>NW_020897746.1:1261242-1279030 GCF_003984885.1 Neopelma chrysocephalum | reverse complement strand
CCTGGTGCCACCTTTCTGCTTGGATCAAAGGATCCTGGTGCCACCTTGCTTGGATCAAAGGATCCCGGTGTCACTTTGCTCAGATTAAAGGATCCCAGAGTCCTTGGGTTGAGAGGGCTGAAACACTGGCCATAAGCTGGACTTCTTAAAGCCTGGGAAAAAAAATGACAGGCAGCATTTAGGGACTTGCTTTGTGCCTGAACTTGGTTTTTGGTCCTTCAGGCACCGGCAGACTCGACTTTGTCACTCAGGAACGACGCTGCTGCACGTGAAAGTGGAACAAAGGCACGGAGAAAAGCCAGACCTGGGAAAGACCGAAACTGCTGCCAGAGCTGGGGCTGTGATATGCCCAAATCCCTTTGATTTTGGCGTGGTCAGAACAGCAGAGGGAGGCAGACTCGTTTTTCCAGTGCCTATGTATAGAGCCATGAGCTCATGGTTTCCGACGGCGGAGAGCATTCAAAGTATGGGAAACAGGAATTTCCACCCCACCTTGGTGCCAGCAGGGAGCAAAGTGAGAATGGGGAGATGCTTGGCTGCCCCAAATCTGCTCTCACTGGCCCACATCATTGTTCAGCACTGGGGACCTTGGTGGGTGCACCTCCAGCAGCTTCCAGGAGGGACCAGGGGAAGGGGATGCCCACTCCAGAGGGGACAGTGCAGCCCCAGCCCTGGCACAATCTGTTGGAGGGGTTTCAGCCTCAATTTCTGATCCTCTCAAAAAATCTGGGAGAACAAGCGGAGTGTTTTGGTCCCCGAGCCCAGGTGAGGTGTGGGAGATGTTGATGTACTCAGGGTCTCCTCCCAGCGAGGGACAGGGGTTCATGGCTTGAGAGGTCACCCCTGGGGGCACCAGAGTGGCCTGGTGGGGCTGCACCCACCCTTCTCCTTCCAGAAACCAGCCCTGTGTTGTAACCATTGCAACTGCTGCGCCCTTGAGAGACTGATACTGCTGCCCACGCCTGAGCCTGGCCCTGCCATGGCACCCAGCACGTGGAACCAGCCCTGCTGCCCACAGGGGCACCCCAGGGCCTGCCTGGTTGGGTTTTGGGTCCTACAGACCCTGCAGAACCCTGGGTACCTTCATGAAGCTGAGGGAGCACAGGGCTGGGATTGCTTGTGCAGAGGCTCTCTGCCCCAAGGCAAAACCTTCCTGTGTCACAGAATCACAGAAGGGGTTGGAATGGAAGGGACCCTAAAGATCAACTCATTCCCACCCCCTGCCATGGGCAGGGACACCTTCCACTAGCCCAGGTTGCTCCAAGCCCCGTCCAACCTGGCCTCAGACACTTCCAGGGATGGGGCAGCCACAGCTTCTCTGGGCAACCTGTGCCAGGGCCTCCCCACCCTCCCAGGGAAAAGTTTCCTCCTGACATCTAATCCAGTCACTCCAGGCTCTCTCCATCTTTCCTGTCACTCCTTCAGGTCCTGGAAGGCCACAATTAGGTCACCCTCAAAGCTCCTCTTCTCCAGGCTGAACAATCCCAACTCTCCCAGCCTTTCCTCCCAGCAGAGCTGCTCCATCATCCTGGTGCCTCCTCTGGACTCTCTCCAGCAGCTCCATGTCCTCCCTGTGCCGTTCCCCAGGGCTGGAGGCAGCTTTGCAGGTGGGGGTTTCCCCATGTCTGGGTTTCTCCTGGATGCTTTCCCTGATGGAGACTCTGGATTTCTGGGGCATTCAGGCCCCCTGGCAGCGCAAACCCGGGTGCTGTGGGTGCATGGCCACAGTGAGGGAGCCCAGGTGGGCAGCACCCTGGTGTCACCCCATGTTCTGGGGACCTCCTGTGGATGTGGCAAACAGCATCCTGATCCCTGTGGGGCCACTCACAAGCTGGAGTGTGGGTTGGTCACTGCCCAGGCTGAGCGGGCACAGGGTGCCTGGGAGGAGCTGGGATTGAGGCAGGAGTGATCCATCCTGCCAGCAGTTTTTACAAGGCTGTGCAGGGAAGGTGGCTCTTGGCTGCTTGCCCGGGATGGGCAGCACCCTGGCACCAGGAGAGGTGACAGGGAACCTTCTCAGTGTGGGTTTCCAGCCTGCACGTGGCCGGGTGGTGACTCAGGATCCACCCGCAGCTGCTGAGGTGGCCAAGTCGGGGGGTCCTGCCTGCCCTGAGCCCACAGGGTCCTGCTGGGCCTGGGCCACGGCTCACAGGGGTGCTGGGAGACCCCCAGGGCAGTGCAAAGCAGCAGTGCCCCCATGCCTGACATGTCTTTGCTGGGCCATGAACCATCACACCAGGGCTCTGGGGAACGTCTGGTGTGCAGGGATGAGGGATGAGTGTTTGGGGGATGAGGAGGGGAGGGGGCTTGGGAAGAAAGATGTGGCCAGGCTGAGGGATGGGGAGGTGAGGAGAGTGCGCCAGGAGCCCGGCCCTGGTGCAGGATGCTCCAGCTCACCCTCTGTGCAGCCACAGAGGGGTTTGGGGGCCCAGCACCCCCTTCAGTGCCCATTTCCCTGGGGTTTGACCCGAGAGATGAGTCTCCTTCACAGGAGGGAAGGCAGGCAGGGCTCCTGCCCCTGCCCTGCCTGACGCCTCCTCCTCGCCCACTCCCTGCCCAACCAGGCCAGCGTGGGCCCTTTAAAACCTGAACAAGTTCCTCCACATTCACTCCCCGGGAGCTGTCCCTGTCCCTGCTCTGCTCGTGCAACGCCCTCGTGAGACACCCAGCCAGCCCCTGGCTGTTACATAGGTGCCCTGGTGCCCCACACCTGGGTGTTTATAGGGGCCCTGGTGTCCTCCTGGTGCCAGCCCTGGTCAGGGGACAGCAGTGCATGGAGGGGCCCCTGTCCTGGGGCCCTACAGCAGGTAAGAGGACTTTGGGGCCTGGAGGAGCAGAAGCATGGGGTTGGGATTTCTTTCTGCAGCACTTTGGGGGAGCATCAAGTCTCTGATCCCTCCGAAACCAGAACAGGAGCGTGAAACTTTCCTCTCTTGCCTGGGGAGGGGGTGGCTTGTTGTGTTGTTTTGGCCATCCCAGGGCAGTGGGTGACTCCTCTGCAGAATCAGAATCAGCTGGGAGGGTGTCCATGGACACAGTCATGCGTGAGAAAAGGGGTGCAGGTTGGGTGGGGTCTGAAAATCCAACAAGGTCTGGAAAAACCTGCAGGTTTTATGAAGTTCAAGTTCATGAACTAGTCTAAGAGAAGGGAGCTGAGCTGAGCATTCCTCTTTTCCTCTCCCATTTTCCCTGTCTTTTCTCCTCTCCCCCTTCTCTCTTCTCCCCTCTCCCTTCCCTGAAGGCACCCTGTGAGTGCTCCCTGCCCTGGGGGATGCAGAGCAGAGCTCCAGAGCCATCCCAGGCTCAGGTCTGGGGCTCTCAGTAGCCCCACATCCCCCTGCACTTGGGGCCAGGGCTGGGCTGGCTGAGCTGGCTCTGACTAAGAGCTGACACTGGGCTCCAGCCTTGTGGCTGCCCCAGAGTGAGGCAGGAGGTGTCAGTGGCCTGGCCACCAGCCTGGGACACCCTCCAGCAGCCTGGAAGGGGCCTGGTGTGGGTGCTCACTGCCTGCCCTGGGTATGTCACGTACCCCCTCCACCCTTGTGGGGCCCTTTGCTCCCACCTGCTCCACAGACCTGCCCTCTGTTTTCCCTGGGATGGAAAAACTTCCCTTTCCTTGGTAGGTTTCACTGTGGGATGGGAGTTCCCACTCCCAGCACCTGCAGCTGGCCCAGGGCACAGAGACACTTGTGACACAGGCTGTACCTGTCAGGCATTGAACAGGCAGCCACAGCTCCATCCAGGGGCTCATCCCTCTTCCTGTGTGATTTTGCAGCCAGGGATTATTGTCCTTGAGGGGTCTGGAGCTGAGATCCTCCTATCATGTCTTTCAAGGGCCACACTGAGAGGATTAATGCTCCTGGGAATTCCTTGTGGAGACAGCAACCCCCTCCCTCTGTGAGGGGCAAAGGACAATGGCAAGGGAGCAGGGAGGAGGAGGAGGAGAGATGCAGAGATGGATCGTGTTTGTCATTGCCACCAAGACCCTGATTTGTGGGCAGTTTTGGGCACCACAATATAAGGAGGATCTGAAGCCATTAGAGAGTGTCCAAAGGAGGGAAGGAGGATGGGGAAGGGCCTTGATTTGAAGGCTTGTGAGGACACTAAGGGCACTTGGTGTGTTCAGTTGGAGAAGAGGAGACTGAGGGGAGACCTCCCTGCAGTTCCACCTTCCTGGGCAGGGGCAGAGGAGGGGCAGGGACTGAGCTCTGCTCTGGGGGGACCAGGGACAGCAGCCAGGGAATGGCTGGAGCTGTGTCAGGGCAGGCTCAGGTTGGATCTCAGGCAAAGGTTCTTCCCCCAGAGGCTGGTTGGGCACTGCCCAGGCTCCCCAGGGCAGTGGGCACAGCCCCAAGGCTGCCAGAGCTCCAGGAGGGTTTGGCTGATCCTCTGGGGCACAGGGGGTGACTCTTGGGGCTGGGCCTGTGCAGGGCCAGGAGTTGGACTGGATGATCCTTGTGGGTCCCTTTCAGCTCAGCATATCCTGTGATCCTGTGCCTCTCCCTCACAGCTGGGGAGTTCCCGTGGCCGCTGGAACAGGGATGTCTGAGACCTCCTCCAGCAAGGAGGGTCCCCCGCCCGAGTGCCCCGTGTGCTACGAGAAGTTCCACCCCCTGGAGGCCGCGCACCGGCGGCTCAGCTGCGGCCACACCTTCTGCCACGACTGCCTGGTGAAGTGCCTGCTCTCGGCCAAGCTGGACGGGCACGTCCGGAGCAGCATCATCTGCCCCGTGTGCCGCTATGTCACCTTCCTCAGCAAGAAGAAGGCTCTGTGGCCGCCCCGGGCGGGCACCAACCCCCGGGCACTGGAGATGCCTCTGTCACCGTCCTCCTTGTCCCATCTCACCAAAGCAGAGGCCAGCAACACCCTGGTGGTGCCCAGTCACTTCGTGATGCCGGTGCAGAGCTTTGCCCGGTGCTGCAGCGCAGGGACAAACCCCGCGGACCCACCGGGGCTGCCGGCGGCGCTGGCACGGGAAGCCCACATCTTTGTCATCAGCGACCACGGGATGCCTCTGGTGGACACGGACTGCGGCTCCCTGGGGAGGAGGAGCAGGGCAGACACGGGCAGCTTGGTGTCATCCAGCTCAGCCCTGGGGGTGAAGTGCTGCCAGTCCCCCATGGCCCTCGCTGTCCTCCTCATCCTCACCGTGGCCATGCTGGCGGCTGTGCTCCCCTGGCTGCTGCTGGTGAGGAGGGACTTGTAGCAAGGATGGGATCTGCTTGGATGCCTGAGTGGTGTCACTGATGCTGGGACAGAGCCAGGGCTGGAACCCCTCAGAAGATTCCTGGAAAAAGCCCAGAAGCAGCTCCAGGTGAAGCTCTCTCGATGGACAGGGACTGAATGGACTTTCAGACCTTCCTGCAGATCTCCAGGTGTCACTGCTGGCATTTGCTGCCTCTTCTGGTTAAAATCTGGCAGGTCAAACCCTGCTAGTGGGTTCCTCCAGTGTCTCAGTGGAGGGGATCCTCCTGCCCCCTGTGACAGAGTGTGCAGGGGTGAAGTGCTGGTCCCTCCCCTCCCTCCCAGCTCCTGGTGGGCTGTGATTGTGGCACCCAGGTACCCAGAGCCCTGGGAGAGCCAAGGGCTCTGTGTGTAGGAGGATCAGGGCTGCTGATAGGGCTGCTGGAGGTGCCCTGGGCTGCTGGGGCCATCAGGGTATGTGGTGCAGCCAGCCTGGAGCAGGAACTCATGGCTTTCCATCACAGAGATGGATAAATCAGAGCCTCCAGCTACCAGACACAGGGACATTGAAATCAGAGCATGGAGAGAGTGATCCTGGCCCCTGTGAGCTCCCCTTCCCCTCTGCCAGCCAATGCTCCCCTCCCTGCTGTGCCATGGGGTGGGAAGGGATGCCAGCTCATCCCCCAGGCAGTCCCAGCTTTGCCCTCCCTCACCTCCCTCTGAGCTCCCCAGGGTCGTGGCCATCCTCCCAGTGTCACAGGATCCCTCCTGCCCTGGGGGTTCAGGCACAGGTGCTGGGGTGTGGGGTAGGGGCTGAACCACAGTTCTGGACTGTATAAGGGGGCAGACTTGGGAACCCACCCTGCTCTCCTTGCTGGAGCCCTGTTCCTTGGTGGAGTGACATTCCCTTGTCCATAAATCCCACTCCCAAGGGTTCACACCCTCAGTGCTCATTTGCACCTGTGCGAAACAGGTCAGGCATTGCTCACCCCTCCCCTCCTGGCTTAACCCTCTTTGGGACTGGCCCCAGCTGAAAGAGTCTCATCCCCTCATCACCTTTGTCCTCCTGACCCAGTCCCTGCTCCCGGGGGTGCTGCTCTTGCCCCGTCATCCAGGAATGTGTCACCAGGGCTGGGGCACTTTCATGGGCACCCCACTGTGGGTAGGTGGGAGGTGACAGTGGGAGGTGGCAGTGGGCTGGAGGGCTGGCACAGGGTCTCCATGCTCCCAAGGAGAGGTTCTCGTTCGGGGTGGGACAAACAGTGTCACCAGCTTTGAGACCAGCCAGAACATTTCAGGGCAACAAATAAGAACCACTTGAGGTGGGAAAGGGGGGAGCAGTTTGGGGTGGAGGAGCTGATGGTGTCCCACCCCATCCTCTGGGGCTCCAGCCAGGGCACCCTGCCCTGATGTGCTGCTGATGGGTGGCTCCTCCCTGGGGTCTTCCTGCACTCCCTCCCCCCCGTGCCTCAGTTTCCCCACCCACTCCCGGGGTGCAGTGACCCTGCACTGGGGAAAAGTGCTTGAGACACCACACTGGAATGGAAACCCTGTTTCATAAGAAATGGTGACCTGACAGTGACGTGTCCCTGCCTCATTATTGAATAATAAACCCTGTTATTAGTGTGTCTGGGAAATTAGTGCAGGTGCCAGGGCACCAGCCCCTTGCAGACCTGCTGGGAGGGGGGAGAGGGACCCCCGGGGTGGCTGCAGCCCTGGAGATGTTTGGGAAAGGCAGTGGGGACAGGGAAGAGCTTCAGTGGCTGTGATGGAATGGGATGGGTTGGGATGGGATGGGGGTGACTTGTGCTGTGCTGGGGTCATGCACAGGACCAGGGAGAGGGAACCAAAGGTGGTGGTGGAGGGGTACCAGCCATGGACCTGGAGGCCTGGGATGGGGGTTCAGGGGCATCACCCCCTTCAGAGGCACGGAGGGTGTATTCCACAGGGTGGCACTGCTTGGCCAGGGATGGCTGTCAGGGCTGGCAGGGGGAGCCAGTCCCTGCCTTGGCTGGACTGGGCAGCAGGAGGTTGGAGATAACCAGGGAATGCTGTGCTGGGCATCCACTCGCTGTTCCAGGGGCTGCATCTCCTGTGCCACGGGCATGACCCAGGCCTGTTCTCAGGGGCACCTGTCATATCTGGTGCCTAGGGCCAACTATTGCTCACAGCACCCATGTCCTCACCAGCCCCACAGCAGCTCCCAGAGGTGTCTGTCATTTTAGGTTGGAATCTGCTGCATCTGGGAAAGATGCTCCCAGACCCTCCCTGTGCAGACGGAAAAACTGCCATCATCCCATGTGATTGTTATTAAAGCTGCTGGCCACAGCCAGGCCTTTCTGAGCCCTTTTCTGCAGAAGGTCCCTGGGGATATGTTTGGATCTCCAGCAAACTGCAGCCCCCAGATACTGCACAGCTCATCCTCTCACCAGGCCTGTGTCCATGAGAAGATATTGGGGCCATTTCCAGCTCAGTCCTGAGATGCTCAGTACTGTGGTTTGTCATAGTGACCTGATGTCCCGAGGATGACTCATGCCTGCAGCATTGGGACATGGATTTCATGGAGTAACAGACTGTTTTGGGTTGGAAGGGACCTAAAAACTCATCATGTCCCACCCCCAGCCATGGGCAGGGACATCTTCCACCAGCCCAGGTTGCTCCAAGCCCCGTCCAACCTGGCCTTGGACACTCCCAGGAATGGGGCAGCCACAGCTTCTCTGGGCAACCTGTGCCAGGGCCTCCCCACCCTCACAGGGAAGAACTTTTTTCCCAATATTCCATCTAACCCTGCCCTCTGGCAGTATGAAGCCATTTCCCCTTGTCTTGCCTCTCCAGGCCCTTGCAAATATTCCCTCTCCATCTTTCTTGTAGGGTCCTTTCAGGTCCTGAAAAGCCACAATTAGGTCACCCCAAAGCTTCTCTCCTCCAGACTGGACAATCCCAACTCTCCCATCCTTTCCTCCCAGCAGAGCTGCTCCATCTCTCTGATCCTCTTGGTGTCTCCTCTGGACTCTCTCCAGCAGCTCCATGTGCTCCCTGTGCTGTTCCCCAGGGCTGGAGCAGCTCTGCAGGGGGGTCTCACCTGAGGGGCAGAGGGGCAGAATCCCCCCCTCCCCTCTGCCCACGCTGTGGGATCAGCCCAGGGCATGGGGGGTTCTGGGCTGGGCCATGTCCAGCCTGTCCCCCACCAGCACCCCCAGGTCCTTTGATAAAGTTCTCTGCAGACATCCAGCCTGTGCATCCCCCATGGCAGGGGCACCCCCAGAGTCCTGCCTGGGCCCTGCCGGTCCCTCAGAAATTCCAGCACGGAGCTGTGGGCAGCTGATTGCTCACATATGACTGGAAAAGGGATCAGGGTGTGTTTTTATACTGTGGTTTTATAAACATGACAATCTGGAGGAAATTCCTGTCACCTGCTGCAGGTTTTGGGAGGTCGCTGAGGGAGTCTCAGGCCCAGGCAGAGCCTTCTGAGGATCTTCTCCCATGACAAGGAGTGGTACAGATCCTTCCCATCAACGTGTCCTCTCCCTCCTGAGACAGAAATCTGCATTCCTGTAGCCTCCACAGGAACACCAGTCCCACCATGGTCACAAGGGTTTCATAGTCTCCTGTGAGGAGAGGGCACCAAACCCACCCCAGGGCTGAGCTCAGGTGGTGAGGATTCCCTCATGGAGCACCAGCTGGAGCTGGAAGAACAGCTGGGTGGTGAGTGTGTGGGATGAGCAGATGGATGGATGGATGGATGGATGGATGGAGAGTCAGGTCAGAAGGGCTGTTAGATGAAGGTGCCTCTGCAAGGATGAAAGGCTGTGAGGTGAATGGGAGGATGGGAGGGACTCCACAGCTCTCCATGTGGGATGGCCAGTGGATAAAGTGGGCATGGGGATGATCTACAGGATTACTCAAGGTACCCTAAGCCTTGATGTGACACTGTGACCCTCATGACCCCCCTCTTTGGTCTTGTGGCACCTTGAGCTGTGCAAACACCAGGGTTATCTTTCCAATTGCAGGAATTCAGTTCTGGGATGTCCACATGGACAGGAAAGGGTGACAGGAAACCCTGGACAGTGTTGCAAAGGGACAGAACCCAACCAGCTGAGAGCCTGGCAAGTGTCTCTGCTGCAGCATTTAACAGCTTCTCCTGCAAAGTGTCCTACCAGTAGCTTTGCCAGTCCTGAGTCATCTTCCAGCACTGCCCCCACCCCTCATCCATGGCATCCTGCTCTGCACAGGAGCTGTCCTGCAGCACTCGTGGTTCCAGGGGATGCATTCCCAAGCATCCTCTGTCACCTCCTTCCCTCCCTCTGCCTGAAGGAGCTGGGCTGGGCTGTGTGCAGGCCATGCTGTGCTCCAGCTACACCTTTGGTCCCTCTTCTCCCTGTGCCAGCTGATCCCAGCTGGGCTGTCCTCCCTCCAGCACAGACAGGACTCCTGGCACATCCCAGCATGTGCCATTTTCCTGCCTGGAGAGCACACCCTGCCCTTCCCACACTGACAGACCTTTGCCTGATGGCAGCAGGGCTCTAACCCCCAGTAATGGCTGCATAATGCATCATTAGCAGGAGGAGGTGGCATTTTTATGGCACGGAGATGGGAGAAGTGGGAATTCCGCAGGGCCCAGGAGTGCTTACTGGCCAGAGCTCGGCAGCAGGATCCATTAGGAAGCAGCCTCAGAGAGCCCCAGCTCCATCAGCAGAGATCTCTCCATGAATAATTGAGGAGGAGGCTCCTCCAAGCTCCCTGCCCTCCCCTCACCCACCCTGGAGAGCCAGGGGCAGTGGGGGGCTGGCTGGCCCAGGGTGGGACACAGGCAGGAGGTGACACTGCCCCGGCTGGGTGTCCCCTGCTGGCTCCCTCTCCAGCACATGGCAGCCACCCTCTCACACTGGGGACATCCCCCCCCTCTGCAGTGCCCACCCCTTCTCCATGGGGGGCTGGAGTCTCCTCCACCCTCAGTGCCCAGTGCCCGGCAGGGCCATGGGGGAGGAGGTGCCAGGGGACTCCTCCCCCTGTGCCAACACACAGGGCACACTGCTGAGCTGGGCTCTTCTAGGCTTTGCAGGAGAGGGGCATTTTCTGAGCCTACAAGGAGAGCAGAGGTCTGGCAGTGCCTGAGGGGCTCAGCCAGTGCCCCCTGTGAGATCAGTGCCCAGGGCAGGGGTGGCTTATTGGGATGAGATCCCCAAACCCTCAGCTGAGGGATCCTGGGGACAGGAGTGGGGCTGCAGCTATCCCTTGGTGAGGGGCTGGTTTCCCTCCCCTGTTGGCAGCACAGCCCAGCAGAGCTGTGGTGCAGACCAGTGTGTGCCCCTGCCCTTCTGGGCATGGCCTGGCATCAGCACCCTGGCACACATCCTGCTCAGCTGTCTGGGAAGGTTTTACACTTCCCTGTGTCATTCTTACAGATCCTTTTTGTCAAAAACTCAGTGATCTACCATGGAAAAACCCCTGGAATACTATCAAAGGTCTGCACTCTCCTTCCAGTAATGGCTGGCAAAGACCAGCAAGTGCATTTTCTGGGAAGAACAGGTTTTGCCTTAAATGGTGTCCCATTTTGCAGCAGCAAACTGAGCTGGTGTAGTGGGTTTCTGTGGCTGGGTTTTGGTGGTGGTGGGGACTACAGGGGTGGCTTCTCTTAGAAGCTGCCAGAAGCTTCCCCTGTCCCGTGGAGCCAATGCCAGCCGGCTCCAGGATGGGCTTCCTGCTGCTGGGCAAGGCTGAGCCCATCAGGAGTGACAGTAACGCCTCTGGGATAACATATTTAGGAACAGAAGATTGTCATGCAGAAAGAATTCCAGCCAGGGAAGAGCGGAGTGAGAACATGGGAACAGCACTGCAGACACCAAGGACAGTGCAGAGGGAGCAGCAGGAGGTGCTCCAGGGGCTGGAGCTGTGGCCCCTGTGGCCCGTGGGGCAGAGCAGGGTGGGGCAGCTGTGCCCCTGCAGCCCCTGGGGGAGCATCGGGGTGCAGAGACCCCCCTGCAGCCCATGGGGGAGCATCGGGGTGCAGAGACCCCCCTGCAGCCCACAGAGGCTCCCACGCTGGAGCAGGTGGATGCAGGAAGGTGGCTGTGACCCCATGGAAGGCCCAGGATGGAGCAGGGTCCTGGCAGGGACCTGCAGCCCATGGAGAGGGAAGCCCAGGCTGGAGCAGAGTTTTCCCAGGCAGGACTTGTGGCCCCTGTGGGGGACCCACCTCGGTACAGTTCATTCCTGAAGGACTGACCCCGTGGAGGAGTGACCCATGGGACAGCAGGTTGGGAAGAGCTGCTGCCCGAGGGATGGACTCACCCTGGAGAGGTCCATCAAGGACTGTCTCTCGTGGGAGGGACCCCATGGGAGCAGGGGAAGGACTCCAACTCCTCTCCCTGAGCAGTGGCAGAAACAACAACTGACTGTGACCCCCATTCCCGTCCCCCTGCACCGCTGGGGGGGAGGAGGGAGAACATGGAAGGAAGAAGGGGTGGGGGAAGGTGTTTTCAAGACTGCTTTATTTCTCACTCTTTGGCTCTTATCCTGTTAGTAATAAATTTAAGTACTATCCCCACTTGGAGTCTGTTTTGCCCGTGAAGGTGATCAGTCACTGACCTCTCCCAGCTCTTATCTCAACTCATGAATCCTTAGCTGTTTTTTTTTTCTCTCTCCTCTGTCCAGTTGCAGAGGGAGAGTGAGAGAGTGGCTTTAGTGGGTACCTGGCATCTGGCCGGGGTCAACCCACTACAGCTGGAAAAACCATTTTCCTTGTCTTCAGTGTGATTTATCTGCTGGCTGACGGTGAGTGCTCCCCATGGTCACCTGTGGCAGCCCTGTGCCTGCCCAGCCCCGGGTGCAGGCAGGGAGCAGTGGGGTGGGGGTGCCCCGGGTGCTGCAGGGCCAGTCCTGGGCACCAACGCCCTGTGCATGGTCAGAGTGTTTCCTGCAGCCAAGCTGAAGCCAAGAAGGGTTTGGAATCCACCATGGGATGCCCGAGGGCGGGAGTCAGGGGTTTAGTGAGAAGCTGCATGCTGAGAAATGTTCCCGTGGGATTGGAAAGCCTGGGATTATTTTACTTAACTGTAAAGTGTGGAGCCTCCTAGAAAACTCCTCTTGCCACATTAGATCCCTCCGGGATCAGAGCTGCCAGCCCCTGATACAATCCAAGGTTGTTGTGATATCATGGATCTCCAGGCATCCCTGTGGGAGCATCTCCTTGGGGAAAGCTGAGGACTGTGACTCCTGGAGTCAGATGTCACCCCCAGCCAGACCTGGACACTGCCTGGTGTGGAAGGGTTTCATCCCAAGGTTTACATTCCCTGTGGACTGGTTGTACTGGTGGAGAACAGCCATGAAGCTCTGCTGGGCATCAGTCACAGCAGGCAGGAATTAGCTGGTGGCCACTCAGGGAAGGCAGGAGCCACGAGGTCCAGCTGGACACCAGAGCCACCCAGCTGTCACTGGTGTCATGGCAGTGGGTGTCCTCCCATCCTGGCTCTGGAGCAGCAGCCAGCCCTGGGATGCACAGGGATGCACAGGGATGAGCAGGGATGTAGTGGGTGCTCTGGAGCAGTAGTCAGACCCAGGATGCACAGGGATGCACAGGGATGCACAGGGATGTGCAAGGATGATGGTCCTCTGGAGTAGCAGGCAGCCCTGGGATGCACAGGGATGCAGAGGGATGCTGGTGCTCTGGAGCAGCAGCCAGTCTCAAGGTGCCCAGGGGTGCCCAGGGATGTACAGGGATGTACAGGGTGCCCTGGAGCAGCAGTCAGCCCCAGGATGAACTGGGATGTACCAAGAGACCTCCAGCTTCCTGCTGCTGCTGCCCACAAACCCATCCCTGGCTGGGCAAACCTTCACCCTGGGGATGTGTTGGACAGGCCCCTCCTGCCACCCCCTGACAGTGGGGGACAAACACAGGAGCTCCTGCTGCTGGGGACCCTGGAACCCTTCTTTCCAGGATTCCAGCATGGGGGTGCACTTCCCACCGGACTGATTCCCCCATCTGGTGTGGGACTGGTGACGTCCCTGCTGCTGGAATGGGCCTTGGAGGAGCAGGAGGATGGGGCAGGCACTGGGATATTGGGACTGTGCCGTGCCTGCAGGTGCCACACACGACCAGTGACAGCAACTGAACTGCAGGAGCACTGGATGGGGACAGAAAAAGCAGCAAGTGCCTGGTCCCAAGGACTGTAAGGAGACGATGTGAGGGTGAAGTCAGTGCTGGCTCAGTGTGCAGAGAGTGGGGGAGCTGCTCATCCTGCTGCACCCCAGCCACATCAGCCCCAGGCACCTCCATGGCTGGGAAGGGTTAAATCCCAGTTCAGAGCCCACTCCCTCCAGCTCAGCTGTGCTGGAACCAGCTGGAACCAGGGACTGCCTCCAGGACCAGGCATCCCACTCCTCCAGCCTGGGCAGGGTGGATGCAGACAAGGATCGCTGCAGAAGGGTTTGTGCAGCCTGGGAGAACCAGTTACTCCAGGATGTACAAATCCTGCTTGTTCCCCCCATCTCCATCCCCTGGGTACAGGGTGCAGGAGGAGTTTGTGGTCTCTGTCAGGTCAAGGAGTGCTGGTCCCTCTCCACCCCCCCGAGCCAGGCTGACTCTGTCCCTGGGTGAAGTGCAAAGGTGGCCCTGTGAGCAGTGGGGTCAGTTCAGAATTCCCCCAGACCCTTTACTTGACACAATTCCTGGCTGCAGGCTGCCTCCTGCCCTGTGGATGGATGTGGGGCAGGATGGATATGGCTGGAAGGCTGCCCTGGGGAAGGCTGGCTCTTGCCCAGGGCAGAGGGCACTCGTTTGCAGAGATAATACAGTTGCTGATCTCAGGGTTATGTTGTGATCTCCTGGCCCTGCTCCTGGAGTCATGGGAATTTGCACAAATCTCAGAGATCCTCTTAATATGGTTTTATCATCGAAGGAAAAAGAATTCATTGATATCCCGCTGCTGCACTGGCTGCAAATGCAGAAAAACCAACATCACCTTTAGAATTTTAAGAATTTTAAAGATTCTTTTTTAAAAGCTTATTTGCACTGTGGAGGGGCTTCTCCACATTGCCAGAGAGGGGTTAATGATGTTTCCCACTGGTGTTCTGACTGATTTATCCCACACATTGTCCAGCTCCCTTGTGTAAGAACCACTCCTTCCCAGAGTTACTGCAACCAGAGGTTCCTGCTTCACCCCACCACCTCCTGACAGGAGACAACCAGCTTTGGAAAAGGAAGGTAGAAACTTTAATGGAACAGTCCCAGACTTGACACCAAACTGGTTCTCCCAGGGCAGAACAGAACAGTGCAAACACCCTGGCACAGGCTCTGCTCTGCTTTGCACCCTCAGCCTTGTGCCTGCTCAATGTGCTTGGTGGCACCCGAGTGTGACAACTCTCTGATGGATATTCTGGGGAACTGGGAGGTGGTCCCTGTCCTACCTGGGATGGGATTAGGGCACAAAAATGCCTGGGTTTCCAACTGGAGTTATTTTGGGGCTGTGGGACCTGCACAGCACAGCTGTGGGGTCGAGCAGGGAGCCTTCCTCCCAGGATGGGAGGATAGGATGGTTAGATGGCTACAGGGGACACCAGCTTTCTCCTCATGACAGGGACTGTGATCCAGCCCTGCCTCCAGCCTCATGTCCTTGGAACCAGAGACAGAGAAGTTGTTTCCTTATCAAACAGGAGTTCCCATGCTGAACAACCCTCCCACAAACCCCACTGCCCAAATGCCAACATCAAGGACAGCAAGGACACCGAGGGCCTGATGCCACCCATGAAGTCTCCTGTGGCCCATGCTGTGGTCTGGGCAGCAGGGAAGGGGGGTGTGCCCAGCTCACCCCTCCCTCTGGAGCCCCTGGGGTGTTTTCTCTGCCCATGGCATGGCTGGTGGAGCTGATGGCATGGACTGAATGCAAAAGAATGTGCTCTCTGGGCCCAAACCACATCTCCAGCACCACAGGACAGTTTGGGGAGGTCTTTTTGATGTGGTGGGGAGATCTCTCCTTCATCAGGTCGATGCAGCTCCATATGGAGCCCGATGGAGAAGTCCCTGAGGGCCAGCACTGTCCTGTCAGCTGGTCTGCAGAGAGAACTGAGGGCAGCATCAAAACTCATCACAAATGCAGGTTGTCCAGGACAGGAAATCACACAGAAATAAATTTTGGTGAAGTTTTAAATAGTTGAGAAGAGGTGTCTGTGAAGGAAAGTGCTGAACAACCTATTTGATAGGTTATTATATATTTGATAGGTGTTATATATGTTTCCATGAAGTGTCTTCATGGTCAGCATCAGGAACACATGAGAATGGAGACATGGGAGACCAAGAGGTCTCCTCTCACCTGAGATTTGTATTTTGAGTCAGTCAGGTTGTTCCCTTGTGGAGCCACCATAGTTTGGCAGCTGAAGCACTAAATCCTTTCCTGGCCTTTGCAGCTCTTTGAACCAAGGTCTTCTGAGTATTTCATTAAGACCCTCTTCCAAAGTTCCTGGGACCTTGGTGAGATTAGGTAAAACATTCCTAAGATCTCCACCCAGGTTTTGCTCTGGATTTTGCTCAGGAAATCCTCTGTCCTGTCTGACTTTGTGGTCTCTCCCTTGAGTGCACCAATGCACAGAGCGGGTCCCCAGCCAGGGGACTCAGCTTCACCTGGGGCAGTCCCTCCCTTTGAACCAGATCTCCCACCCCTTGGGTGAGGTCTGCAGAGCTGCTCCAGGCTGCCAGCTGGACCCTGTGGATCTGTGGCCCATGGTCAGGACAGTGGGCAGAGGCTCCTCTGCCACCAGGGAACTTGTGCTGTGCCCTCTGAGAGCAGCAGTGGGCAGGAGGTGAGATCAAGGTGCTTGGAGAGGATGCAAAAGGGGTCTTGATGCTTCAAGGGGTGTCTCCAGTGCCCAGAGCAGTGACAGGGTGCCCAGCAGGGCAGGGTGGCACAGCTCCTGCTGTGTTTGCATGTGTGGTTTTGCAAAGGCAGCACAACAGAGTCCCTGTATGGTGCTGCTCCTCTTCCTCTGCTCACTCCTCACATTCACACTCGTCCTTCCCTGCTTCCCTACAAACAGACAGGGAAAAGAGATGTGAACACTTTAAAAGACCTTGCTAATAGCTTAGAAATTCAAGATCTCTTCAACAAAGGCATCTAAAATCATAACAGTGGGACTCAGGGGACCGTTTCCCACAAGCCAGATCCCACACAGAAGAACCAACCAATTTCTGGGTGCAAAGGGGGTGTCCAAGAAGTCCAGGATGTCCACATGTGCAGCCATCACCTTCTGAGCTGGACCCTGTGAGCTGCCCAGTGATATTCAGGATCAGCCCAGGTCAAGGTATGAGTAAGGCTGGTAACATTTGGTCACAAAAGGAGGATTTTTATCTCTCTGGAAGATTCAGGCACGTGAGCAAACACCAGATATTGCTGGGATTGACATTCCCTCCCCAGGTGCCAAGTGGGGGATGCCATGGCTGCAAGGAGGGCTGAGAGAGAACTCCTGGAGTGCACTCCCCTGGCGTTTGGGGGTTGAAGAATCAGGTTTGGAAACACGGGAAGATGCTGGTTTTTGGGGAGTGGGGTGACTTGGGAAGCACAGCCTGGTCAGGGGGTGGAGGAGCACTGCTGGTTGCCAGTGCCCAGCACACACGGGCTCTGTGCCACAGCCACGGGGCTATGCCATGCCCATGGCTGGGAACACCCCCAGCAGCCTGGAGCAAACACACCGAGTACAAAACCACAAAAACTCGGCGGTGGAAGATAAGCCCTTGAGTCAATACAGCCTGGGCTTGGGCCAGATCTGCTGGTGCTGAGGGACAGGGACTCGCTGATGCCTCACTCACACCCATCCTGCCTCTCTGCCCCAGCCACTGGGGCTTGGGGACAGCAGGAGAAGGGAGGACTGATGTCCCTGGGATGGAAAGGACGTTGGAGACCGTCAGAGCTGGTGCTCTGAGGTGCTGGGCTGTGGGTGCCCACTGTGGGAGAAGGGGGGACAGGGAGGCAAGAGGAATCCCATGGTCTCCCACCACAAGTGAGAGTTTTCCCCTCTGTTGCTGGGCCTGGCTGATTGCTCCAGCTGAAGTTGAAGTCACCATGTCCTACCTGTGCCCACGGCCTTGCAGCTGCCTGGAGGAGGTGAAGGATGGTGAAGGTACCTTGTACACACACACACACACACACACACACACACACATTTGGGTTTGATTTGTGCACCACGTGCTGGAGGATGGCCCTGCCTGGAGCCAGGTGAGCTGGGTGACTGTCACAGACCACAGAGAGGTCACAGAGGGGGAGATGTGCAAGCAGGAACACCCCACAGGGAATGCAGCATCCTGGGGTCTGCAGGACCCTGGCAGTGCAGGGCTTGGTCTGAGCTGCTGTGTGATGGGTGAATTGGAGGTCTCTGCTCCTCCATGGAATGGGGTGTGGGCTCACCAGTGACTTCCAGGAGGTCTGGGCACAGGGCTGACAGCACTGTCCCGTGTGTGTGACCATCACCCTCCACCCCTCACCATCCCGAAACTTTCCCTGGTGATGTGATGGATCATCCAATGGCTTTGCTCCCCAACAAGCTTCATCCAGGAGTGTCTGTCCCACGAGCCCAGGAGGCAGGAGGGACCAGTGGGGACGGGGACAGAGCACCATT
>NW_020897746.1:1220275-1261232 GCF_003984885.1 Neopelma chrysocephalum | reverse complement strand
TTACAGGCTGGATTGACAGGCTCAGCACCAGCAGTTAAAAATACCAGAGCAAATAAAGGAGGGTGTTGGTTCCTGCTGCCCTTCCTCATATACAGCTGCAGTAACCAACTGATGCTTGGTGCAGGTTCTTATCCTGAGGTGCATCAAGGAAATTCTTGAAGGAGGTTGTCCCAAGGGCACAGGGGTGGAAAAGCACCCTGAGACCCGGTGGAGGGTAAAGCTGAACTCCTGGCCTGGGCATCCTGGTGCATGAGGGCTGTGAAACCCCCTGCCCCACACTGCAGCTTCCACCCTCCTGGGACAGGCAAGAAAACTTCTTGTCTGTCTCTTGTGGTCACCGGCAGCACGACAGGAAACAAAGACAAATCAGTAAATAATAAAAAAGGATGTTTCTCATTGGTTGTGAGAGGCTTTATAAAAAAGCCTGCAGGGAAATCTCCCTCTCGTGACTCGAGGGTGGGGATCATGTCCCTGGCAAGGTTCCTGCCAGTGGAGGCACCTGCCTGGGGGCACTGGCCTGGCTGAGATGCCAAAAGGGAAGAGAGGTGAGTCTGGGCTCTGCTCTGACTCTCACCCACATGGCAGTGGGGACATCTTCCCCATCTCTGCCCCCTCTTTGTCCCATGCACTGTTAAAAAATCATCAGCTCCTTGGGTTGGCTCTGGGTGGTGGGTGAAGGTTGGCTCTGGGTGTTGGCTCCTGGTTGGAGCATCCTCCTGCTATCATCCCCCTCTTGCCACGTACCACACAGCTCCAAGCACGTTAAAAAACTTGAGCTAATCGGCTCCCCCAGCCTTGCCAACACAGGAGGAACATCCCCTTGCAGTGCTGGCAAGGAGGTGGGTGCCATCCCTGCAGTGGTGCTCTCCCAACACACAGACCTTCCCACCCTCCTTAAGCTTTGCAAAGGTGTTGCTGTTCATAGGTGGGCTCAAAATTCAGCCCTTTGAGGCAGCTCTTGGCTGACCTGGGTGTCCAGGCCATCACCAGCCCCTCCATGCCCTGCTGATGCTCAGTGTGTGGGTCCCTCCTGCTCACGTGCTGCAGGACCAGCCCAGGCCCACCCACCTGAGCTTTCTGCCCTTTGTGTGACTGCCAAGCAAACCAGGCACGTTCTAGAGCAGCCTGAGATTAAGAAGGCGTAATCTCAAAGCCAAGGTTCAAACATGGCACTTTGTACCCAGCCTCTGTGTATTCAGCATTTGTCACAGGGCTGTGTACAGCACATCACCAGTGCCTGCCTGACACAACTTGCACTTGGTTTTCCCTATTACTTTGCTGGAAAAACATTCCCCCTTGGCAAAACCCTCCCAGCAGTGCCCAGAGTGGTGGGGGTACACCAGGGAACAGTTGGGTTCGTTCACCCCATTTACACAGAGGTTTGGTGCTAAAAACAGCCTGGAACTGGATTATTCTTATTGACTATTTGCCCAGGGTGTATTGCCAGGAGACAGCTCACACTCCTTGTCCCTCTGCCACACAAAGCTGTCACAGGAGAGCAGCAACTCTCCAGGACCCTCAACTCCCACATCATCTGGTGGGAAGAACTGAGCAAATAAACCCCAGATTCCAGCAACCTCCAATTCCCACCAAAATCCCCCTCCCCAGATTCACCCAGAGACTCATCTCATCCAACCCAAGTTTCTGCCCATCATTTATCCATTCCAGAGCATTTTAAACTCTAGTGTTACTCCTGGCAGTGCCTGTCACTGGCAGGAAGGTCTGGCTGCCCTGATAGGACCTCTGCATTCCCTGACACCAGCAAAGCATCCCTGCAGGTACCTCTCCCCTGGGGGTCCATCTGGCTGGTTGGTGCTGTGAGAACCATCAGGCCCTTCCCTTTGGTCTTTTTGGGATGCTCTTCACCAGCTGAGTGACGTGTTGGATCTTCCCAGAAGGTGATGTTGCTCCTCCGAGTGCAAGTTCCCACTCTGGCTTTGCTGCAGCTCAGCTCAGACCCAGTTCCCTGAAGGGGACCTCGATGTTGAAGGTGTACCACAAGGTCCAGAAGAGGAGGCTGAAGGCCAGCAGCAGGGCTCCCCCGTACACAAAGAAGTCCCAGGAGCTTATAGGAGCAAAAATGCCCAGGAGGAGGATGATGAGCCCCACGACGTCGCAGAGCACGGCCACGAGGGCGATGGCGGCACAGTGGCCAAGCCGCCTGAGGAGACCCATGGTGGAGCCCCCACAGAGACCCTCAGGGAGGGGCTGGCAGCATCCCTGCACTCCCTCCCGCTGCCTCTGCTCCCGGGCTGCCAGGAGGAAGTACAAATGTCACAACACACCTTGCAGAGCAATTGGGAGGGAGCACACAACACAGCTTTAACCCTTTCATGGCCCTGTCATGGCCCTGAGCCATGGATTCCTGAGCGGATCCCATTCCATGTGAGTCCTCCAGGGAAGGGACCTACCCCCAGGACATTCAGGGGTAGGTGCATCACACCCAGTGTGTCCAAAAGGTCCAACTCTGGTCCTGATCCAGCTCCCAGCCAGGCTGTGTGCTGTGATTTGGGATCCAGGGCACCTTGTGTCACTTTTGGGCAGCACCTGCCGTGCAAGGATCCCAGTGGAGGCTGCAGGACACTGCTCCTGATATCCCAGTGGCAGCCTGGAAACATCCTGCTATTCCCCTCTCTTTATAGGTAAACTGAGGCACCTTTGAACTGCACAACACCAACTGAAATACAACACCTTTGCTACACCTCCAAAAGGCAGGTCTTGCTGGAGAGTCCCATGAGACAACCTCTGTCACTGCCCACCCCGAAAATGGGAACCAAGCAAGGCAGTGATGAACCACCGAACAAGGCAAAAGTCCCCAGAGTTCCTGGCTTGCCTCTGCACACCCAGTATGACTTTGTGGGATCCAGAGCTTCCACCCTCTCCTCCCAGGTCGGGGTGTACCACCGGGAGCATCTTCCCTCTCCTGCCTCCCTGGTCTCGGCATGTTTGACACACAGGGAAGGTCTGGGGGAGGTGGAGCACTCCCAGGGAGCCCTTGGCTCTGGGAAAGGCATCCCAAGACATGAGCAGTGCAGAGCCTGTGGGGTGGCAGCTGCCTGTCCCATCTCTTGGCCATGCAGAGGATGCCAAACCTGGGACAGGACCACTGGGGACAAGGTCATTGTCAGGGGCTGGAGCAGGGCCCAGCTGCAGGTATCTGCTGGAGGTGACCTTGGCTCCAGGGCATGTCTCACATCAGGAGTGTTCTCCCTCATCTCCTCGCCAAACCAGGGCATCCAGAGCCTGTTTGCCACCTGGGCATCCCCCCCACTGCTCATCCATGAGTGAGGTGATGGTTGAGGGGGATGGAGGACATTCCCTGCCTCTTGTGCTGCCCAGGGAATCCCAGGTGTTAAAAGTCACCAAGGTCCTGCCTGGCACCTCCCCTGTGCATCTCCCAAAGGGCAATCACAGGGCAGAGGAGGGTGCCCAGCACAGCCCTGGTCCTGTCTCCCAGCCTCATCCAGCCCACACAGGCAGCACTGGGCAAGCCCTCCATTCCTGTGCTGCTCCCTCCCAGTGGCAAAGGTCTGCCTAATCCAGGAGATATTTTTATTTCCTCTTGGCTGGACAATGAAGGCTTTAGATACACAAATAAATAACTTATCTGTTACTCAGGCATTATCACCTTCTCAGGCCTGGCTTTGCCAGCCCAGAATCAGCTCTGGAGTAATTACCAGAGGGCTGGAGGGAAGTTCAGCTTCTTTCAGGATTTGATCTCCTCATTTGCAGGAATGTTCTGAAATTTGTCTTTGTGGGTGCTCAGATAAAAAAAAACACGCCTTGCTGTCAAATCCAGTCTTCAGTTCCCAAATGGTCTTCTCAGCACCTTCAGCTGAGTTGGACCTGCTGGAATCTTCCTGTATTTTTTCAGTTTTTGATCCCCAAAAGACTTTTCTTTCTTCCTCCTTTTTATTTCTGGTTGTTTTCTTTCTTCTCCCCAGGCCTCTTTTCTCTTTGGGTTTCTTTGCTTTTGTTGTGCTGAGGAGACCCTGCCAACCTTTCCACCCCACAGTGGGATCCGAGAGGTAAAGCCACGACCCACTGGAGTCAGTTCTCATTTTAACCAAAGTGAGCTCATTTTACCTTCTTGCCTCTGAAAGGTTCATCAGTTGTCCTGCACATGCCAGGTTGGAAACAGAGCTCAAGGTGCCTAAACCAGAAATTTTGGCATTAACAGGTGCCAAGAGTTATCCTGGAGCATTAAGTGACTGATTGCCAGACTGCCACCTGGGCTCTACAGAGAAGATGCTGATTGCACAACCTGCCCCAAAGTAGACCTGATGAAGCTGTGATGAAATAGTACCTGAGCAAAAGCCCTCTGCAGTTGGCAGCTCTATCTTTTTGTAGGTATTTTATAGATGTTTTGTTTGATTAAGCACATGTTTAACGAATTTGAGAAAAAAAATCTTTCCAGTTTTCATGAGGATGTGTCATTGTAGGGGAGGAGGAGCCCCAAAGGACACAGGAAGATCTGCCAGGAGGAGCCACAGCAGCTTCTCAGCCTTATCAGAAATGACTCCCCTCCCAGGGCACGTTGTCACAGCGGGTGTGGACCTGACATACCTCTGCCCTTTTGGACTCCACCCCTGCACCTCCCTCGTCCTCTTTGAGGATGTCCAGCAGAGAGGGAGAAGCACCTGAAAGGTTTTTGTCTGGTGGTCCTTTTCTGATCTCTCTGCAGAGCCACTTTGCTCTTAGAAACTAATGCAGGTCTAGAAAGTAAAATCATGTGCAGACAAGTGACTTCTTGGAAGTAAAAATAGAACTCCTGAAGCAAAAACCCACCCAAAGCCCTACACTGGTTGTTGTCCTGATGTTGAGTTTTCTGGTATCCCAAGTCCCAGGCTGTGACAACCCCCAGTTTGTCCTCCTACCTCTGGAACTGCCCATGGGTGCTGGAAATTCTTTGGCTGATGGACAGGAATCACAGAATCATGTAAAATTCCTATCTGGAAGGCCCACAAGGATCATCCAGTCCAACTCCTGGCCCTGCACAGACACCCCAACAATCCTACCCTGCCCCTGAGAGTGTTGTCCAAGTGTTCTTTGAGCTCTGTCAGGTTTGGGGCTGTGACCACTGCCCTGGGGAGAGGCATCTCCAGTCCTCTCCTCCCCGAAGATGTCAGTGAAGTCTTCAATCATAACCTCCATCAGCAGCTCCACCTGCACACATCAAAACCTTGGGCTCAACCCAGATGTCCTTCCAACCCAAACCAGTCTGTAATTGCTCAGTCACACACTCAGTTTTTGTTGTAGTGGTAGAGCTGCAGAAGATGCCTCAATGCTCTTCTGTCCTTTCCAGCCTGATCCCTGATCCCACCAGGCATTATCCATGTGGGGCAGAGGGCACAGCACCCCAGGAACCCCACTCAGACTATGGGCACTCTCCAGAACAAACAGTGGGAAGGATGGGTCTGATGGCAGGGCCTCAGGTCAACCCAGGTGTGTGCAGCCCCACAAAAGGGTTTGTGCCACCTTGATCTCACCAGAGCAGGCCAAGAATCTCCCAGGCTGCATCCCATGCCTGAGGTAGCCCAGGAATGAAAAGCAGAGCAAGAGAACTTGTAGAAGTTGGTCAGGACCTGCCCCATGCCTGGACCAGCCCTTAGGGTCCCACTTTGGGCTGGTGTGCTCATGGATTGTGCCAAGTTCAATGCAGTGTTTGGGGTTGGGATGAATCACAACCCTCCTTCCAGTTCTGCTTGATTTCCCCCACCCAAACACAGCCTAAACCCTGGGTTTTTTTAAATCCAGGTCTTTTAAATACCTCCAGGAAAGCTGATTCAACCACTTCCCTGGGGAGCATATTTCAGTGAACAAAATTTTCCTAATATATAACCTATAACCTCCCCTGGCACAGTTTGAGGCAGCTTCTGGCTTGCTTTGGTTTTGATCATTTAAGGTCAAATCCGAAATCCAAAACACCACCACACATTGGAAAAAACCCTCCAATTTTTATTATTATTATTATTTTATTATTATATTATTAATTATTATTAATATTTTATTATTTACCACTCTCGAATTTTAAAGTACATCTAAGGACTAATAACTCCTGCATTTGTACACAAAGTATTATATTCAGTAAAATGCTCCAAGAAAGTATTTTGAAAAAGGACCCCTGACTACAATTTAGTAACTACAGCCAGCAAAATGAATTTAGCAATAATGAATCCTTAAAAACCATAATCCAACACACACACACAACAACAACAACAACAACAAAACAATTAAAAGTTCATTTAGGATTCTGAAACTGCAGGCCAGGATATCCAGCACTTCCAGAGTGTTCCTCAGCTGCCCCAATCCCAGCTCCACACGTGTGTCCATCAGAAGGAGCTGCCCAGGGAAGGCAGCACTGGGCACAGCCCATGGCACCAGGGAGGTGGGTGGAGGAGCAGAGAGGAGCTGCCCCAGGGCACTGCTGGGAGCTCTGCTCAGCCCTTCAGCTCCTGGGGCTGTGAGTCTGAGCCAGCTGAACCTGCTGAGTTCCTGCTTGTGAACCCGCTGGGATGGTTTTACAGCTGTGCCTGGCAATGCTGACATTGCTCCTTTGAGACTTCTGAACCTCAGTATTTAACCTCTCCAGTCTAAACTCCATCCCTGGGTGCCTCAGCCCCTCTCTGGTCCAGTGACAGCCTTTCCAGCCTGTGCCAGCCTGATCTGCAAGGCAGGCAGAGAAATGCAGCTCCTCCACCCCTCTCTTGTCCTCAGGAGCATCTTCTGCTGCTGCTGCTGCTCCCGGGGGGTGTTTGGAGATCCTGCTTTCTGCTGCCATGGAGCCTTCAAAGCCATGGACACAGCACTGGGATGGGGGGCTGGACCCCCTCTGCACCAGGGCTGGGTGGGCTGAGCTGACCTGGGCTGGGAAGGGCCTTGTGGAGTGGGGGGGTTTCTTTCAGTAGAAGGGGGTGTTAAACCCCCAGGTGTGTGTTAAAGGAGTGTGAGTTAAAGCCCCTCGTGCTGGGAGGCTTTGCAGGGTTGTGCTCTGTGGGATGATTTCCAGAGCAGCAGCAGCAGCCAGGGCTCAGCAAGGAAGGTGTGCTGGAGAAAAGAGCTTTCCCTAACCCAGTGCTGTTCCTGCCTGGGCTCCTTCCCCAGAGGAGTGTGTGAGGTACAATCACTCAGCATCTCTCACTCAGTGTCTGCAGGGGGGGGGGTGCTGGTTTTACCATTCCTCCCCAGGGAGATGTCCTAGGAGTTCAATATAAAT
This sequence comes from Neopelma chrysocephalum, assembly GCF_003984885.1. Classification (NCBI taxonomy): domain Eukaryota; kingdom Metazoa; phylum Chordata; class Aves; order Passeriformes; family Pipridae; genus Neopelma; species Neopelma chrysocephalum. The sequence continues at coordinate 1,254,016 of NW_020897746.1, read as the reverse complement.
TGCTCTGAGCTGCTTTCATTTGACCCAGGCAGCTCTTCCTACCCCCAGACCTGGCAGGTGAGTGCTCAGAGAGCAGCTTCTCTCCTCAAAACACAAGTCCTGTAGCTGAGACATGACCCTAAAATGCTCCAACCCCGCAGGGACGCACTGGCCTTGAAGGAAACCAGTCCCCTTGTGCCACAGGAGGGAGTTTGCCCAGCCCTGCCAAAGCTGAGCTGTCTGCAAGCCCTGCATTTCTGGCAGCTTGAGCCTTTCCCACTGCAGGCTCATCCCTGTGGAGCTGTGGCTGAGGATCCCCATGAACCAACCCTGGGCTGCTCCATCAAGCTGCACTGTGCTGCCCATCCTCTCCCTCCTCATCCCCAGGCAGATATTCCAGGCCAGCTCAGCCCATGGCACAGGGATTCAGCTGGTTTTCCCTGCAGGACACACTTTTTGAAGGCTCCTTGCCTGGTTTGTCTCCACGTGCTGCAGTTGAACATGGATGGGCTGGTTCCCTTCAGCCAAAGATGTTGTCAGACCACTTCCATCTGTCCTCTCAGACTGCTCCCTACTGATACTTGGGAAGCAACTTCACTGTCCCCTGGGAAGAACTGGTTCCCTCTTGCCACATCCTTCTGCAAATCTGCTCAGGGCCAGCTCCAGGAACCCGTGTTTTCCACTCACATCATCTTTCCAGCCATGATAGAACTGGGCTAGAAAAAGGCAGAAGAGGTACACAGGGTTTACTGATCTTTTTGAAGTATTTTTGGAGCAAAATGCATTGTTTCAGTCTTCTGAACCATTAATTGGAGACAAATGAACTCCTGGAATGGTTTGGGTTCCTTTCCAACCCAGGGAGTGACTTTATCTAGTGACACTATTGATTCAGGGTGGCACATTTCCTTTAGTGCCACCATGGGCAGATCCCAGCCCTCCTGCCCTGCTTGGCAGGGTTCAGAACCACTGAAGTGCACCCAGATGCCAACCTTGCCTCCTGCAGGGCAGATCCACACTGGGCTGCTGGTTCCCTGCTGAAGGACAATGCAGGGCCAAAGCCCACACTCAGAACCCCACACCCAGAACCCCACACCCCCAAACCTGCGGGTCCAGGAGGGCTGGGGCAGCCCCCACACACCCGAAAGACCTTTGACACCCCCTCCCCACGAGCAGAGGGGGGATCTCTGCACCACACAGTGGCTGTGGTCACTTGGGAAACCAGAGTCAATGGGCTGCACTGGGCTGCAGCTTTTCCCAGCAAGGATTTAAACTGGGAGCCACCAGGACCCATCCCTGGTCTCTCAGGCAGAGATGTCACCAGTCCTGCTGGAGCAGAGGTGATGCCACACACACAGGGCAAACCTGGTGACCTGCTTCCCATTTACCTGCAGGGCCCAGCTCAGCACTGATCTCAGCAGAGCTGGGAAAGCTGCTTTCTGCTGCTTTCAGCTGCTTTCAGCTGCTTTTGGCACAAGAGATTTCGTGTCCCTTGGGGTTTACAGCTCCTACTTCTGTTGGAGAGCAGCAAAAGTCTCCTGGGAGCTCCTCAGCCAGGTGAGCTCAGGCTCCAACCAAGGCTGCTGAGCCTTGGCAAGGCTGCAAATAATGCAGAGCCTGTGAGGACAAGAAGGATGTGGAGAAGCTGAATTTCTTTCCTGCCTTCATGGAGCACACTGGCACGTGCTGGGAAGGCCATGTCTGGACCAGAGAGGGTTTGAGCCACCCAGGGATGGAGTTTAGACTAGACAGGTGAAATATTGAGGTTCAGAAGTGTCAAAGGAGGCTCCTGGTTAAATGAATACCCGGGGAAGTGCTTTCTGGGCAAGCTGGGGTTCCCTTAGTCCTTCCACAGGGGTGACACAGGTTGTCCAGCTGCCCGTGCCAGATGTTCAGGCTGTGGCCCAGCCCAATACACAGCTGGGGACCTCAGTCCTACACCAGTCCTGGCCCCTCCCAGCTCTTCTCTTGCACACCCAGGATGCTCCAGCATGGAAAGGGATGGAAAGTTTTATCACCCCTAATGGGGCCTGAGCAGATTTTGAGACCAAGGAAAATGAGGTGAGGGGACACACACACATATTTTCAGCTGCTTCTTGGTGGTGTCCTGGGAGCCCTTCCACCCCTGTAGTTGAGGCTCAGTTCAGGTTCTGCCTGGGTTAAAACCAGGCTGTACCAGCAGACTGGAATTCCTGTTATTTCCTTCACAGGGATGCTGGAATGGGGGCTGGGTTGGAGACTGATGTCTCAGAAGCCCCTCAGTGTTCACAGTGGTCTGGATGCTGCAAACCCTGCAACACAGGGAGCAGGAGTTTTACCATCACCAGTGCTGCTACATGAAGAGAAGCAGAGCTTTGAATCCCCTGGGTCAGAGCACTGGCAATAAACAGTTTTTTTCTCGGTGCCGATTTCTGTGCAACCTGATATTCCAGCTGGGGAAAGGAGAAAAAAAAAGGAGAAAAAACACGACTACTCTTGGTGCTGCAATTTCCAGCTCCAGAAAGGGGAACTCAGCCCTGGGGCTGCACATGTCTGAGCATGGCCAGAGGCATTTCCTACCCTGGAACACCCAGAGCACAGCAGGACCACAGCTGGGTGAGAAATAACCAGATCCACCCGCTCTGCCGTGGTTTGGGTGACAGTCCTGCTCCCTCAGCAGGGTTCAGGGGCACAGCTGGGGCATGTTTGCTCAAATCCACCTCTTCCAGCTTTCCTGTGCCTTTCTCAGTGGTGCTATGGTGTAAATCTGAGCTGGTTCCATAGTTTCATGTGCCTCACACCTTGTGGCAAATAGGAAGGGGTTTTTGTAGGATTTCAAGCTCACTGTGAGCACTGAGAGTCCTCTGAAGTTATTACCCTCATCCTGGCTCATTAAAGACAGGGAAGGCTGGTGCTTTCAGGAGGGATGGGCAATTGCAACTCCTGCTGGTGGCATGTCATCTGCTCCCCAAGGTGGAAGAAGCACCAGCAGCCTTTCAGGGTGCAGGAACTCGGGGTATCAGCCCTTGTGGCCCCAGGAGCCCTTGGCCTTATTTCCAGGAAAGAGTGGTGGAAGTTGTCAGTGGAACATATTCCTGTGCTGACAGACATCAGTGGCCACCTGCTGCCTTCCACAGCTGGATCATTGATCCCTGGAGGAGGAGGGTGAACGTTGGTGCCATTCCCAGCAGCAGCTGCAGAAATCTGCTGGTTGCACCAGGGATGAGTCCAGTCAGTGTGAGCTGAGGTCAGGGAGTCACAGAATGGTTTGAGTGGGAAGGGACATTAAAGACAATCTTCTTCCACCCCCAGCCATGGGCAGGGACACCTTCCACCAGCCCAGGTTGCTCCAAGCCCCGTCCAACCTGGCCTTGGACACTTCCAGGGATCCAGGGGCAGCCACAGCTTCTCTGGGCAACCTGTGCCAGGGCCTCGCCACCCTCACAGGAAGGAATTTATTCCCAATATCCCATCTAACCCTGCCCTCTGTCGTTTTGAAGCCACTCCCCCTTGTCCTGTCACTCGAGGCCCTTGTTCAAAGTCCCCTCAAGTCCCCTTTAGGTTCTGGAGATAAACCATAATTTAGCATCCTCAGAGGGAGGTTTGTAACACGGCTGTGCAGCATCTTTGGGAGGTTTGGCTTCTGTTGAGGCCCAGGAATGAAGCAGCAGGTCAGACACCCCAGAGCAGGGTGTCATCCCCAGCAGAGCCTGCTGGGCTGGTTGGTCAGGCTGACCTTTGAGACGCAGGGAAGTATTTCCTCCTTGAACTGCTCTGCAGAGATAATGACTTTTTTAATAGATTTCCTGTTCTTTTTATAGACCAAGGGAAGCTGGCAGATCACATCCAAACTGGCTATAGTGAGAGCTGGGCATGGTTATGTTTGCTGGAAAACCTGATCCTCTCTTTACCCATGTTTTGCTTTGGTCTGCTCTGAAGCATCACATTGGGATTCAAACAGGCTTCAGTGGGGCAAAGAGGAATATTGGGAAGTGTAAAACAGTGATTTGTAGGTGCATGGGAACAGCCCCAAGACCTGAACTGCCCTATGTTCTGATCAAAGGTCCAGTGGTGACTCCAGCAGTGGCAGGAGGAGACAACACGTGGGCCCAGTCCCTCCTGGCATCTGCTCCCTGTGGACTTCTCCAGCATCCACCACTGTTATGCTACAGTTAGAGGGCACATTCTTCTCTCTTGCTTCTGCTGTCTCTTCCTCTGTCTGTTGTCCATAAAACCACTTTGAACCCATGGATACTCCCTGCCTCCCACATCCCAGGGAGGTAGAGATTCACTGGTCCCCAGCACAGAAATTCACTTCTCATCAGCCCTGGGGGGTTTTCCTGGGCCACAGTAGGACAAGTATTTTATGTCAGCTCCTAATGAATCCCTTGTGAGCAGCCTTCAGGACACTCTGCACCTCTGTTTCCCTAAGTTGCTCCAGCTCATTTCGAGAGAGTGATGGAATTCCCAGTGTTGGGAGCACGGATTCAAAGTCCACCCACCTTCCCAGCAGTGACCAGGCATTTACACCCTGTGTTACAAAGTGGAGAGTTATCACTTTGTTCCTGGAATTCCATCTGCAGTTATCTCCAAGCTGTTAATCTGACTTTCCCTTCAATTAACATTCCTCTCCCTTTCTCTCCCTGTCCCGCCACAGATCTGGGCAGCCAGTGATAGAGATCCACCTGATAAATCCTCTCCTCGGCTGATTGCCTTTACCATCACCTGGGCATCTCCATCCTCTTGCCAGGCACTTTCCTGTGCCACCCTGGTGCTGCTCACATCTCCACAGAGGTGTCCACTGAGGCCCCCAGCCCTGAGATCCTCACCCAGCACACAGGGACAGCACCCAGACAAACCTGCAGCTCCTGCCCCTCTCTTCATCTCCTTCTGTCCCAAGTGAGCCCCCTCTGTCCAGAGGGTACCACCCCTTCCCCTGCCCCAGCTCCCTCCCCCCACAGCCTCCCCTCCCTCCCCACAGGCACAGAGCAAAGAGGAGACCAGAGCAGCCACGTGCAAGTCCCTTGGGAAATTTTTCTTTTAATGAAATCTAATATTCCTGTTATAAATGACCAGCCTGGAATCCAATTAAATTCTTTGTCTCAATGACTTCTTATCATATTAACATTTCACTGACCGTCTCCTTATCCCTGGCCATGAGGCACAGAGAGCAGGACCCCTGCTCCCTCTCTCCAGGCCTTTTAGGAGTTCTGTCACATCCCTTTGGACAGCCTGCCCTGGCTGAACAGGCATTTCCAGGTGCCTCTTCCAGCCTGTGCAGCTTTAGGACTCTACTTGTGCCCAGATCTGCATCCAACCGGGACCCTGGAGATGCTCTTCATGCTGCTCCATGATTTCCCCCTCCAGAGTCCTGATGTCCATCTGTTTTTCTGGCTGCAGCTGCCCCTGAGCAGGAATTTTAGGTGACTATCCTCTGGCCATTGCAGTGAAATCAGCAGAGGTTGCTCCTTTTGCCAGGGCAGGATTGGAAAAACAGGCAAAGCCTGGAACAACACAATGAATGGCTGAGGAACAGAGGTTTGCTGGGTTTGGGGCCAGAACATACACCTGGGACACCCCCAAACCTGGCACTGGCTGGCAGGGACACACATCTGCACTCCCAGGACACAGAGCTCAGGGCTAGGCTGAGCCTGGGGCAAGGGCTGTGTGCTCAACTCCTCCTAATCCAGCTGTGTCAGCTGCCAGGATGGGATGTGCCACCTCCAGCTCTGCCCACACTGGGGGAGGGATCTCCAGGCACATGGCACTGCCCAGCCCTGGTCACAAACTGGGGGCAGCCTGACAGCAGGGGCAAGGTGAGCCCAAGCTCCCAGTGAGCCAGGTTGTGGAAGCCCAAATGCTTTGGGATGTGGGCATCTTGGACCATATTTGCTGGCAGAAATGCTGGTGTGGCACCAGTTTCAGAAATAAGGGAGTTCAACCTGAGTCTGCCAGGAGGAGGTTCCCTATTTCCTGAAGGAATCAACCCTCAGCCCTGAGCACAGTTCCCAGAGCTGCAGCTGCCTGGTCCTGGGTGACAGGGGACACATGTCCCTTGTCATGCCCTGCTGGGTGTCTGCTGATCTGCAGCTGCAGGGTCTGGGCCCCTCTGCCTCTGCTGTGTCTCCTGATGCTGTGCAGAGCTTCCAGCCTGTCTGGCAAATCAGGGAGCTGGGAGGAATTGTGGCTCCAGGATGTTGCAGAGGCTGAAAGCACAAACTGATCCGAAAAAGGGGGCAAAAGAGAAGGAGGTGGCTGTGTTGGCTCTGTCAGTGGCTGTTAAACAGGGGGCTGAGCAGCCTCTGCCTTGGCTCTGAGCTGCAGTTAGCTGGGCACTAACCAGGAGAAGGACTGTTGTCTGCACATCCCATTCCTTGTGCTTCCTCCAGTGCTCCTTGGGAGCTGTTGGTAGATGTGGGATATTGGGTTAGAGGAAGCTGAGGGCTTTCATGGGCTTCCTCTCATCAGCAGCTGAGGGAGGCTATCAAACCCTGTCTGTCTGAAACCAAACACATTCAGATTCTCTCCATGCACCCCCTGCCAACCTCCCCACCTCCCACAGCATCTGGAAGAGCAGCAGGGATGCCTCAGCTTCCCTGTGGAGGTGCAGACTACAAAGGGCAGCTTGGTGGGGTCTCCTCTTCTCTGTTTCTCTTTGCTTCTGAAGCACTGACCACATTCTCACCCCACAGCAGGGGCCAGGGCCTTTGAGCCAGTGCTTGCTGTGCTGGGGGGGTCCCACCAGGCTCAGGATCCAGATGGGATCAGCACTTCTGGAATATCAGCCTCTCATCAGTGCCTGAACCCTGGACATTATGGGCCTATTTATATCAACCCAGATCTCGCTGTCCAGACTGAGCCCAGCTCTTCAGACTGAGAATTTCTGTTCCAAATTTGTCTTTTAAAGTAATTCCAGCTTGCTGAAAATACAAAATGAAACCAAATCCATGCAGGAAGGACCAGTGCTTTCCTTGGTGAATTGTCTCAGGCACTCATTTATTAAAGGCAGGGTGGAGGTAACAAACATGTCTCTCTTGCCTGTGGTCCAGTTCTGGTGGCACCAACAGGCTGATGGTTGGGGTTCAGGGGTGGCTCTGACAAACACCACCAGTGCAGATGGACAGACGTTGTCAGACAGCTCTGGCCCTGCAGGCCTTGGGGAACAGCCTTCCTTAAACACCCAGAACACGATGGTTGTGATGCTGCTCCTCACTCTGACCCTTTGGAGCAATAAATACAGCCTGGGAATGCCCCACACTGAGCACAGAGTGAGCTCCAGTGGCCCAGCAGTTGTGACAAGTCAGTGGACCCCTCACTGAAAGAAAGACATTGAGGGGCTGGAGGGTGTCCAGAGAAGGGCAACAGGGGAAGGGCTGGAGCAGCAGGAGCAGCTGAGGGAGCTGGGGGGGCTCAGCCTGGAGAAAAGGAGGCTCAGGGGGGACAATTCTCTACAACTACCTTAGAGGAGAGCGTAGGCAGGTGGGGGTCACGAAGTGACAGGACAAGAGGAAACGGCCTCAAGCTGTGCCAGGGGAGGGTCAGGTTGGACATCAGCAGGAATTTCTTCCTGCAAAGGATGGTCAGGCCTTGGAAGAGGCTGCCCAGGGAGGTTTGGAGTCCCCATCCCTGGAGGTGTCTAAGGAAGGCCTGGCCGTGGCACTCAGAGCTCTGGGCTGGGGGACAGGGTGGGGATCAGGCACAGGGTGGACTCCATGGGCTTGGAATTCTTTTCCAACCTCAATAATTCTGTGATTCTAGGAATGACAGGAATGTTCTGGCCATGGGCATCATGTCTGGTTTCCTAAGCTCTGATGATGTGTACTGCCCATTGTGGTGGCCTCTTCTGATACAAAGTGATCTGGAACTATTTTGTCCTGCTTCTCCTCTTCACTACCTCAGGATGAACCACATCTGGCCTCTCAGTTTCTCCACCCAAAACTGCATTTTGCAGCAATGTTCACACCAGCCTGGCTCTCACTCTGCAGTCAGATGGCTCCTCTCTGCTGATGTATCTTGCAGAAGCTCCTGGGTGGAGCCAGGTAACTGTGGAGCTTTGCTTTAGCCCAGGTTACTTGGGAGCTTTGCTTTACCCACCATGTGCTGTTGGGTCACTCACTGACCCAATGACACAGAGAATTTTGAACTGCCTTGCTGGGCTCAGCTGGAAAATCCTTCTCCCTTTTTTTCTGACATTACTTGGATGAAATACAAAGTTCATTTTGACACTGGAAACCATGTAGGGAAGAGACTTACTGGGATGAAATCCTCTAGGAGAGTACAAGAACATGTTTCTTTTTATGGCTAATCAGCACAGCTTGGTAGAAGGGAGGGGAACCTTTCCAGGAAGGTCCTGGGCTGCTCTCAGCGGTTAAAGAAGAAGGACTTGAGGCTCTGTAGAAACTGTGACTTCTGTCTCTGCTTCTGCTTCTTCCTGATGATGGGGATCCACACAAGGCCACAAACAAGCAGCATCAGCCCCAGGGACAGGAAAGCCGGGCCAGACATTTTGAAAATGTTTTTCTCATCTTTCAGGAAGCAGGAGAGGATGATGATGACCGTCCCGAAGAGGAAGAGGGCTGCTCCAACAGACACCACGATCACAGGCTTGTGGTAGACCTCCCACTTGCTCCTGGAGGTGCTGGTCCAGATGGACTCGCTGCGGGAGCTCATGCAGAGGGTGCTCCCCGTGCGACTGGTGATCAGCTCCCTGGAGGGAGGAGACCTCTCACTCCCATCAGGGCTCTTGGGGGGGATTTCCATGGTGGTGGGGTCTGAGGAGGTGACCTGTGATGGACAAAAGAGAAAGCAGAGCCGGGCAAGTGACGGAGGATGGAGGTGCTTCCCTTTTGGTCACCAGTGAGTGCAACTCAAAGGGAGGTGGAGGAGGCTTTGTGGGTCACTGCAGGGCACGAGGAGCATCACACCTGTGAGAGCAATGAAATGTAGGAGCTGGCAATGGGGGCCTGCAGGTAGGCTGGACAGAAGATGCCTGTGAAGTCCCACTGCCCAGCCATGGATAGTGGGACTCCTGCAGTCCCTGTCCCTGTCCTTACACCTTCCAGCTCAGCAGCTCCCAGCTCGCACAGGAATTCAGTGGAACCCACTACCTTGAACCTCCCCGGGCTCTTGGCTGCTTCCGGGGGAACAGCAGGGTGCTGCAGGCAGGGCTGGTGATGCTGGCTCTGTCCTTGGACCTGCCTTCCCTCCCAGATCCCAAATTACACCCCAGCACCTCGTGACATGGTCGTGTGTCCCTTTTGCAGGTGGAGAAGCTGAGACACAGGAGTGTCATGTCAGGAACACTCTGTGGGACAGCAGAAAGCCCCTTCCCATGGGCTGAAGGTTCCTTCAGACCCCCAGGGCTGCATATTCCTCGCTGCCACACCCAGCCTTGTTGCAGCTGCAGCGCAGGAGCTTCTCACTTCCACCTAAATGCTCAGATGGGAGGTGGCAAGTCCTGGTCCCACAGGAATTATTTCTCCAGCTGTGAGCTGGGGCAGGTGCCGTGGGAGGGCTCCTGAGCTGGGCAGGACACTGAAATGCCCTGCCCTGGGACAGCTGGGTCAGCAGTGTGGCTTCTGGCACATTAGTTTTTCATCAGCTCAAGGGGTAAATACATTTTTCCAGAAATAAAGTGCCTTTAGCACTGAGAAAACATTATGGGAAATGGGAAGGGCTGAGCATAATGGTACCCACTGTTTGCTCAGGGCTCTGCTGAGGACACTGCAGGGATCTGGACTGGGAAGTGTTCCTGCTGCTGGGAAGCCCAGCAGGGATGAACCTGTGCAGATGCCAGGGCTGAGGAGGGCAGGAGAGGGACGTGGATGCTTCACATCGAGGAATCAGATTTGTTTTTGCAAAGCCAACTCCTGCCTGAGCTGCCAGGCTTCCTCCCGGGGGCTCAGTGGTGTCAGGAGGGCTGGGACTGCCCTGTCCTCTGCTGGGACCACCCTTGGGGCAAAGGGGTGCTCTGCAAAAGCCTGGAGCATCTCCCTTGTGCCAGCACCACCCAGCAGAGCCTGGTGGTTGCTGCCAAGCCCAAGCTGTCCCCACGGGGCTCCCCTGTGCCCCCCAGCAGCCACATCCACGCTGGCCTGGGCACAGGACCCCAGTGGGGCTCTGTGCCCTCTGCACTGCCAAGCACAGCTCTGCCTGAGCACCACACGAGCTTTGAGCCTAAGTGGGCTTGATCCTGAGCAGGTAATTTAATATCCTGCTTTGGGCTCCATTTGCCTGGGTGTTTGCTCAGCCCAGCCCTGCTGCTGGCCCATGGGGTGGCTCTCCAGGAGCTTCACATCACAGCTGATCCCAGGCTGGATGTGCACCCTGCCTGTGGCTGCAGCAGGTGTGGAGGGGCAGCCCCAGCTCTGTTGCCATTGCTGCTGATCAATGTGAGAGCAAACACCACCTCAGTGCAGCCACACAGGGCTGGCACAGCTTCAGAGGCACCATCTGAAGGAAACCTGCCCATATTCCAACCCTACTGGGCCCAGTGCCCATCTGTGGATGCTGATGGCTGGGTGCCAGCCAGCACCTCTCTTACTCTTTCACCTGTGTCCCTATCAAGGTTTGTGGCTCTCTCTGAAAAGAGACAGATGTAATTTCTCAGTTTAGTGCCCCCCAGCACAGACACTGTGGTGACCCAGCTGTCACAGGGCAGGGCACTTCAGTGTCCTGCTGCTGCCCAGCTCAGGAGCCCTCCCACAGCACCAGCCCCTGCTCACAGCTGGAGAAACAACTGGCAGTATCCATGTATTTTGGGATGTTTCAGGTTTGCCAGACCAGGGCCAACACGCAAAAAATGAAAGCCAAGAACAATGGACAACATTTACATCCCTCCTGTCTTCAGTTTTCACTCCTCTCTGTTGGAGCAGGAAACACAGAGAGAGGAGGTGACACATTTCTGCCATCTTGGTATAGAATCCCAGAATCCCAGAATCACTGAGGTTGGAAAAGCCCTCCCAGCCCATGGAGTCCACCCTGTGCCTGATCCCCCCCTTGTCCCCCAGCCCAGAGCACTGAGTGCCACGGCCAGGCCTTCCTGGGACACCTCCAGGGGTGGGGACTCCAAACCTCCCTGGGCAGCCCCTGCCAAGGCCTGACCACCCTTTGCAGGAAGAAATTCCTCCTCATGTCCAACCTGACCCTCCCCTGGCACAGCTTGAGGCTGTGTCCTCTCCTCCTGTCCCTTGTTCCCTGGGAGCAGAGCCCGACCCCCCCCGGCTCCCCCCTCCTGTCAGGGGGTTGCAGAGCCAGAAGGTCCCCCCTGAGCCTCCTTTTCTCCAGGCTGAGCCCCCCAGCTGCCCCTCCTTTTCTAGTGCAAATCCTCCTCTTCTAGTGTCAATCAGACTCCTCCTGAAATGTCACCCTGGGGTGGCATTTTTTGTCTTCGTCCTTGTAACATCTCTCATGGGGAGGTTTTATGATCAAGCCACAGTACAATTTTAATTTGGCTCTGCAGTTGGAAATTTGCTTTATTCTCTGGAATAATCCTCAGCAGCCTAATCCAGGCTGTCTTGTCCCATATTTAGGCACCCCACTCCCTGCTTGCCCATGGGCTGTGTCCTTCCTCTGCACCCAGGGGTGCTCTGAGCTCTGTGCGTTGTGCAGGGGGTTAATGTCAGGCTGAAACCATCATCCCCCTTTCAGCTTTCCATTTCCTCCAGAGTGGATTTATTCCCTCCTTTTATTTTCTGGCAAAGCCACCCTTCTCACCACAATTCCCAGACAATGCTCATTTCTCCAGCACTTCCTGGCAGAGCATCCTTTTTTGGTCACACTTTTCCCATTGTTAGCTGGGGAAGGATTTCACTCCCTGCCAGTGCCTGGGAGCCTGTTTGGAAGCACTGAAAGGATCTGCAGCTCTTGGGAGAGTTAATGCAATTCCAGTTCCTGCCTTGCCCGTGCTCCATCCCTAATTCACCCCAGATGTGCTCAGATTTGATGGTTGGCCTGAGCAGCCTGGCAGCAAAGTGCTATCAGATTTCTCCCAGTTTTTTTAACCACTGTTGTTGGAAGGAGAGAATCAGCAGATGACTCTTTACTGTCCTGTCTCAGATTTCACATCTGGTGTGTCTGCTGTGCTGCTGAAACCCTGGCAGCTCTTGGAGCTGGAGGTAACACTGGGATCTTTCCTTTCCCACTCCATCGGGAAGAGCCTCATGTGATTCTGTTTCTCCCCCCTTTGCTCTCCCAGTGCTTTGTGTGGTGATGTTTGGTCTCTGAACTGGGAAATCTTGGAGTCCTGTTTGCTGGTGCTGCTGGGGACCCCAGTGCCAAAGCACAGCACACCCCTGGGTACCACCTTGGGGACACTGGGGACATTCTGTGGTGGTGCTGAGGGGGAGCTTTGGGCTGAGTAGAGCACCTGAGGGCTCTGTCCCAGGTCCCTCAGCCCATCCCACGGATGCCATTCCTCACCTGCCAGCCCTCAGGAGCAGTTCTCAGCCCTGACATCCCAGCCAGGACCCGGGATGCTGGAAAGAACCTGCAGATGTGACCAGAGCTGTGCCAAAAGTGGGGCAACAGCCCCATCTGAAGACTCTGTCCCTGTGCATAGCCCTGAGCCATCCCAGCCATGCAAGAGCTGGATTTACTGCCCCAGTCCAGTCTTCAGCCTGGCCATCTCCTTTTCATCTGGGGAGGCAGCCCTGATTCTTCAGGAGCTCCTACATCTCCTCTTAAGTCCCCACTGCAGCAGTTCCTGCCACTTGCTCACCCCACTGTGCTTGGCTGGAGACACCAGAGCTCCCCCAGGGAGTTGTGTCCATCTCCACCTGCATCTTCCTCATGGAGACCCCTCTCAGTGTCCCAAAGTGCAGCTGGTCTTTGCCCTGGGACTCAGCAGGTGCCATCCCATGGCAGCACTGGTGGTGGGGCAGGGGTGGACCTGCCCTGGTGCAGAGCTGTGGGTGCTGGTGGGGTGCACAAAGGCTGCAGCTCTTGTCCCGTGTTTCACCACACAAACCACTGAGGGAAAAGCTCAGGATTTTGCAAACCAACCACCAAATACTGCTGCAAATCCAGGCCAAGTTTATGGATAGATTTTGCTGCCTTCTCTGCTGTTGAGCCACTGCCCTGAATAAAGTTCCTCACTCCACTAGGCAGCAGCAGAAACTCCTCTCCTAAACCAGATCCCCCTCCAGCCCCACATCCCTCTGGGAATCAACAGCCTCAGAAAAGAAAATTCTGAGGAAATCCCAGAGTGAGCTGAGCACTCCATGGATGTGGCTGGCCCTGATTCCTGCTGGGGAGAACCAAAGAGACCAACCTGGACTGAGGGCCAGGCTTTTCCTGAGGGCTCAGACCCTGCCAGCTGTCCCCAAGAAGACAAAGCCAGTGAGTCCTGGCACCAGGACCCCAGACTGGTGGGTTTGGGTGGGTGGCAGCTCCAGTGCTGTGGAGAAGTTGGGTGGAAGTCACCTGGACACAGGTGAGCACACACTTCCCCCACCTGCTGTCCAAGCTCTAGATAGTGCCCCACAGAGAGGGACCCCCAGACCCTCCCCTTTGCTCCACAGCTCTCCAGGGTTTCCAGTGGCCTCCAGATGGCTTGTGATGGTCCCCTGGCAAACAGCAGCATCAGGTGCTCTGCAAAGCCTCAGGGAAAGACCCAAAGGGTTTGTTTGTCCTTCAGCCAGAAGATGTGCCCAGTCTGCCACCCTAATGGGGCAGCAAAGTCTTCACTGGTGGGTTCCAGCTGGGAGAAAACTGGGGAATGGAGGAAAACCAAGATGTGCTTTTTGGGGTGTGGCTTTTCCTGCTGCTCTGGAGGGTCTCAGCCAGACCCTTTGATCAGTCCTGATGTTTAAGCTCAGCACAGACCCCCTGAGATGACACTCCTGGTCTGTGTGTGCCAGGAGGAGGTGGCTGCACTCATGGACATGTGCACACACACACTCAGCAGAAACTTTTTGTTAGAAGTCAGTGCTGCCAAATTTAATGGAGAGTGGCTGTCAGTCAGGGTCCCAGGGAGGGACAGGTACATTCAGTGACCCAGCACACCTGAGGGTGGAGGTGGGAACCTGTCCTGCCCGATGCTGCCCCATGAAGAGCATCCCCACAGCCCCAGGTCTGCCTGAGGTACCTGCACATGGGGAGGGGCTGGGGGGCAACAGCTCCCAGTTCCTGTGCCAGGGCAGGGAAGCCCCCAGGAGGGACCAAGTGCTGAGCCCACTCCCCCTGCCCAACCTCTCTGAGCCCATTCACCTTGCTGTGCCCCTCTGAGCCCACTCCCCACACAGTGTCTCTCTGAGCCTGACCCCCATGCTGTGCCCGCTCCCCACGCCGTGTCTCTGATCCCACTCACCATGCCGTGCCCCCCTGGCCCCACTCACCATGCTGTGCCTGTGTCCTGGCTGTCACTGGAGTGTCCTGGCTCGCTGTGGAAGGGGAGGTGGCCACTTGCCCTCACCATCCCCTGAGCACTCCACGGAGGGACCCCCCCACCTGCTCCTGTGGAGACAAGAGCAGCATTTCAGAGCATCCAGCTCTCTGCCACCACGTGCCAGCCCCAGGAGGGCTGGTTCTGCTGGGCTGGGCAGGCTCTGCCCTGGGGGAGGGCAGGGAGGTTGTGCTGGTGCCAGGGATGTGCTGAAGCCCCATGTCCCTGTCCCCCTGGAGAAGGGGGGGCAGGCTGTGGCTGGTGCTGCTCCGAGACCCGGCTTGGGGATATGAGGCAACACATCAGGGGGTTTCACATCACCTACAACCCCGCCAGGTGTCAGGTGTAAATTGAGAAGGAACCAGTGTCCATTTGCTGCTGAAGTGCAGCTGGGCTGGGCCCAGGCCCCTGCATCCTCAGGAGCAGCTTTCCAGCGTCACCCAGAGTTTGGATGGTCCCAGCAGCACGTTCAGGGACTTGCTGAGCAAACAACACCTACGAGTCTTTTTAGGGGCTCAGTGAGAGGGTGACCCCCAGCCTTGCCGTGCTGGATCTCCTCTCCCTTTCCAGCACCCCCAGAGCCAAACCCATGGACACCCATCCTACTTACGTGGTGAGCAGTGAGGGCTGGCTGCAGCAGGAGGTCTCCCTCTCCAAAGCCAGGCTCATCCCAAGCCCCTCATCCCTCTGGGTGTTGTCTACTGGGCTCTGTTGAGTCTAATAAACAATGGAGCATCCCAGCTCCGATGATCTCACCAGCCTATCAGTATATTGCTTAACTCCTTCTTTCCCTGCCTCTGCCTCCTTGAGAGCTTCCCTGGGAGGGTTTGCTAAAAGGTTGTGGTTTGGGAGGCAGGCCAGTGGTGTGGCAGGAGAGGCAGGGCGGGTCGGTGCTGGGAGCAGGAATCCAGAACTTGGGGCTGATGCTGATCCAGACTTGGATCATCAGCAAGTTCCTGAAATGTCTCTGAACTGCAATTTGTGCCCTCTCAAAGCAGAGAATCAGAGCCAGTGACTGCAAAGTGCTTTGAAGCTCATCAGTGAGACATTAGAGGGATGCAAGATATTAGCAATTATCTATTAATTAACATCCTGAGTCCATTATTGGGATGGAAGAGAGAGCTGGTTCTGGAATACTGTTTCCTTTCAGGAACTCACAGCCAAACTTCAATCCCCTCTTACATCAGTGTGAATCCACTTGCCCAGGGAAGGGATCCAGCCTGGATTCCAGACACTGCTGGTGTCCAGGGCCTGCTTCCAGTGGTGGTGGGGCTGCTCCATCCCTGAGGGCCTCTTGTTGGTTTGGTGCAGTGAATAACAGTGTCCAAGGTGCACCACAGCCCTGGCCAGATGGGCTGGGGTGGGATGGGAAGAGGCTGTGGAGCTCCCATGGAGATGGGCATGACCCACAAGGGTGGTCAGCTGGGCACAGAGCATCCCATGGCAGCACTTGGGAATGAAAGGGGGGGCCAGAGGGTCAGGGTGGGGGCTCATCCAGGTGTTGGGAGCTCAGCCAGGAAGGCCAGAACCTGGTTGAGGTGCTTCAGCTCAGCTCTGTGTGGATCTCTGGTCAGCAGTGGTGGGCATGGGACAGGTCATGGAGCTCTTCAGGAAGGGGCAGGGGTGGGACGAGCTCAGGTTCCTCATCCATGGTCCACCCCATGTCCTGCTGGGAGGTGGGTGAGTTCACTGAGCACAATGGCTCTGGAATAATGGAGTGAACTCCACTATCCACTGATCTGGGAACCTGCAGCCAAAGGAACCAGGTGTTTTGGGGGTATCCAGGGAGGATTTATTGGAACAGATGAAAAGATTCTCTAGAATGGGAGAGCTGAGTGGACTTGGGTTCCCCAGTGTAGGTCCAAGGTGGGAAGTTTTCTGACCTAAAGAAGCAATTGGCATAAAAAATAAAATAAAAATAGAGGTGGGAAGGCTTCATTTCAGCACCTGCAGCATCACTTCACACCCTGGTTTTACACCATCTCCAGGCTGAACTGAGATGCTTCTGCCCTGCTGGGGGACATCCTGTGCTTCAGCAGCATCCTGTGCTTCAGCAGCTGCCCCATCACATGGTGCATTTCATGTCATCCCCCCCTTGCCAAGTGCTCCCTGCAGTGTCCCTGGGACCTCGGTCCTGCCCCAGGGACCAAGCAGGGAGAAGGAAGGGGCAGGTCACCAGCCATGGGATGCCAAGGTCACCCGGGCAAGGCACCAGGAGCCGGACATTCCCCAGGGATGGCTGAGGAGCATCCCTGGAGGTACATCCCTCCAGGGCTGGGACACGTCCCGTGGGGCCATCCATGGGCTGGATTGGATGAACGAGCAGGGAATGGCTCCCAGCCCGTCCCGCAGCGAGTATCCCACCCCACCCGGGTTACCCCTGCCCGGGCGGGCTCATCCTGCCCTTCCCCTCGCAGCCCATCCCCGTCCCCTCGAGCCTCCGGCCGCGGCTCCTCCGCGGTCGCTGCTGCCACCGCCTGGGGACACGGGGACACCGGCACAGCCCGAGCCCAGCACAGACCAGGGCCGGGTTCTGCCCCTGGAACGGGACAACGACGGACGGACTGGGAATGAGATGCTGGAAAGCAGTGCCGGGAAAGGGCCCTGGGGGTCCTGGTGGTGCCAGTTGTCCCTGAGTCAGCAGTGCCCTGGCAGCCAGGAGGGACATCCCTGTCCTGGGGCATCAGGGAGGGGATTGTCCCGCTCTGCTCTGCCCTGGGGCGGCCTCACCTCAACATTGGGGCAGTTTGGGAGGACACAATGGAAGGGAGAGATTGAGCCATTAGAGAGTGTCCAAAGGAGGGAAGGAGGATGGGGAAGGGCCTTGATTTGAAACCGTGTGAGGACACTGAGGGCACTTGGTGTGTTCAGCTGGAGAAGAGGAGACTGAGGGGAGACCTCAGTGCAGTTCCACCTTCCTGGGCAGGGGCAGAGGAGGGGCAGGGACTGAGCTCTGCTCTGGGGGGACCAGGGACAGCAGCCAGGGAATGGCTGGAGCTGTGTCAGGGCAGGCTCAGGTTGGATCTCAGGCAAAGGTTCTTCCCCCAGAGGCTGGTTGGGCACTGCCCAGGCTCCCCAGGACCCTGTTCTCATTAGGAGGATCTCCTGAGTTGGAAGGGACTCACAAGGATCACTGAGTCCAACTCCTGGCCCTGCACAAGCCCATCCCCAAGAGTCACCCCCTGTGCCCCAGAGGATCAGCCAAACCCTCCTGGAGCTCTGGCAGCCTTGGGGCTGTGCCCACTGCCCTGGGGAGCCTGGGCAGTGCCCAACCAGCCTCTGGGGGAAGAACCTTTGGCTGAGATCCAACCTGACCCTGTCCTGACACAGCTCCAGCCATTCCCTGGCATCCTGTCCCTGCTCATACAGAGCAGAGATCAGAGCTGCCCCTTGGGAAGAGCTGCAGACCCCAGTGAGGTCTGACCTCAGTCACCTCTTCTTCATCTAAACAAGCCAAATGACCTCAGCTACTCTTCATGTGTCCCCTCCAGGCCCTTCACCACCTTCCTGTCCCTTGTTTGGACACTCTTTAACAGCTTTACATATGCCTTATATTTCTTATATTGGGGTGACAACCAATTTATTCTGCTATGAAAAGGATATGCTCTGCCACAGTCTTTTCTGGTGGGAGAGGAGAGCACTTTCCCATGAATGTGTAACTGCTAGAGGGTATGGCCAGGACAAGGGAGAAGGCCCAGGCTGGATGGAGCTGTGCTTGGTAACCTGCCCAGCTCTTGGGGGTCCTGCAGCAGTAGATGGTGCTGTTGCTCTGCAGAATCACAGGATCACAGAATCACAGAATCAGCGAGGCTGGAAAAGACCTCTGAGATCATCCAGTCCAACCCATGACCCAACCCCACCTTGTCACCCAGACCATGGCACTGATGCCACATCCAGGCTCTGCTTAAACACCTCCAGGGACGGGGACTCCACCCCCTCCCTGGGCAGCCCATTCCAAGGGCTGATCCCTCTCTCTGGGAAGAACTTCTTCCCAATGGCCAACCTAAACCTGCCCTGGGGCAGCTCAAGGCTGTGCCCTCTTGTCCTACTGCTGGTTCCTGGGAGCAGAGCCCGACCCCCCCCGGCTCCCCCCTCCTGTCAGGGAGTTGCAGAGAGTGAGAAGGTCTCCCCTGAGCCTCCTCCTGTCCAGGCTGAGCCCCCTCAGCTCCCTCAGCTGCTCCTCACAGCACTTGTGCTCCAGACCCTTCCCCAACCTCGTTGCCTTTCTCTGGACCTGCTCCAGCCCCTCCATGTCCTTCCTGAACTGAGGGGCCCAGAGCTGGACACAGCACTCGAGGTGAGGCCTCAGCAGTGCCCAGTCCAGGGGCAGAATCCCTGCCCTGCTCCTGCTGCCACACTGCCCCTGATCCAGGCCAGGATCCATTGGCCTTCTTGCCCCCCTAGGCACCCCTGGCTCCTGTTCAGCTTCCTGTCAAACAGAACTCCCAGTCCTTTCTTCAGGTTAAATATAAATCAACAGCTCAGGAATACTGGATCCATCCCAGGCTTCTGCCAGGGGAACCTGCACCACAAGAAGCCTCTTCCAGACCCTCTTCCCCTCTCCCCAGCAGTGGCAATCTGAAAACCTGCAGTGGAGCTGGGCAGGGTTTGCTGCTGCACAGCTGGACCAGCGACCCTGTTCCAAGGGTCCCAGGACACAGCAGCCCTTTCCCTATTGTTTGTCTCATGGCAAAGGGACCTTGGATATTCCAAAGAGTCACCAGGGAACCCTGAGCAAAGCTGGTGGTGGCCAGTGCCCCACACCTTCCTCCCCTGGGGTGCAACTGAACCCTCACCTCCAGTCATGGCTTGTGTGGCAGCTCTGAAGTCCAGCATGGCTGGGGCAAGGATTTCCTGGGCAATGTCCTGGAGCGTCAGCAATTCCTGTCTGGAGCATCTCAGCACCTGTAGCATTCCCAGGTAAATGCTGTGTGTCCTCAGCCCCTCTGGGCCGAGTCCTGGAGCTGCAGGGAGGGAGCAGCCAGGCCCTGAGCAGGTCTGTGTCACAGGACAGCTTGGCCTGGAGGTGGATGGAGGGGTTTGGTGTGGAGTTTTTTTTCCTTGGCTGTAGAGACAACATTGCAGATATAGTATTTTCCAGTTGGAAAATTCCAAACCTGAAAAGGGAGATGAAGCAAACCGATGTTTTATGTCAAACTATAGTGGAAAATCTAAAAGGTTAATTAACAATTCAATTTCAAGATAGTAAAGGGGCATTTTTGGATATGGAAAATATAGTGGGCAAATGCAGCCCATGAAGGGTGTTCAGCTATATCACAGAAGAAGCCATGTGAGAGGGAGCTCAGAGGGGTCAATGGTCTGTGTGGGGCTTTTGTTTCAGGAGGGTTGCACTGGGTGATCTCCAGAGCTCCCTTCCAACCCCAACTATTCTGTGATTCTGTGAGTTTTGGGCTCCTTTGTGAAGTTTTTGCAGAGCAACAAGGGGGCCTGAAGCATCTTCCAGCCTTGCTCATGGCCCGTGGGGGCTTTCCCAGGCCTCCCAGACAGAGTCATCTCCAGCTGAACATGTGGGAGCCATGCAGGAGGATGAAGAGATCCGTGTCAACCAGGCTGGGCATGGAATGGGGGAATGCAGGCAGGAATCCAGGCAGGGAGAGGTGGCAGGACACAAGTCTGGTGGGAGCATCTTGGTGTTGTTGCAGAAACATGTCATGTCACCAGTGTCATGTCGTGATGGTCCTCATGACACCAAGTGCAGTAGAGGGGCTTCAAGGAGAGACAGGACAGAGGTACCACTGCCCTGCAAGGCCCAGCTCTCTGCTCAGGGAGATGTGGGGGCTGTGCCCTTCGTTCAGCTGAGCAGATTCTGTGTGTGAGGATGAGGTGATGCTGAGCTGTGGCAGGATCCTGTATTTACCAGATTCACCATTTCAGATGTTACCAACCCACAGGGAAGTGTTCTTTATGTTTGAATTACTACAGGGGGAGAGATAACAACTCCATAATTAGGTTTGCACCTTTGAAATCTTATATTTCTTTTGCAGCTTGAATATTTATGCAATCACAGAGCTGAGCATGTCCCAGTTCTCCACATTATTTATTTATGTTCAACAATGACTGTAGTTGTTAAATCACAATGTTTTCAAAAATAATAAAAAAAAACCAACAGAAAAAGGAAGAATTAAAAACTCACCTCAAGCCCAGAAGTGTTTTTTCCTCCTCTCCCCCAAGCTTCAAGCCCTTACCTTGGATCCTTTCTAGTTTGAAGCCCCGGGGATCTGTTAGCTCCAAACTCAGGATATGTTGGACAAATACATATCATTTGTTTCTCTAAAGGAGAAAAAAGCTTGGCCAGAGTGGGAACTGGAGATTTCTTGCTGAGGAGTTTCAAACCCAGATTACTGCAGTGATGGATCTCAGCCCTGCACACACAGAGTGTCCCTGTGGGCACAGCCAGGGCAGGATCTGGGGGCACTGCTGGGACAGCTCTGGCCCACTGGGACAGTGGGAGGTCAAACCCCCCCTCCCACAGAGACACCAGTGAGCTCAGTGTGAGGCCTCGACAGGACACTGAGATTGTTGTCAGAGCTGATCCCCCCCAGCACTGCTGTGGAACTGCCCCTTTGGCCTGGAGCTGTGTCAGGGCAGGCTCAGGTTGGATCTCAGGCAAAGGTTCTTCCCCCAGAGGCTGGTTGGGCACTGCCCAGGCTCCCCAGGGCAGTGGGCACAGCCCCAAGGCTGCCAGAGCTCCAGGAGGGTTTGGCTGATCCTCTGGGGCACAGGGGGTGACTCTTGGGGATGGGCCTGTGCAGGGCTGAGGGTTGGACTGGATGATCCTTGTGGGTCCCTTCCAACTCAGCATATCCTGGGATTCTGTGATTCTGGGGTGGGAGCTGAGGCAGTGCTCACACACTGGGAGGACAGAAGGTTTTCCTGACTCCTCCTCAGTGTTGTGTGTCCCAGCAGAACTGGAGTGGGAGCAGGATGCAGGTCCCTGCAGGTCAGGGGGGATGCTCAGTGCAGGGAGGCTGCAGTCAGGAAGAAGCCAATCTGGAAGAGCATCAGCCACACTGAGATCAAGTCAGTACAGTCAGGGATGAGGAATGAAAGGGCTTTCTCGGTCCTTCCACTCCAGTGGATGTGGCTCCAACCAGGGATGAATTGGGCTCCTCACAGAATCCCAGAATGACAGAATGTGCTGAGTTGGAAGGATCCACAAGGATCATCGAGTCCAACTCCTGTCCCTGCACAGGCCCATCCCCAAGAGTCACCCCCTGTGCCCCAGAGCATCAGCCAAACCCTCCTGGAGCTCTGGCAGCCTTGGGGCTGTGCCCACTGCCCTGGGGAGCCTGGGCAGTGCCCAACCAGCCTCTGGGGGAAGAACCTTTGCCTGAGATCCAACCTGACCCTGCCCTGACACAGCTCCAGCCATTCCCTGGCTGCTGTCCCTGGTCCCCCCAGAGCAGAGCTCAGTCCCTGCCCCTCCTCTGCCCCTCTCAAGGAAGTCCACGTCCATGGCAGGACACAGCTGCCAAAGGAAACTTCAGCCACAGTGCTGTGAGGTTTCTGCAGCTTCTCAAGAAAACTTGTTCTTTAGGATTCCTGCTTTCCCACCCATCCTGTCACCCCAGGCTCACACAGTGTCACTTGCTGGCCACAATCTCTCTCATCCATGACTATCATTTGTGCAGGGCACGGAACACGCAGCCAGTAAAAATTGGGAGCATTAGTGTTTGGGATGATTTCTGTTTGGAAATGCTTTGTCCATGGATTTAGGATTAAAGTAAATTAATGAAACAACTACCCACTGCAATTAGATGGGGACATTGGAACATATTTACCCGCTGCCTGCTCTTGGATAACTGGCCTGCAGAAGGACATGGCTGCTTTAAAGTGGCTCCTGTATTTATCTCTTTAATCGCTTTTTTAAGCATACATGGTTTATTGCTTTATTGATTGAACAGAGCTTTGAATAATCAATATGGCTTTAAGAATTCACTGAGAATGACAGAATTGCAATTAAGTAGAGTATGTGGAGAGAGTGTTAACCCATCTCATTAATTAATGAGGTCACTTTTTCAAGTGTTTCATAGGAGCCCTTGGGAAAAGAAGGTGGAAATTTATTGTAATCCCTGGATATATTTTTCTCTCTTCTTGTTGCAAAGTTATCACAGAGTCCCTGCCCTGTGCTGGTGACCTTCGTGTGTCCTCCTGCAGCCCCTTTGCAACAGAGAACAGGATCAGAGTTCAAAGGAATTTCAGCCTGTTCCAATGTCAGGGACTTTTCCTTTGTGCCAGCCAAATTCCTGGCCCTGGGTAATGCCCTGGACCAGTGGCAACCTCTGGTTGAGAAGTCAACCTCTTCTCCTCCCACTTGTCCTGGGGAGGTGCTTTCTTAGGCCAGGGAGAGGCAGTGCCTGCTGACACATCTGTGAGGTGTCCTGAGCCGTGAGCTCAAAAAGGCTGGAACACTTTGGGTTATACAAGTTTATTCATGTGCTTGTTTGAAAAAAGTGGATCCTGGCCAGCTCTGGCTCCCATAGACCAAGGCAGGTGTTTAATGGGGCAAAATGTGGTTGGGGACAGAGAGGATTGTCCCGAGCTGCCCTGATGGGTCATGTTGGACCTGGCTGGGGCTCAGCTCAGGAGGAGGGTGAGCAAGGCCATTTTTGACAGACTGCTCAGAACAACCCCCCAGAGCAGCTCAGTCCCCCCACAGATGGAAACTTGGGAGGAAGAACCTGATTGCTCCGTGAGCAAGTTGAGCAATTTAGGGAAAAGTGATTCATGCATCTATTTGCAAATAAAATCATATTATGTCTTTGCTTGCACTTTGCAATATGTGCGTTGCTCAGGTAGGAAGAAAACTGCTGATATTCCCAGGAAGGTTTCCAGAGCAGGAGCATTTCACAGCCATTCTATTCCTGCTTGTCCAAACATTCCTGTCACAGCCTCATTATTCATCCTTCCCTTCCACAAAACTTCGGTCCCCTCCTTCTAATAAGGAGCTAAAAAGCACTATTTTAGGCTTTCTCAGTGAATTGCTGGTGATTAAAGAGATCAGTTGGGAATAGCCTGTGATGTTGAGAAGTCTCTGTATGAAATATTGAGCAGTGCTTAAGAGAGTCAACTGTACTGAGGTATTTGTGTCGTGGAAACGGGGCTGGTCTGAGAATGACAATTAAGAGGAGACAGAGACAGAGTCTGATGACTCATGAGGGGAAAATGGTTTCAGCTGGGCCAGGCTGAGATGGATAAAGTGTCTGGGTCAGGTTGGGCAATCGCCTTGATCTGCTTTGTGAGGGGGTGGTGTCGTGGAGAGAGTCCTGCACCTCACTCTTAAAATGTGACAATGGACTTTATTGATATCAAACTGTGAGTTAACAAGGTTCAATGGTAAATGAAATGATAATTTAATAAGATCCAATGGCAAAATACACTTGATTATTCACTGCATAGAGGACAGGGCCAAGCAAAACCGTCAGGGAGACTCTGACACTGCCACAGGCAGGTCTTAAGTGGTGGTGGCTGCAAGCAAGGGCTCAAGAAGTGCCACTAGACATGTGATGGCAGTGACTCTTCAGATTTTATAAAGGAAACAGGCTCGTGATGGGAAATGGGGTTTGGATAGATTATTTTGAAAGTCTCGCTGCTTGATTTCTAGGGAAAAAAAGGAGGGGATGTTGCCCTGACCAAAATGGAGGGGTTTTTATTAAATGTGATGCAAATTTGGTGCCCTGCTGGCATTGCTGGGCCGAGAACATTGTGCCATGTGAGCCCCAGAGCTCCAAGCTGGTGGAGATCCACACTTCACCTACAGCCCTGGAAAGGATCTTAGGGCAGACTTTGGTCTGCACTCAAAGCCCTACATAATGACAAGAGAAAATCATATCCAGGAGTGGTGTGATCTTCTCAATCTGATTTGGGTTCAGCAGATGTGGAACCCGGTGAGTCCTGGCCCCCCTGTTCCCCCCTGTGCCCCCCGGGTGTCCTGTGGGCCCTGCACAAGGACCCCCTGGATGTGGCACTTTGGGATATGGTTTAACAGGCTTGGTGGGATTCAAAGGTTGGACTTGATGTTCTTAAAGGGCTTTCCCAACCTTAATGATTCTGTGATTCTGTGATTCTTGGGCTTGAGGTGCTTTTCTGGAGGAGACATGCCCAGTGCTGGTGACCTGCTCGCTGACAGGTACCCAAGCCCCAGCCCAGGCCCTACTTTGAGTGTTTCTGAGAGCAGACAGAACCCAGTGCCAGCTCCTGGCACTGAGCTTGTAGGGCACAGTTATGTCAGAACACTGAGAACTGACTTTCCTTTGATATATTCCCTTCCCCAGACAGCAGGACTGACGTAACCAGCACAGTCCCTCCTGCTCTGGCAGGCTGATGCAATGAAAACAAGAGCTGCTGCAGGGTGACACACTTTTAAATGGGAAGGGCTACTGAGAATCTGAGCGACAACAGCGAGAAAAAGTAAATATTCTGTTTATTAAAATTCTTCCCTGCTGACTTCTGATAGTTATTGATGGCCATCAGAGGATTAACTAAACACAACAGAGAGTTTTGCATGTGTATTGTGCAGGCACACACTTCTTGCACTGGGGTGACAAGATGGGTGATAAATAGCATGTATTAAATACGTGGTGGCTGTGGAGAATCAATCCATCTCCTCTGGGAAATTGGCTGTGTCAGGGAATGGAAAGGCAAGAGCAGGCAGGGCTGGGGAAGGTCTCCAGCCCTATTGATCCATGGGCAGGCCTGTCTGTGGCCAGGAAAGGGGCAGCCTGGCCCGAAGTGAGAGTTGGTGCTTCTGGAGGGTCCTGGCTGGGAAGGTGATTCCCAAGGTGGAGATCAATGAACATCCTCTGCTGGCAAGTGCTGCTTAAAATCATAGGATAATTCAGCTTAGGAGAGAAAACTGGTGGCTGGTTGGTATTTCTCTGGCTCCCTATCTTCACCCTTTTCTGCTTTTCTAGAACATCACTTCCAACTCTCCCATTTTCCATGTATTTTATCATCTTGGCTTTTCATTTCTCCCTGTTTATTCCCTATATTTCCAGCATGCATCAATGAGAACCACGTGGAAACCAAAACCAGGTCAGTGGGACAAATTAATTCGCTCTGTCTTCTGTGCTGAGACTTTCTGACAAGTGGCTAATCATCTCTGATTCTTCTGCTACTCCTGGTAATGACATTTGCCACGATTAACTCATTTAGCTCATCTGTGGATTTAATACCTAATTCAACAGCACATCACCAGAGAACAGGCAGAGATGTTCAGGAAGCAATAACCCCTATTTCATGTGCTGGCACTTTTTTAAAGCGGTTCATAATGACCTTTTGGAATTAATTTATCAGTTGTGAGAATCTGCTAGACCTCAGTCATCGGGTTTTTGCCTCAGAGTCCTTGCTGCTGAGTAACAGCAATTAGGGCAGGGCAAAGGGAATGTCTGGCTGGGCTCAGGAAATCTCTTCACCCTTGTTCATCACACGTGGAGCAGGATGAGCCCTGTTATTGCCCATCACCACCAGGTACCTCCCAGGCCTCTCATTTCTCCTTGGTCCACAATCAACACCTTCATGTGCCCTGAGGAGGGTTGTGCTGGGCCCATCTCACTCCTGTTGGGCTGAGCTCTGCAGTCTGCTCCAGGCACCCCATGGTGGGGGAAAAAGCTGAGCCTGTTTCAGCTCCAAATGGCTCCATTGTATCTGGTTTACATAAGGAGCTATAAATACCCAGCCCTGCTCTCTGCTTGCTGTGTGCTGTTTTCCTTGTCTGCATTTTTAATTGTGGCAGCTGTGGCATTTTTAAATTCAGTGGGGAGATCTGTCTGACTGGGATGTGCTGGGAGGGGTCTGAGTCCCTCCAGGCCAGGGGGACAGTCCCCAACATGGTCAGGTCATGGCCAATGCCCTTAGGCTTCTAGAGGTTTGGAAAGACAGAAGGAATGGGATCACTGAAATTATGCAACTGTCCTTGTCCAGGCAGACCCCAGCTATGGCATCTTTTCTTCCATCTGGACATGAAGACCAGCCTGAGGCATCTTCCCCAGCTTACTCCAGACCCAGGGGCTTTTCCATGCTGCTCTTCAAAGGACTTTGCTTGGCCAAGCAGGTTCAGTCAGTAGCAGGAGCACTTGACCTTCATGTGTTTTGGTTTGGAGCTGGGGAATCCTGAGGAAGCCCAAACTCTGCAGAGAAGCTGTGATTGTAACAGGTATAAGGAGAGGGAACATCTCTAGGAATTCGTGGATGGAGGCAGAGGGCAGAACGTGGGGTCAGGGTGGATTTGCAGCTGAGCTGGAGGAGAGGGGTTCTGGCCAGCAGGGACTTTGCCTTTGCAAACAGCCACACATATGGCCCTGCTTTTCTGTCTCTGCAGCCCCACAGAGGCCAGTTTGGGACCAGCCAGGACAGTTTGGGTCAGATGTGGAAAGGATGGAAAGGAAGTTACTCACATGGCAGCAGCTACAGCAGTTGAGGCCACTCAGATCTGCATTTCCTTAAACCATCCCTAGACCCAGCACCCAAAGCAGGAGAGAACAGCCCCAGGCACATAGAACATTTCCTCCTGGATGCTGCCAGCTGGACACTGCCCAACCCCTGCCCATCCCTATGAGGTCCCAATCCCTCTCTGCACAGACACCTGAGCCACAACAAACTGCTTCCCCTGGGGCTCTGGGAAGGCAGAAGGCAAAAGTAAATCAGTCCCCACTGGTCCCCCCCCAGCACTGACACTGCTCAGCAATACCCAGGCAGGTGATGGGGGCACAGCCCCCACAGGGAACAGCCCAGCCCCAGGAACACATTCCCAGGAACTGCCTCTACTGATCACCAGCACCCTTAGGTCAACCTGGACCAGGTGAAGCCACAGGCAAGACTGACCTGCAAGCTCAAGGCTATCCCTGGAAGTGTTCAAGGCTGGATGGGGCTCTGAGCAACCTGGTCCAGTAGAAAGTGTCCCTGCCCATGGCAGGGGTGGAATGAGATGAGCTTTAAGGTCCCTTCCCACCCAAACCATTCCATGATTCCATGATTCTTGAGCCATAAAGCTGTCCCTCCCACCTGTCATTGACAGCATCCTTCTCACCAAGCACCATCATGTACCTTTGGGAGGTGGCCTCACATTTGCATGAACGTTTGTATCAGTCATCAGTAATGCAACAAATAATTAAGACTGGTCCCAAGGGCCCAAAAGTGAATCTCGTGGCTCCTTTCCCCTTCAGCACTGTACAACAGCCAAGCTTCCTTGGGTTTGAAGGGACCAGCTTCAGTCCCCCACCCCTGGATGGAGGTCTGACATCACAACCTTCACATCACCCCCTGCCTCCATGTCCCTGTTGCAGCTTGGAGCTGTCCCAGCCAGAAGTGGAGCTGGGATTGGTTTCTGTGACTACCTGCTCTGTGGGGAAGTGGGGGGAGAGGGTTGGGAGCTGGCAGGGAGCTTGGTTTGTTTATTCTTTGGGCTGGTTGTTTAACCTGGAGAAAAGGAGGCTCAGGGTGACCTTGTCCCTCTCTGCAACCCCCTGACAGGAGGGGGGAGCCGGGGGGGGTCGGGCTCTGCTCCCAGGGAACAAGGGACAGGATGAGGGGAAATGGCCTCAAGCTGTGCCAGGGGAGGGTCAGGTTGGACATGAGGAGGAATTTCTTCCTGGAAAGGGTGGTCAGGCCTTGGCAGGGGCTGCCCAGGGAGGTTTGGAGTCCCCACCCCTGGAGGTGTCCAAGGAAGGCCTGACCATGGCACTCAGTGCTCTGGGCTGGGGGACAAGGTGGGCATCGGGCACAGGGGGGACCTGATGATATCAAAGGTCTTCTCCAAATTAATGATGCTGTGATTTGAGGATTCTATGATCTGATGTGGGCTTGCACGGGACCTCTGCATAAGGGGAAGGCTGGACTCTGTCCTGGGACTACCCTGACCCTGGCTTTGCCCTGGTCCTCCACCTAGACTTGCATAAGCTGGCTCAGCAAGGATGGGCAGGAGCTGCCTCCAAGGGGAAAGGACCACCAGTGAGAGGCCCTCACGCCTCTAAATCACAGCAGTGACAGGAACTTGCTTGAGAATGGTGTTAACACAGATATCTTTCATAATTAAGACATCAATTAAATTCTTGAAAATTAGGTGGAAATATCAAACAATGCATTAACTGGAAAATTTCCAACCAGCGTATCCTGTGGCCTTGGGATGGGTGGGTTAATTAGCCCTCATTAAACAGACCTCAAATCAATCTCAATATCTCGCTGTCATTTCAGTTTGGTGAAGGTGGTGGTGCCAGCTGATTGTTTTCCCAAATTTTCTGCTGCTGTACTCGAGGTGGGTCTCAGGTCAGGCTGCCAGACATGATCCCCCCACGCCCTGTGTCCCCCTCTACCTCCCCCAGCCAGCACTGTGCCGTGCCAGGACCTCTACATCCTCTCCCTGAGGGGTAAGAGAGAGGGCTGGAGGTTCCATCACCCTCATGGCACAACCAGGCCTGGAGAAATGGGGCAATACTCCGATTTCCAGGTGCCCATGAGTTGCCCACAGACAGCACCAAGGTCATCATCCACCTCTGTCCTGCAGATCCTGCTCCCTCCCTTAATATTAGTCCCTCTAAATCAGTCTTGCCCAGGCATGGTCTGGAAGGGATTTAAGGGTCACCAAACAAGTCTTTCTTTTTGAAGTGCCCACCCCAAATGATCCATCCTTGAACAAACACAGGCCAAAGGCAGCATCCCTGGGCAGGACTGGCGCTCTCCTGCCCCCAGCCTGGCTCTGTCCCTGCCAGCAGAGCAGGGAGTCTGTTAATCAGCACTTGGTTTTTAGTAATTACATTATTTATTGCAATATGAAAACAGAATAATAATGATAATCACAAGAAAGAAACCAGCCTGGCCAGGACCAGGCTGTTCATTTGGCTGTGTTGGGTTGGACAAGATCACTTTGTGGAGCATTTTCCTTGGAATGGTTCTGCCTCTGCTAAACTCCCTTATTAAATGTTGGCTGCACTGCCCCTGCTGAGCCACTGCCTCAAGGTCAGCACATGGAGAGAGCAGTAATGCAGGGCCTGAGGTCACCCCAGGAATAAATACACCTTTCCCCTGCTATAAATCTCTTTTATTCCATGTGCTCGGAATGCAGCCGCTTCCCTTTGGCTCCAATTTGCAATTTATATGCCAGTGTTTTCACTGCTGGGAGAATCAATACACCTGGACAAGACTTGAAATCAGCAGCATCCAGTCCTGACCAAAGGAGGAGGCTGGAATTTATCTGGAAGGTGAACTCCCAAGTTTTAGCTGCAAATTAAATTGAGAGGAAGAGCTGGGGGGACACACTCTGGGATAGGGAGACCTGTCAGATCCAGCAGGGTCCTGACCCCCATCCCATCCCATCCCATCCCACCCCACCCCACCCCATCCCATCCCACCCCACCCACCTGAGTTGTATTTCCTGTGGGTCCACACCACAATTTTCCCCAGGGCTCAACCCCTCCCCAGTCACCCTGAGGCTGCAGCACCTTGGCTTTAAGTCTTTCTGAGTTACAAAATAAGAAAAATAATCAGGAAAAAAAAAAGGCATCAGTGTCTGGAGGGGACAAAAAACTGGGAAACATGTCCCCTCAGGCTGCAGCCCTGTGCCCATGGCTGTGGCTTCCACGTGAGGCATTTCCAAGCTGCACTGGAGTTGCCTCCATCAGAGCAGAAGGCATTCAAAACAAACAAGCAAATCTTAGAAAACTCAAAGGTGGGGAATTATTTTTAAGCATTTCCAACGCTGTCACCTCCGGTGGTTTTAATTGCAAGCTCTGAGATCTGGGAGGTTCTTTCAGCCCTGGGATCAGGCTTTGTTTTGTTTGGAAGGAGTGGGGGTGGAAAATACGATCTCTGGGTGGTTTGACACCGGAACAGTCCCACAGAGTGTGCTAAAGAGGAGTTTCTTCCCATATGTAGCTTTGCAAACTGTAGAATCCTCAGTTCTCTGCAGCTTCCAACATCCTTCTTTTATGATTAAAATATGTAGCCAATTATTTCAGGTTTTAGCAAAGACTTTTTTTCTGATTCCAGACTTGCAATATTGAGTTTTCTAACCTGAGTTAGTGCTTGGAGGACAGCAGGGGTTGGGAAGGACCACAGCATGTCATGGTCCAGCCCTTCACCCTGGCACATGAGTGTTTCCATTTCTTCTCAGCCCTCCCAACCTGTATCTTATTTTTTTTCAGTTTTTTTCATTGTGTCCTGTCCTGGATGCACTTGAACCCCTGGTCTGTTCCCCTTTGCAGCTGTCCCTGGGGACACACTGTTTTCATTCACTCTTCATTAATCCAGTTCATACATTTGTCTTCCACAGATCTGGTTTTCTTGCCTTCCTCTCCTGATTTGTCTTGGGCTCTCCAGTTTCTCCACAGCTTTCCTCTGTCACAATGTCCTGCTTCTCCAATGGGTCTTTGCCAGGCTGAGGAGGGAGGCAGAGTTATCCCACAAATCCTACAGGTGGTGGTGTTGCTCTACAGCCCCAGAAGATGCTCTTCTTCCTCCTGCAGCAGGATCTCAGTGCAGATCGCAAAATCATGGAATGGTTTGGGTTGAAAGGGACCTTAAAGATCAACCAATTCCACCCCCTGCCATGGGCAGGGACACCTTCCACTGTCCCAGGTTGCTCCAAGCTCTGTCCAACCTGGCCTTGGACATTTCCAGGGATGGGGCAGCCACAGCTTCTCTGGGCAACCTGTGCCAGGGCCTCACCACCTTCACAGCCAAGGAAGAAAAGCCCCCTGGGATTTAATTGTGTGCCAACCACTAAAGAAGGGCCATTAATTTTCTCCCAGCTCATAACATAAAGTTTCCCACTATAAAAAAGCTTTAATAAGATTACCCATAAACTTTATGTGTTTTTAGCAGTCCAGGAAATTACAATTCTCCTCTGTTTGCAACAGAACAGGTGATCCCATCAACAGGAAAAATATCAGCCCATGCAAAGGTTCCCAGACAAAACCCATCATGAATTTATGATGTAATTTAATGGGGTTATAGAATTATTAAGGTTGGAAAAGACCTGCAAGACCATGAAGCCCAACTTCTGACCCAATGCCATGACGTCCACCAAACCATATCCCAAAGTGCAATGTCTACTCATTTTTTGCACCTCCAGGGATGGTTTTTGTTGGCTTGTTGCAGTTCAGGCAGAGCTATAACCACCTCGGGGAAGGGTCAGGGCTTTGAGAGGGGAGTCTTAATGTTCCCCTAACAGAGTCCTGTCAGACTGAGGTTAATCAGAACCTTGTGTGGGAGCCCTTTCTGCACAGGTCATGGCCAGGGGCCCTGTGAGTGCCCAGGGCTGGGCTGGGAACCCCGTGTGTCCCCCACATGCTGCAGCTGCTGCTCGTGGCCTTGACAAGACTCTGAGATTATTGTCAGAGAAGATCCCCCCAGCACTGTTGTGGAACTGCCCCTTTGGCCTGGAGCTGTGTCAGGGCAGGCTCAGGTTGGATCTCAGCCAAAGGTTCTTCCCCCAGAGGCTGGTTGGGCACTGCCCAGGCTCCCCAGGGCAGTGGGCACAGCCCCAAGGCTGCCAGAGCTCCAGGAGGGTTTGGCTGATCCTCTGGGGCACAGGGGGTGACTCTTGAGCCTGTGCAGGGCCTGGAGTTGGACTGATGATCCTTGTGGGTCCCTTCCAGCTCAGCAGGTTCTGGGATTCTGTGGTTTGGCTGAAGGTGTTTCTCTCCCCTAATCCCGGTTTTCCCGGGAAGCTGTGCTGTCCCTCTCTTTCACTAGGGGGAGATCTTTAGTTGTCCACTGGCTCTGCTTTTTCATTCTCTGCAATCAGGAGCTGCTGAGAAACTCGGCTGATGAATTTTCAGCTGCTCTCTCAGATCTTTAATTTTCCTCTGGGATATGCAGCTCTTTTGGCCCAGAACATATGGGCTGACAGGAAATAGGTCTTTCTGTGGTTCCACTTTTAGAATCCCGTGTCTGATTTTTATTATTTATTGGCTGATGAGAATGAAAACACTTGAAAGAAGATTTGCCTGACAAAACTAATGAAAAGTAAACGAGAGCATAAACAAGGAGTGTGAACAGCTCTCTACTACAAGAGAGACCCTGATCTTGTCAGAACACCCTCCCACAAGGGTTCTCCAACACACCCTGGCCTAAGTAGGGCTAAAACTCAGCCCAGGCCCTCTTAAGCTGAGCTGTTTCAGAGTTTTACCACATCATCATGAGCAGAAATGGTACTAAAAGAGCTGTCTCTGAGCAGCCTTGAGCAAGAAAAGTAGTAGCAACACTCGTGTTTCCTTGGAGGGAGCTGGGATTGGCAGGGCCAGCAGGATTAAGCATCACTCTGCTCCAAATTTCTGGCTGGAGGTAGCAGAGAAAAATGAGATCCCATGGGTAGAAGGTCAGTGTTTCTCCACAATAATTCTCTCCACCACAGCCAGGAACTAATTAGGAGACCAGCTGAACCCTGAGTGTTGTCAGAGGATGAATATTAAACTGGCCAAACTTGCTTGCACGCTGCCTTAGAATTGAAAATAACATTTCTCGTACAGCAAAACATTAAGTGATAAAAAGCTCAAAAAGATGGGGCAACGACACAGGGCAGATTTCTGGAATTTTGTTTAGGGATTCCCATGAAAATTTAGATGAATATTCAGTCAAAAGGAATGTTTTAATTTTTTTGCCACGAGGGAGCATTGAAATGTTTCATGATCTTCCCTGGAAGGCAGAGATATTAATATTTTGTCAAAAATGTTTTAGAAAAATAGAATTCAGAGGCAAATCTGTTCAATTTGTTGGTGGAAGTGTTCCAAGCCCTTTTCTTTTCAAAGAAAAACTGAAAAATGTCTTGTAGAGGGGGATTTTTCAGGTAAATGAGAACAAAATGCTGTTGAGGGGACCAAGGCAACCTGTTCTCAGTGAGCAGGTTGTGTGGGGAGTTTCTGTTTCATCTCATCACATCAACCTGAAGCCTCTGCACAACAATCAGATCCATTTTTCACTGGGGAAAGCCAAATATCAGCAGGTCAGAAAGCAGTGGAGCTGAGCTGGGGGTCCTGGGAGCGTGCCAGGCTCACCCTGAGGTTGTGCTGGGATGAGCTGGTGGTTCTCCCGTTGTCCTGGCAGCTGGAGGAGAGAGACTGGGATGCAGAAATGCTGCAAGACAGGGATGCAGAGATAAGGAGTGAAGAAAGGCTGCAGAGCAGAGAAGAAATGGGATGAGGGAGCTGGACTAGAGGGGCAGGAGCTGGGGCTGGGCACAGCTCTGAGCTGTGGTGAGGCTGCCTGGTGGATCTCAGGGTGCAAACCTTGCTTTGAAATCTTCTCAGCACAGGAGAAAGGCTGTGCTTTTAAAAGAAAACAACATTTGCCAGGAATATTTTCTTTTTTTTTTTTTTTTTTGCACTGGAGGCACAAAAAAAGCTTCTCTTCTCTTCTCTTCTCTTCTCTTCTCTTCTCTTCTCTTCTCT
>NW_020897746.1:1210721-1220265 GCF_003984885.1 Neopelma chrysocephalum | reverse complement strand
CTTCTCTTCTCTTCTCTTCTCTTCTCTTCTCTTCTCTTCTCTTCTCTCTTCTCTTCTCTTCTCTCTTCCCAAACCTTCTCAAACCTTCCCAAACCTTCCCCTTCCCCTTCTTTTTTCCCCCCTTTTCTTCCCTTTCCTTCCCTTTCCTTCTCTTTTTTTTTCTTCCCCACCCCCCTTTCCCTCTGTCTTTCCCTCTGCAATCATCTCTTTGCCTTTACCTTATTTTACTTTTCTTTTTTTGCTCCTTTTCCTTTCTTCTTTCTCTGCACTTTCTCTCCTGGAACCAGCAGCTCTGGTTGCACTGAAATCCTCAGACAAGGCAAATGCATCTGTGCTCTTTGCAATCACTTCTGTCAGAAAGACTGATGGACATGTGCAAATGAGGAAAGACGGAGAAATTACTTTGACTCCGTGCCACAGATTTCCCGAGGAGCTGAGCTGCAAAGTCTCTGGCCTCTGGAAATACAGGGCAGACAATGGGTAGGAGAGTAATGGATTTAGGTGTTTAATTCAAAAGAGGAGAAAGATAGGGAAATGTAACACCTCAGAGTGGCAACAAACCCAAGAATTCTTCATTTCCTTCGTGTTTAGCTCCAGTTCCACGCAGTTAAATGTGGGGAAGAGATTATTTCCCAGAAATTACCCTTCAGTCAGACCCTTGAGTGTCTGGGGAGAGACTCAGTTCCTTGCAAAGGGTCGTTCCTCTGTGGATCATCATCAAAGCAACCTTTGTACGGCCACATTTGCTCCCCGGAGGTGCCCGTGGTTCTGCAGTGACTGCAGGGGGAGCCTTGGCACCGAAATTAGGCTGGACAGCACTCAGACCGGGGAAAGGATTTACCAATTCTGCTGGAAATGTGTGAACCCAGCCCCAAAGGGGGGATGAAATCCAAGGGCACATTCACTGGCCAGCCGGGCTGGGCTACTCGGAGTGGAGCTGCTCCCAAGGCAAAGCAGGTCCCATTTCTCAGTGTGCTCTGAAAAGAAACCAAAACCGCCTCAGAACACCTCCAATCAAGCTCAGCATTAAGTTTTCAAGCCTTGGGAAGGGGGAACAACAGTCCATTTGTTATTCAGCTTCCAAGACCCCACAACCAGAGCGGTGGTGTAGGAGAAACTTCTGCTGGGAGAGCACCCCATTCCCAGGGTTTGTGATTCCCAAGCAGTATCTGTCACTTTAGCAGCAGTTTCTTGTGCTATCTGAACTATCCTAATTGATGAGAGTCTGGACTAAAGCTCCAAGAAGGAGCAGACCCAGCTTGTGTTTAAGATCCCATCTGGTTTCCATCAGCGGGGAGCAGTTCATTCATTTTGGGTTGAACAGAGAGATGCAGGAGAAGCAAGTAAAGCTGCAGAAATCAGTTTGGGTTCAGAACAGAGCTGTGTTTTAATGAAGAAACAAATTCAAAGCTGAAAAACACAAAGGGAGAAGAGTTCCTGTTACAAACTTTCATTTTGAGGAGCCTCTGTGCTCTTCAGCCCACTTCTTCCTGGTGAAGAACAAGAGACTACTGGAAATAAGGCACCAGCTTTAGTGGGGTTTTCAGTGCTGGATCAGTTCCCCCATGGCAGTTGTGCTCTCCCCAAACCCTTGCTGGGGGCTCCTTTGGTAAGGACAAGATAAAGGTGGTGAACTCAGTCCTGCATAACTGGATCAAATTCTGCTGCCTGGGGCACACAGGAGGCCAGAGAGGAAGACTAAAGTTTCTGGATGATATTTGCAGAAAACTTCTTAGTCTTCAAAGGATGCCCAGGATTGTGTCCTGCCCCAGTCAGGAGACAATCACTTCACTGGAGAAATGCATCTCATGTGATCCTGAGGCTCAAAACAGCTCAAGAGACAGGAAAGAGCTGAGAACTCTGTACAGAGACCTGGATCCATCCAGAGTGGGACTTCCCACATCAAGTCACCAGAGGAGAACCATCAGCATTTGAGAGTAGAAGTCTGAAAACTTCTTTCCATCTCTGGAGCAAAGAAATCTCAAAGAACACCTTTATAGCAAACTGGTGAGATCCAGACTGGATTAAGATGATAATTTGGGTATAAAATTGTCTGGAACACTTCGGGTTAAAGGACCTTACACAGTTCAATTGATGGTTGGGTACCTGCAGCATCCCCTGGGCTGATCCTGAGGGCAGGACTGCTCAAGGTCTCCATTAAGAGTCTGGATCTTGGGATGGAGGTCATGGGATGGAGTGCCTGGATAAAAGTACCCTGGGAAGGGCAGGGCTGCTCTTCAGGTGAACCTCATGACCTTCAGCACAGGCCAATCCAGGGGCAGTGCTGAGGGAGCTGTGGCTCCATGGAGCAGGACAGGCAGGAGGCTCAGCAGGAAAGGACCTGGAGGCACCATGGGAACACACTCAGCGTGGTGGGAACACAGGTCAGGAGCATGTTGTGGTGGAGATGGTGGCCAAAAACATCCTGGGCTGTGATGAAAAGGGGAGTGAATACTGCCCTTTATTGCTGATGTGTGAGACCACATCTGGCCTCTTGGGAAGAGGGAAGGGAGAGAGATGTTATCACTGTCTTCAACTCCAGTGGGAAGACAGTCCCTGAATTCCCTTGGAGGTGCCTGGAGTTTGGCTAAAAGGTAGCAGAAAACAGTTGCAATGCAGCAAACACTGATTAGAAATTAGGAAAAATATTTTAAGAGTGCTCAGACACTGGAACAGGAGCCCAGTGGGGCTGTGGGATCCTCATTCTAAAGATCAGAGAATTGTTGAGTCACAGACACATGGAATGGTTTGGGTTGGAAGGGACCTTAAAGCTCATCCAGTCCCACCCCCTGCCATGGGCAGGGACACCTTCCACCAGCCCAGGTTGCTCCAAGCCCCGTCCAACCTGGCCTTGGACACTTCCAGGGATGGGGCAGCCACAGCTTCTCTGGGAATTCCATCCCAGCCCCTTCCCACCCTCACAGGGAAAAATTCCTTCCCAATATCCCATCTAACCCTGCCCTCTGACAGTAGGAACCCATTCCCCCTTGTCCTGTCTCCACACACCCTTTGGAAAAGTCCCTCTGCAGCTCTCCTGGAGCCCCTTTAGGCACTGGAAGGGGCTCTAAGATATTCAAAGCTCAACTGTCCAAGAGCAAACTGCTCCAATTGACAAATCTGTTCAACCTCCAGAATCTCCCCTTTTGATGATTCTCATCTTGCAAGCACCAAGCAGAGAACAAATGTTAGAAGGAGCAAGAGAAGGGGTTTCTGTCTGGAGGCAGGAACAGGCTGTTTATCAGTCAGGTTGGGTCTCCTGCCCTTCAGGAGCTCCACAAATATGCCATTCAGAGTAGGTCTGTTCAGGGAAATCTGGAGAGAAGAAGATGGACCTGACACACCAAGGTGAGGCTTGGGATGACTTATTGCCATGGATTGGCAGATGCAAACCAGGGGGAGCAGTGCTTCTTCGAGGCAGCATATTGTAACTGAAAATACTTTGGGATGAAAAAGAGCTGCTAATCATATGGAAGAGTGAGACTCAGTAAGAAATTGTACTTTTCTGAGAAGAAAACACCTTCAGAAGTCCCTGCTGAAAACTCTCACTGCTCTCTGAATCTCATCTCCTGGAGATGCAGCAAATCCCAAAGTCAAAAAAATGGCACTTTTTTCCTTGTTCTCAGCTGGCTGCAGGGAGGTGGAAGAGGTTTTTGTGCTGCTCCCCACAGCAGGGCAGGATGTGTGCTGGAAGGATGTAAAGCCCCCATCCTGCTGCCCAGTATCCCACAGGGATAATGCTGAAGGAGCTGAACTAAATGCTAAACTGTCTCTCCCTGAGGGTTGGCCTTTCTTTTATCCTCAAGCCCAGAAGGCTGCACTTATGGAGTGGGCCATGAGTGTCCTACTTCAGCAGCTCTGGGAAAGGGCTGCAGGAATTCCTGGGGCTCTGTCCTTCATCCTCAAATCCGCCCTCTCCTCTCCTTGTGGAGAGGAGCAAGGACTGGGATTTGTGCCCTGTGCTGTGCTCTCAGAGCACTGTCTGTGCACACAGGGCTGTGCTGCCTCAAAAAGGGCATTTTCACCTGGGCTGGACTGGGAGGCAGCTGGAGACTCGTGGTAGAACCTGCAGCAGTCACTCCTTGCAGGGGGGATGTTCAGACCCACTGTGTGATGCTCTCCAGCCACGGAGGAGTACACTGGGAAGACAAATTCCTTTGAGATTTGTGTTCTTCAACTTGCTCAGTAAAAACAGTTCTTGAAGCTCCTGTTCAGCCACAAACTGTCCTGTGGAACCAATCCACTGTCATTCAGTCTGAACACGGAACACTGCAAGGTGATCATTCCTTTCTACTGAGCACTTGTGAGGTCACATCCGAAGTTCTGGATCCAGTTTAGGGGCTGGAGCACGATGTGCTGAAGCACAGGGAAAGGTTGAGGGTGCTGAAACTGCTTGGTGTTAAGAACGGAAGGCTCAGAGATGTTCCTGCTGTTGCCTAAGGGAGGTTGTGGGACAGGTGGAGGCCCTTGGTGGAGGTTCCTTCAAAAGGACATGGGACAACAACAGACACAACAAACAGGAATCTCACCACATGTAAGGGAAAATAAACATTTCACAATGAGGGACAGCCAGCCTTGAGGTGAAGGCACAGAGAAAGGGGTTATCTCCATCCTTGGATGATAAGATTGACTGCATGAGACCTGAGCAACCTCCTCTGGCTTTGATGGTGTCCCTTCCCTGAGCAGGGCTTGGACTGGAGACCTCTGTCCATCCTGACATGAATTATTCCAAGAATCTGTGATTTTAAGACTGTCTGGGGAGGAGAATGATCCTGGAGACCTGATCCAGGCAGGGGTGAGTTGGCTCA
Source organism: Neopelma chrysocephalum (assembly GCF_003984885.1). Classification (NCBI taxonomy): domain Eukaryota; kingdom Metazoa; phylum Chordata; class Aves; order Passeriformes; family Pipridae; genus Neopelma; species Neopelma chrysocephalum. Next base: position 1,215,460 of record NW_020897746.1, on the reverse strand, counting down.
GCCTGTAACTAGAAAGGAATTGCTTTCCTGGTGTACTACCCCAGCTTTACACTTTATCTGCCTCTTTGCTGCAGGAGATGGAAAAATAACTGATTCCTTCATAGAGGAAATTCAATTAAGCAGCAGATCCAGCTTTGTGAATATTTAAAGAGCTGGAGATGTGCTGTGAAGGGCATTGGTTGGGCAGCTGTGCAGAGAAAATCCCTTGGAAGTCTTTAATAAAACTTTATGAGGCAAAGAGCAACACAGAACTGAGGAGTGAGATCTGATTCCTCCAAGGAAGGGAGCAGAGCCTGTGACCCACAGGGGCTGGGATGGAGAGAACATGGGGCTGAGCTGAGCTGGACCACGTGCTCAGCAGGGCTGTAGATGTTAGAGCAGGGCTTCAGCAGGAACATCTCCCTGCAGGGCAGCTCCTGCCTGTCCAGAGCTTTCAAAGCTCCCACAGCTCCCAGCTGCTGCTCCCCACCCTGGATTTGATATATTTTCATGTTCTAACTGATGTAACACCTCATGGTGTGTAAGCTCAGGGGACAGGAAGGAGTCCAGATTGGAGAGTGGTGGGATTTGAGCTCTTCAGCAGGTCCTCATCAGCAGAGCCATAGAAAACACCTTGTCCAACTGCAACCTGATGGGGGCCTTTAGCCCCCCCCCTCTGCTGACCAGGGCTGCTCACAGCCTGGCACAGCTTGTGCCCCAGCCAGGGGGTCCCTAAAGTGGGATGCAGCACAAGGGCTCACCTGCCTCTTCCCCCTGGAGCAAAGTGCCTGCTGAGCAGTGCAGAGCAGCCCCCCAGGCAGGCAGAGCCTCGTGGCAGCTCTGTCTCACCTCTCCTTCACCCCTTCTTTGGAAACTTCATTTTAGGGTTTTTTCTGAGCTTCTCTATCCCTCTTGCAAGCTCAGAGAGCAGGAACTGCCCAGCAAAGGAAGAAATGGCAGCTCTCCAAGGACAATGCAGCAGGATCTCCATGTGCTCCTGCCAGCTCCAGCTCCTCTGTCCTACCCACTCCACAACCCAGTGACCCAGGGAAAACTGGCCCTGACAAGCTGAGCCTTTGGGACACATCCAGAGCCTGGTGAGCTGAACTTCCAGAGCCCACACAAGGCTCAGACAGGAGGAATTCGAGAGCAGAGAGTCCCTGTGTTATAATTTTCTGTCAGTGACACATCCAGAAGCAGCATCACCACGTCTGTGACCAGCCCAGGATCACACCTTCCTCCAGTGACAATCACTGTGGTGGCACTGGTGGCACCCCCAGGAGCAGAAGTTGCTGCCCAGTGAGTTCCTGTGTGGACACACAACCCTTAGCACTAATCAGTCATAATTTACATCTTATTCAGTAGCTTACAAACTGTTTTTCAAGCTGCTGGGGTGTGTAAAGATGATTTAAAGGTCACAGAGCTCTGCTGCACGGCAGAAAGCAGCTCACCCTGCACTTCCATGGGTTTCTCTTCAGGGATCTGGGATGCAGATACGAGAAGGCAGAAACATGGTACCCAAAGGACCTTCCCAGTGTCTCTGTTTGCCCTTCCCCTGTCATCTGTTCACAGCAGTTCTCAGTTCTGATGTAGTTCTGATTTCAGAGGAGGCCTGGCACCAACCCTGTGATTAATTCTTCATGCATGTGGGGTTTTTGGTTTTGTTGTTCGTGCTTCTCCAAGGGAAGAACCTGCCAAGCAGTGTTTGTGCTCAGTGTCCACACTGTCCATACCTGCATGAATGACAGTACAAGAGGTCCCACTGGCAGTGAGAGCAGTGACCAGCCAGCCCAGAGTTCTGTCCCTCCACAGGGAATGTCCAGGACATGAGGACAGGACCAGGTCACACTTTCCCAGAGCACTTTCCCCAGGATTTGTTCCAGTCTGGACTCCTAGGACGGGTTCATTTCTTGCACAAATGGGCTCTGCTGTCAGTGCAGAAGGTCCCATCATGCTCCAAGGGCAGAGCTGTCTGTTAAAATCCTCACCCCAGCAATCTGAGTGAGATTTAGAACTTGGGATGACACAGTTCAAATTACCTGTCATGTTCCTCCCCAGAAATGCCCTGGTGCATGAAGTCCTGCCTGAGCTGATCATCCAGATCCATCTCTAGATTTCTCTGTCAAAGTCCAACTTTTGAGAAGAATCCTTTGGTATAAAAAGTGCTGAATAATATCAAGTATCTGCTCCTGAAATTAAAATCAGGTGTTTCAGTGCTTTGGAGAACTTTGCTGCATTGGCCTTTGAAGAACCATCTCCAGGGCAAATCCTTCTCCAGCTGAAACCTAGGATTTAACACACAAAATCTGCCCTTAGCTGGGGAAGGGAATGTCTAGGAAATGGACCTTGGAGCAATAAGTAAATGCAGCAGTTTCTCCTGGTGTGCAGCTGCTGAAGCAGTGAAAGATAGAGAAATATGAAGGACAGGCTGCTGTAACATATGAGCTCTGTCAACAAAAGAAATGTCATGTCAGCCTTGGATGAACACGCTCAGATCAACAGCAGACATTGGATTGACTCAGCTGGTGTCAGGGTGTCCTATTAGGAGATGGATGAGTTCAGAGGGAGAATTTCTCAATCCATTTAGATGAAGAATTCACCTCTAAATTCAAAAGGAGGTTCTCAGCAGAATTGCTTTAAAATTTATAACCCAGCATGTGTATCTCCTTTGTTTCCCTGGTGAAGCAGAAGGCAGGAAGGTGAAATATTCCCAGAGTGTGTCTGGACCTCACACTATTGCTCAGACCCTCCACAGCCCTCCTGCTGCTGGGACCCATCATTCCTGTCTCCTCCTGTCCCTGGCACTTTCTCTGCTTGAGCCAATATAATCCAGGGCTGGATCATAATTCCTGTTGTGGGTTTGGTCTCCAGACAACTCTTGTCATGGGATTTGGGAGCTGCAGGTATCTTTTATCTTGGATGGCTTTCCTGTCCTGAAAACTGCAGTCCAGAGAAAATAATTTGCATTGGCAGACTGGGAAGGAGGATGGGGAACTTCCACCCATCTCTGACCCCTTGGATTTTCACACATTCTCCTTTTCCAAGATCCCAGGCCACCACACTTGGTTTTCCACTCTTGCACTGGTGAAAATAAACCTCAGCTAAAGGAAAGTGGCTGAGGTCACATGGCATTTAGATGCCTAAACTGAGGCATCAGTGTCACTCCTTCACCCTCATTTAACCCCTTGACAGCTGGGCTTGGAGCAATCCCAGAGATCCCTCTGGAATATGTGTGCATGGTGAGGAAAGCCCTGGAATCACTCAGAGCTGTGTGAAGGCTCATTCCTGCCTGAACCCTGGCACTTACAACACCTTTCACCTGAGCAGGAGAGGCCCCAGTGTGACCACAGGGGTGATGGAGGTCACTGAGGGTTTCATCTGGACTGAGGAGACCTTTGTTTGGGTCATTGTGAGGGTTTAACCTTGAGGTGGCCTGGGGTATGAGCAGCATTCTCCTGCTGTTCCTTTCCATGGGATAATTAGTGCTTACAGGTCCCAAAGGGAAGGTCCTTCACGTGCCAGATGAATTCAGCTGGAGAGTGGTGGGGAGGAGAGGACAGGCACACCTGGGCTTTTGACCTTGCCCAGTGAATATTCCAAGTGCTTGTGAGAGGAACCACTCCAAAGGGCCAGCCCACCCTCTTGTCCCCCCCTGCTCCTTTTCCAGCAGGCAATCCTGGCCCATTCATTCCCAGTCCCTTATTTACCAACTGCAACCTCAGCACAGCCTGGCCTGGGCTCAGCAGGCCCTTGTCCTCTGGCCACAGCCAGTTCTCCTGACTTCACTTGTTTCTGAGCTGGAAATGAGCTGGAAATGAGCTGGACTTTCCTGGCCCTGGGAAACTTGTAGTGTGGGTGTTTTTCCAGCAAAAGCCAGGCTCTGCATCCTGCCATTTCTGCTGGGTTTTGTTTGTGCCTCAGCCCAAACCCTGGTGTCTGACCTTGCTGGGACAGAGTGTGGGGCACTTCATCCAAGGGTGGCTTTAAAAAGGGCTGGTCAAAATCGCTCTCAGAGTAACAATGGTTGTGGCTTTGTCAGACTTTTAGGTAGTTTTAGGGGTGTCAGGGAAAGGAGAGGGGTGGCAGGGGCTGTGTGCCCACCCAGGCAGGGAGATGAGGTCCCTGGTATATGTTTGCTGGGCCCAGAGAGTGGTGCTGAACAGGGCATCCAGTTGGCATTTGGTCACCAGTGGCGTCCCCAGGGCTCAGTGCTGGGCCCAGTCCTGTTTTATATCTTTATTGATGATCTGGATGAGGGGATTGAGTCCACCATTAGCAAATGTGCAGATGACACTGAGCTGGGGGGTGTGTTGATCTGCTGGAGGGCAGGAGGGCTCTGCAGAGGGACCTGGCCAGGCTGGAGAGATGGGAAGGATCCAACAGGGTGAGGTTCAACAAGGCCAAGGGCCGGGTCCTGCCCTTTGGCCACAACAACCCCCGACAGCCCCACGGGCTGGGGACAGAGTGGGGGGACAGAAAGGGACCTGGGGGGACTGACTGACAGCAGCTGAACAGGAGCCAGGGGTGCCCAGGGGGGCAAGAAGCCAATGGATCCTGGCCTGGATCAGGGGCAGTGTGGCAGCAGGAGCAGGGCAGGGATTCTGCCCCTGGACTGGGCACCTCAAGTGCTGTGTCCAGCTCTGGGCCCTCAGTTCAGGAAGGACATGGAGGGGTTGGAGCAGGTCCAGAGAAGGGCAACGAGGTTGGGGAAGGGTCTGGAGCACAAGTGCTGTGAGGAGCAGCTGAGGGAGCTGGGGGGG
>NW_020897746.1:1200098-1210321 GCF_003984885.1 Neopelma chrysocephalum | reverse complement strand
CTGGATGATCTCAGAGGTCTTTTCCAACCTCACTGATTCTGTGATTCTGTGATTCTGTTATCACTCTGTCTCTTCTGCTCCCCAGAGCATTGCCTTTGGTGATTCTCTCCTGCACCAAACATGTTCTTGAGGTCTGTTCCCACAGGACAATAAGAAACTAGAGCTGATCAACTCCAGAACAGAGGATGAGGGGTTATTACTGTACAGTTGCTCCTTATGTTGGTGGAGAAGCACCAAGGGAGTGCCAGGAGACCCTGTGCAGAAGATATGGTGTGGAAACTTGGCCCTTCTTCTGCCCTCTCCCTCCACTGTGGAGTGCAGGAAGGAAGCACAGACAGAGCTACACAAGTGAAAATAATAACCAAATAAACCCCTGGAAATGCTGGTGGCAGTTACTGTATGTTAGAAGTTCTGAACTGAAGAGAACTGTCATGCTGAAACATCTGGGAAAATCAGTGGCTGGCACAACAAAGGGATAATAAAGCATAAATTTGGATGTATATAAAGAAATAAACGTGTTCTGAATTTAGGAAGGAGCGGGGTGAATAGTACATGAGGATGATGAACTATTTTTCACCACTTTGACAGGGAAGGATGATGTTAAACCATATTTGTCATCAGTGAACATATTTATATCAGCAAGCACAGAACACCTGGGCTGAAGAGGCTGGAAAGGGCTGGTTCCCTTGGTCAGTGGGCCTGGAGATGCTGGGGAGGTCTCTGAAGGTCACAATTGTAGGTGAGCCAGGGAGATTTGATCCCTGTCATAGAAACACTCTAAAAAAAAAAACTCATCTAAAAAGATGAGATTCCAACAGAGAAAGAGTGGGAATATATTTAACATTAGTCAACAACCAGAGAGAAAGTAGGTCTTATCTGACTGACCTGATCTCTTTTTTTTTTTAATGATATGCCAAATACATTGATAATGATATCTAAGAGGTGTGGAAAGATATTTCATAACACTGGGATGGCAAATCTGCTCTGCAGAATGAACAAAGCCCAGGATGAGGAAATGAGGGATCCAGAGCCTTCTGGAACAGCAACAACACTGATTTTCCTTCAACACCCACAAAGCTGATTCTTTCAAAGCCCATTTGCCTGCACAGTATCACAGTTTGGAGTCAGTTCTACCTCTTGTTTCTACCTGGTTTGTAGCACCATAAAAATTGTTTTGCATTTCCTTTGTAGTATTTGCCTCCTTCCCTGGAATTCAACCTCTCCTTTATCATGGTAATATTTTTCCTCAGTTCTGCTTTCTCTTCATCTCCCTGTTTTCATTCCTGCTTTGGGAGGTTGTGTCCTTAGCAGTATAATTTCTGTTTGGAGAGACCCAGGGCAGGATTCATCTCAGAGATTTAGATGTCTGCAATCCAAATATTTACTTCTGAGCTCGTCCAGATTCCCTTTATAGCTGACAGAAGTGTTTGAATGTACACTCAGCTCATCCTTTGGTGGGTGTCTGTGCTGGGGCAGATGAATCATGTTCCAGAAGTGTCTCTTCCATCCCCTGGTTGTTGGGAGAGTCAAGGATGACGAGCTCAGACATTTTCTACAACAAGGTGACACAGAGGAAATGTTCCCAGCCCTGAAAAGAAGCTTCTGCTTCCCAAAACAGTTACCAAATTAGCCACACAGGGGTTTGTTTTACCTCTCAAAGTGTCCCACGGTAGAAATGGTTTTCTCATTGCCTGAGCTGAGTTTTAGAGCTCTTGGGTCTGACTGGGCTTTCCCATCCATGGTTCCTGCCCTCTGAGGTGCAGTGGGCAGTTCTGCGTCACTGGTCCGTGCTGAAATGGAAAATAAAGGCTGGACACGTGTTCAGTGGATGCAGTAACAGCTTGGAAGGTTTCTGAATACAAATTTGTTCCTCCCTTTCTCCTTTGTGATTTCTTTCTGCTTTGCTCTTTTCATTCCTTCAGGATTTTGTAAAATGACTGCGGGGGGTTTGCAGCTATTTGTCCAAAAGCTGATGTTGTCTGTGTTGTTCTTTTAGGAAAAAATAAAAACATATATATACAATCCTTTCTTCTCTAATTGTTTGTTGCTGTCCTGTCCTTGGGATATCCTCTTTTGATTTTCAGCTGCACACTCCTTGTGTTTTGACAGCTCAGTCACCTGCAGCTTTGTTGTCTTTCTCTCCCAAAGTCCTTAAGACAATCTCACACTGTCTTGCAAAAAGAACTGTGGTGGTTTTGCTAAATTTAAGTGAGGATCCAGTTTTCCAGGGTTGGATCCCCACTGTAATTCCTTCAAATTCAGAACTCCACCAAACTGAGACTCACTCTGGAGTCTGCTCTTTCCAAAGCTTTCCAGTTCCTCACTGATACTTGTCTTTCACTTTGCTTTTCTTCAATTAAAATCTGTGGTTTGTTCATTTTCCAAAACTCCACTAACCTTTGTGAAAAGACAAAGTATTCCTTGAATTTCTCTCAATTATCTGCTGCATTCCCAGAGACCATCAGCTGCTCCTGTACCCTGAGCTTTTCCCTGTGCTCTTCCCTCACCAACCTCTCCCCTCCTGTGTTTATTTTGTGGGCACTTTTCTCCTCTGAACTCCTTCCTGTTCCACGCTGGGGTCTGGGGTGAAGGTTAAAAGATGAATCAAACAGGAGAAGGAGGAATTTGTGAGGGAAGGAGAAATTCCTCCTGAATTGAAGATGCTCAGATGAAACAGGATGTGTGAGCACCCCAGTTGCCTCTCCACAGCAAAGATAAATCAAATAATTTCCAGTGAGAAGGACTGGGAAGTCTTTGATTCAAGAATAATAATTATTTCCCCTCCCTAATTCAGCTTTTAGGGTGTGTGAGTAAATACCATCTTGCACTACATACTACTACCAAGATCAAAACACTTCATTTCTGCAATTTATTTAAGCAGTTATAGAGCTTAACATACATTTCCTAGGATTTTTATTTTGTAAATTTGATTCACACTCAGTTATGCATCTTTATTGATGGTTTGTGTCAAGCTCACTTGAATACAAATTAAAAGTCAATCAAAATACATTAAACCAGCATTGTTAAATGGACTTTAAATTAACCATATGCAGGGAAAAATCTATCTAAACTTGGTCTGCACTTTAAATGGATTTATCAAGAGATTGTTATGGTTTGGAAAGACGTGGAACCAGGCAGCTCCTGGTTGCCACGTTCTTCAAAACTTGAGGATTATTACAAGTTGTCCTTGGTCCTCTGCACTTCTCTGCAGAGAAACCTGCTGGTTTTCTTGATAAACATCACTGGCCTTGGGCAATATTATGAAAACTTCATATTTGTGTGAGAATCTCCCTCCTCCACCCACACCAGGACAGCTCTCACCATCTCCTCAGGGACACCTTCCACTATCCCAGGTTGCTCCAAGCCCCCTCCAACCCAACCTTGGACACTCTCAGGGATGGGAAAAATATTTTAAGTCTAAGAGTGCTCAGACACTGGAACAGGAGCCCAGTGAGGCTGTGGGGTCCTCATCCTAAAGATCAGAGAATTGTTGAGTCACAGACACATAGAATGGTTTGGGTTGGAAGGGACCTTAAAGATCATCCAGTCCCACCCCCTGCCATGGGCAGGGACACCTCCCACCAGCCCAGGTTGCTCCAAGCCCTGTCCAACCTGGCCTTGGACACTTCCAGGGATGGAGCAGCCACAGCTTCTCTGGGCAACCTGTGCCAGGGCCTCATCACCCTCACAGCCAAGAATTCCGTCTTAATATCCCATCTAACCCTCCCCTCTGGCAGTGGGAAGCCATTCCCCTTGTCCTGTCTCTACACAGCCCCTTTAGGCACTGCAAGGTCTCCCTGCAGCCTCCTCTTCTCCAGCTGAGCACCCCCAGCTCTCCCAGCCTGGCTCCAGAGCACACCCACGTTGGCACCTGGTTCACCTGTGCTGGAGGGAGCCCAGAGTCCCTGGCAGAGCCCAGCCCTGGCTCTGGCTGACGAGGGAGCAAAATGTTCAGCCCAGGAAAGCCATTGGGGGAGGTTTCTTTGCTCTGGGTCACACCTCCCTCCCCTCCTGCTGCTGCTGCTGCTCCTGGTGTGGGGCTGAAGGCTCTGCACCCCTCAGAGGCTTTCCTGGCCCAAAGTCCTTCCGTGCCAGGGAGGGACTCCTGTCAGGGCTGACCTTGGCATGGAACTGCCTGAGGAACAGGGGACAGAGCTTTGCATGTCACAAACTGTCACACAGGAGAGATTGGCTGAAACATGAAGTTCTGGCCAACATCATCTCACCTCAACACAGGCCCCAAAGCACCTGCTGAAGTGGAAAAGACTCTGCTCCACGTGGCAGGGCCTGCAGGAATTGGGTTTTGGAAAGAGATGGGAGGAAATGAAGTACTTGGTTCAGAATTCCTGAGCTCTGCCAGCAGAGCCTCCTTTGCACAACAATCCCAATGCTTTCACCTTGACCTGCTCATGAAGGGCTGCAGATTCCATCCTAAGGGGATTTATTTCTTGGGAACACCTTTCACTCTCCATTTTTCATGTTCTTTGGGAACTGAAAGGAAGAGAATGTTTTGAAGGAAGATACCAAGTAATTCTATTGGATAATTTTGGGGCTTAATTAGATGTTAATGTCTTTTCCTCAGTGTAGCAACCTGTGTTCTCTATCAAATGAGAAGCCTCTTCAAAGAGGTTAATTTGGGAATATCTTGTAGTAAAGATGAATATTTGTATAATAAAATCAGTGTATCTGTGTCCTGTGAGAGAAATACTTAATATATGAGTTTATCAAGGTCACTTGAAGCTGCAAGTGCTTGCTAAAAGAAGAAGTCATTTATGTGTAAACATTAGTTATATTAATTGGGAAATTACTGAGTTATCTGACAGTGCTTAAGCAATTTTCTTACCGAACTCAGAAAGAACAGAGAAACCTCTGGAAAGATAATTAAGATGAGACAATAATTTAAAATTTAGACTTTTTAAATAATTAATTATGCTCAGAAAGATCATTTTGAGAGCTGGTGAACTCTGCACACAACAGAAGGACCTGATTTAAGACAGAACATCAACTGTCTGTTAAGATCTGGTAGGAGTGGAGGTAGAGCTCAGAAAACAGAATGAACATGGAAGAAGCTCCATTTTAATGACAATTCAAGAATTTCTTGCAGAAATTTCTTAGGAAACGTGTCCAGAAATTGTGCTGAGGCAACGAAACAGTGACAGGAATAATTTCCAACGTCTGCCTCGGAGCTGTGTCCTCACACACACGTGAAGAAGGAGCACAGACCTCTCAGGAGCTGCATGTGGCAAATTCCTGAGCATCCCTCTGCCTCTGGAATGGGTATCATGCCCTTCCCAGCCCTGCTGGGGAGCTGGGAGGAGGCAGGATGGAGGCACAGGGCAAACTTCACCTCCTGAACCTTCCACCTCAGGGCCAGAGGGCACTGCCAGGGAACCTGTGCGGTGCTGGTTGTGGTGGTTGCACCGGGATGTCACAATTTATGGTGCTACAGCTCCTCTTTGGCACAAACTAGTTAGAAAGGGAGAGGTTTGGGCTTCCCTCTGGAGAAGAGGAGGCTGGAGGAGCCTCAGGGCAGTTCCACACTGCTCAGAGGGTGGTGATGGCAAGGGCAGAGCCGGGGGGCACAAGGGAGGGACAGGCTGTGGTGGGCACAGGGAATGTTTTCATCAGAGTGGTTGAGTTTGATGTCTCTTCATCCTTGGGAGTTTTCCAGCTCCATGGCTGACCTAATGCTGACAACCACTCTGCTCACAGGATGCTGGACTGGAGGCCTCCAGCAGTCCCTGTACATCAACATTTCCATGTTTCTATGATCCTTTCACAAGCAGTGAAATGTTCTGTGCACCCCTTCCAAGCTGGAAAACTGTGCTCCCCACTCTCCTCTGCTCATCTTGCAAATCAGTGACTGGCCACAGAAATTGTGGTCAAATCTTGGGACAGAGTGAAATATTTCTGCTTCTCTTCAACACACAGAAAGCACCAAGGCACAGAGGGATGAAGGTCATCTTTCCAAACAGTGCTTAAACTAAGGACCAAAACCTGCAGTCCTGCCTTCCCTGGGAGACAAGCCTCTGCTTGTCCCAAAACAAATGGGATCCAGCTGTCCTGTCTTTTGAAGGATGCACCACAAACTGCATTTTGCACAGCGAATTTCACATCACAATCGACTTCATTCTAATTATTGGCAGTTCAGCAAACTTTATGTCCATCACTTGATGAAATCACTGGAAAGAGAACCCAGACCACACCTCTGCTCAAAGGGCTGTGCCCAGTGGCTCTGCATCCTCCTTCACTATGCTGGGAAGCTCCTGGATCTTGGAAAGGCAGTGGCTTCCAAGGTAAGGTTTCCAAGTAATGCACAAGAAAAGGTCTCAGCCTTGGCTGGTCTTGGGAGAGCCATGGACATCCCACCAGGGATGGATCCCCTGGGTGAGGAGCACAGTGGTGTGGGCATGTTCTCCAACGAGGAGGCAGTTTGTGGTGGCTGATAAGAACTACTTTACAAGAGAACAGAGTCTACTGTAACTCTTTATTATGCCTAATGCAAGGGGAGGGTAAAACAGGGCTGAGGAGAATTCAAATCAATGGCATTCTCCTCTCACCAGCATATCAGCTCGTCAGTAATTACTTGTTTGTTGTCTTCATTGTGAATCCCAACAATTCCAAGGTTGTTAATGCTCCAAGAGAGAAAATGAAATTACATATTCAATTTATTCTGCACGGAAACAAATTACCCAGAAGAAAAGGGGATTTATTTGCATTCCTGCAGTGGAGTTGGTGACATCCTCTGTGATGGAGCTGCCTGGATTCCCTGGGGATTGGCATCCCCTACCAGCTTCACTGGTGCCCAGCTTGCCAGAGCAGTCTGGGGCTGGGAGCCACATCCTTTGCCCCCGTTCTGCAGAGAGAGGGTCTTTTTGGGAGTGCCTAAAAACACAGTGAAACCAGACTGTGCTGAAGTCATGGGGTGATACCCAAGGAGACACAGCTGGGACTGTGACCCAGATGTGCCTTGTGATGCCCAGAGCAGCCAAAGCTCTGTCCCTCACGCTGGGATCATGAAGCACTGTCTGTTTTTCCTCGTGTGGGGACCCAGGGATAAGGGATATTGTTTCTGCAGTAAAGTATTTGATTTAGCTTAAGCTCTTTACTGCAGGAAATGGTTATCTTGATCCAGTTAATTTCTACTCTGCTTAAATTTATCTTTCTGCAAATCTGACTTAAATATTAATGATGCTTTGCATTCCTGGTGCCTTTCATCTGATGATCTCAAATGTAGTGTTGGAAGAAATAGTGGTTGGGAGTGGAGGTTGCTTTTAACATCTTACAGGTACTAAAATGTAATAAATCATGAGATGGACCTGTTTCCACTGAAAACCACCCTCCTGGTGCCAAGGTCCAGCCTCAGTGAGCCTGTCTCATGGTCTGCTGAGCAGTGCAGGACAGGACAGCTCAGCTGAGGAGGGCACAGAGCTTTAATAGCACCTCTGATAATTAAATATGGATGTTCCTTGAGCTGAGATGTAATTGAGTGAGACACCCAGAGAAAAAGTGTCTGTTCCAGAGAGAAGGTCATTTGTTGGGTGGCCAGGAGCTGGGAGTTGGGCTGTAGGGAGACTCAGGGCAGCTTGGAACCTGTTTGGCAGGAAAAGTCAGTGTACAGAGCAGCAAGAGGCAGTCAGGGAGAGGGGCATATATTCCTCTGGAAATAATGTGTCATACATATGGGGAAGGAGCTGGACACTTGGGGCAGAGGGATGGGGAGTACTTTCATTAGGGAAGGAGGAATGAATTCAACTCTTACATCTGCAGATGGGATGGGAGGAGGTGACAAGGTGTAGCATTAAAAAGATGTCATTCCCATGCTGGCAGAAAGGCTCTTCCTCAGGGCCAGGCCCCCCAGAGCTGCAGGGATCTGTGTCTGTGCAGGGGCAATGCTGGCTGGGAAGTGGGACTTGGAGGCTTTGGATCTCCCCAGGCGCTGCAGGGACTTGGTCATGGCCTTGGCTGCAGGGCAGTGGTGCTGAAAGCCAGCTGTGCCAGCTGTGCCAGCTGTGCCAGCCAAGCCACTTGCAGCAGAGACAAAAGCTGGCACTGATGGCAGCTGTGTGCTCAATCCCTGCTAAATCCCACCCCGAGCCCCTTGGCAGTGGTCTGGCTCCTGGATCTGCACCAACACCCACGATTTGGGCCCTCTGGACCCGTGTGCTGCTCTTGGCTCGCCCTCAGGGGGTGATGACTCGTGGCAGGTGATGATCCATCGACTCCCAGGTATCCACTGAGGGCCTGAGGTGCTCCCAGGGATCCATCCCAGGGACCAGCACAGCCCTGGGGCTCCAGGGGTTGCTCAAGCAAAGCAGCTGCAACACGTTGAGTCTGCTCCAGGCCCAGGGAAAATGACAAAGAGGGGAGGTTTGCCAGAAGGTTTGCAGAACTAAGTGGGGAAAATACATTTTAATGAAATGCAAATACGTTTCTCAGCATCTAGGAGAGAATTAAAAGCATAAATAAATAAATGAAAACTGGGAGCAAGTGTTTAGCACCAGACTTGGAGCTCTGGTTAAAGGGATAGGCCCAGCTGATGCTCCCTGGGCAGTCCCTGCCTCTGCTCCCCCCCAGCATCTCACAGGGTGTTGGAGAGCAGGAGCAAACACTGCTGCTGGCTTTGCACAGGGTTGTAGCTCTTGCCAGCACCACATTTCTGGAGACTCTTTCTACCCTGTTTGAGTTAGATGACTCTAAAGTTTGACTTTAAAATCTGATTGGAGTAAATTCCATGGAATCACAGAATATGCTGAGTTGGAAGGGACCCCTGGGGATCATCGAGTCCAACTCCTGGCCCTGTGCAGGACTCCCCAGGAATCACAAAAACCATCCATTTTGGAGAATCCCTCAGGCAGAGGAAAAGCCACTGCATGTTCTCCCTCCCTGGGTTCACCCCCAGACCCTCCCAGCTCTGTTTGCTTTGGGTGTCACACGAGCCCTGCTCTGTGCTTTGGGTGTGACCTCACAGGGCTTTGTGTGGTTCCCACCTCCACGACATTCCCAGATCATGGCAGGCTCTGAGGATGAATCCATGTGTCCCGTTCTCTCTTTTATACCTATTTAACCTCTTTCTCTACCCAACAACAGCCTGCACTGTCCATGCCATGGGCTAAGCCCCAGCTCCAAGCAGTGAGGGCAGCAGGATGCTCCTGTTCCCTTGGATTGCTCCTTTCCCCATGGATTTCTCACTGCTCCACAGGGGCAGGAGGCAAGGCCAGGGGTGGAGGAGGGAGAAACCCCCTCCTGCAGCCTGGCAGGGACGTGCTGTGAGCCAGAAGTGCTTATTTCTCTGCGTGGCTCCTGTGCAAATGTTTTGCCTCTCCTGCCCTGATTCAGCACTTCTGCAAACCCCATGAGGTGCCTGTTGGGAGCTTTAGGCCCAAATAACTTTGCAAGTGTTATTTTCTGGAGCAACATTATTTCTGTTTAAGACTACCCTGTGAGCATAAAAATCTCTCATAATGATTTCCCCGTCAGCTGTTTCTTTTCAAGACCTTTTTCTCCTTCCTAGAAATGCATGACACTCTATGGAAATTATGTAAAAGCTCCTGCTCTCCGTGGCTATGAATAGTGTTTTCTATTCTGTATTGGTTTATATTTGGGTTTGATAATCACACTCATATTTTAAGTTTAACCGAGGCACAATTTCTCTAACAAGGGCAGCAAACAAAGGAAGGAGTTTAAGCTGAGCAAACGAGTGCAGGAGTGTATCCTTCACTTCCTTAATGCTTCCTTGCTTCAAATTATTCCCTTTAGACAACGGATACAAATGATTTGTAGGAGTTATCCACCCCCAAAACATAATAACACAGCGGGGCCGTGCTGCTCGCAGCTCCAGCTCCGTGCTTTTGTGTGCAGCCCGTGCCCATTTGTTCTTTATTAAAAAGAAAATTAGCATGAAACCGGCTCTGAGCTTAATAGGCTGCAAAGCTGCCTCGCAAATGCTTTTGTTAAACCAACACAAAGCTCGGCTGTAATTCTGCTTCCCCAAATGGAAGAGGCACATGGTGTAAATGTAACTCCTGCCCGTGACCAGGGAGAAAACAAGGTGAGTGCGCTGGGGGGTGTTGTTATTGCTGAGCACGACGTGGATTCCTGAGCTGAGGGGAGCAGGAAGGGAGGGAGGGATGGAAAACAGCCTGATGTCTTCTCTGTGGGGACCAGGGACAGGACCCTGGAGAGGAGGAGGCTCAGGGGAGACCTTCTCACTCTCTGCAACT
>NW_020897746.1:1171645-1185098 GCF_003984885.1 Neopelma chrysocephalum | reverse complement strand
AAGTTCTGGAGCAGCGTGGTGGGACCCTCTTCCCATGTCTCCAACACCCTCAGTCCCACCATCTTCACGGAATCCCAGAATCCCTAAGGTTGGAAAAGCCCTCCCAGCCCATGGAGTTCAAGCTGTGCCCGTTCCAAGCTTTTCTCCCTTTCTCCCTCTGAGCAAGGGCTGTCCCACCCATGGCTGAGGGACCTGAAGAGCAGCCAGTGCTGTGACCTTGCCTCTCCAGGAGGCAGCACGTCCTCTGCCCCTGTCCAGGGTGGGCATTTCCTGTGGAGATCCTATAAATCTGTGGAGATCCTCTGAGTTTATGGAGCTCCTGTTGTTCATCCCTCCTTGTCTGGTGGGTGTGACAGGTCCTACTGAGCTGGGAGACCCTTTCCCCTGCTCTTCTGGGATTCAGGGCTGGAAGATTCACCCTTCCACACCTGGCTCAAGTCCACTGACACCATGTCCCTGTAAAATAATAATAATAATAGTAATAATAATAATAATAATAATAATAATAATAATAATAATACATAAAGCAACACTTCAGCTCTGAACATTCTACCACACCTCAGGTTGCTCCTCCAGAGCCCTATTTGATATAAAACACCCCCCTTGCTCCCCCCACCCCTTGTGAACAGGGAGAAATGAGATCTCCAGCTCTGAGACAAGAGCGACTGCCTGACTGCAGCAGCTCATGCTCCTTTTGCAATGGGCTCCCTCATCTTTTATTTTAAATTAAAACAACGCTTAACCTTGATAATTTGTCATTTAGGCTTCTGAGGGAATAGGCTGGGGAATAAATCGTTTGCTCCAGCGTGAAATGGAATAAATCGGAGTTGAATCACAGGGTGTTACTTAGAGAATAACAGCAAATGGGGTGTGTGGTTTATTGTTAAACAAGAGCAGAGCTCTGGAAACGAGGTTAAAAGGGAGGCTGTCAGGGGTGCCTTGTGCAGCTGCTTCCCTGGCACAGAAGAAAACTGTGTTAAGGAGGAATGAGGAGGGAGCATTTATCAATTATTGACGGGAAATGAGCCTCTCGGAAGGAGTTGGAGGCAAGGGGAAGGATCAGGTTAGAAAAAAACCTAGAGAAATCAAAGAAATTCCAGCTTCTTGGAATGTTTGCAAGACTTACAATTTATGGGCCCTCTCTCCATCCTTTCTGACACTTCAGGAGCAAATTTTTCTGAAGTGCTGGGGAGGCAGGAACACAGAGACAGGGACAAGAACTTGTGGGAGCTCCCTGGGTGGGGAGGAAGAGAAGGTCTCCCTGCTTTCCCCACAGTCTGTGCTGCCTCTTGGCACTGTTTGCTCCATAAATCAACTCGGAAGTTTCCAGGCTGTGCACAGTTTGAGATATGAGCAGATTTAAAAGATCTTTTAGGAGTTTTCCAACAGTGTTTTACAGTTTTTCTTCCACCTGAGGACCAGCTTGATGCCAGCCCTGCCTGGCAGGGCTGGAGGGGAGGGCAAGATTCTTTATCAGTAGATTATAATTTTAAGAGTCCTCCTTTTCTTCTTTTTGTATAACACACAAACCCACAAATTTACAATATGAGCTCATTTAGAATACATCCCTTTTAAAACAGTGGCAAAACAACCAGGCACAGACCTTCCACACTCTCAAATGACCAAGTCTAGCCAGTGTACAAATTTAAGATACAAATAAAAGAATCAAATATGCAAAAAAAAAATAAAATTAAAAGAAATGTTAGTTGTTATTATGGAAGTTTGATATAGTGCATTTAAAAAAGAAACCTGTATGGGGGACTTCCCACATGGCAAGTGTACCCAGTGAGATGTGAGATAAAAGAGACAATTTCTGCAGCATTTCTCAATAACAGCAGACACCAGAATTTTTATAATATATCCTACACTATATATTATATGTCCTAAACCAGCCTACTCTTATCATCTATGAGAAAATCTGAAGTAACTGTGGTAGTTAATCCACAGTCAAGAGTTGAGGTGTTTGGTAGTGACAGCAAATTTTGGGTCCCAGGTGACACCCCTGGCAGGGCCATTCCCTGCAGGCAGTGCCAGGGAGAAACTGCAGCCACCTTAACAGGAGACCAGGGAGCCATGGGATGATAAATTCCATGGACAGAGGCAAAACTCCCTCCCTGGGAAGTGCACAGGAGCACAGACAAGGAGAGGTTTGCTTTGGAGACACATCTTGGTCAGAGGCAGCACCCTCAGCCATTTCAGCCCCCACACAGCTCATTTTGCACATGAAGTTTAAACTTGGAGCAGGGCAAGAAGTGGGTACTGAAGGTCCTGTGTGTCAGCATCAGAATCCTGGAACTCAGCTTTAATTCCTGGAAAAATAATTAAGGAAAGTAGTACCTGGAAAATAAGTGGAGGTGAGTAAGAGTCAGCCTTGATCATCAGAAACAAATCATAGAAAACCCATTTAATTTTCTTCAGAGGTAACTGAGCTTCTGGGCAGTGCAAAGGCAATACCTTTTATCTGCTCTGTTACAGCAGCACCTTTAACTCTCTTGCTCATTAAATCCCCAGAAACAAGCTAAAGAAATATGTGGGAGATGAATCCACCATCTATGGATTGAGAACTGGGCAGCAAACCAGGATTAGAGAGCAGCTACCAGGAACTTTTTCAGCCTGAGACAGCTGATCCATTGGCCCTTCCCTGGGCCTTGGGCCATTCAACATCCCTATCCAAGAGCTGGACTAGAGAACACAGGATGCTCATGCCCCTTGCATTTGAAAAGGACTTTAAATGACCTTGAGACTGAGGAAAAAGACCAAAAAACCCCTCTAGTCTAGAGTTCAGTAAGGATGATGTAAAACCCCCCTTTCAGGTGGATCCAGCTGGAGATGGGAGAGGAGATCACACAGGGGTGGGACAAACCCCCACCCTGAGGGGGTTGTCCTGGCTGTGTGCAGGCAGGGCTCAGACACCAGGACCCTCCACCAGGAAGAGGTACAGCTGGGACACTGCCCAGTCTGGAGTGCTGGACAACTGGAGAAACCCAGAGCTGTCCAGAGGTAACCTAAAATCTGATCTGATGAACTGGGGTTGTTCAGCTTCCTTGGCATCATAGAATGGTTGGGGTTGGAAGGGACATCAAAATCATCCAGTTCCACCCCCTGCCATGGGCAGGGACACCTTCCACTAGCCCAGGTTGCTCAGAGCCCCGTCCAACCTGGCCTTGGACACTTCCAGGGATCCAGGGGCAGCCACAGCTTCTCTGGGCAACCTCTGCCAGGGCCTCACCACCCTCACTGCCAAGGATTCCTTCTCAGTACCTACTCTAAACATATTTTCAGTTTAAAGCCATTCCCCCGGTCCTGTCACTCTCTGCCTGTATAAAAAGTCCCTCTCCCTCCTTTTAATCAGCCCCCTTCAGGCACTGGAAGGGGCTCTCAGGTCTCCCCAGAACCTTCTCTTCTCCAGGTGAACACCCCCAGCTCCCAACCTGTCTCCACAGTGGAGGGGCTCCAGCCCTTGGAGCATCCCCATGGTCCTGAACCTTTGGTAGAGAAGGCAATCCTATATTCAGGCTGCTAAGTTGGGCCTTGTGCCATGTCCTTGGTGGCCAAGACATGTTCATCCAGTGGTATAATCACAACACCTCACAAACTGCCCAGGGAAGATCTTAATCCATCATGAAAATCTTCAGGAAGAAGCTGGTCAAGAGGTAGAGCTGCTTTATGTTGGGAAAGGGATGGCACAGCTGGCTGAGGTCTGGGGGATGCTGTGCAGCCACCTCTGTTCCCTCCTATAAAATGCCAAGGTCTGGAGCTGACCCTGCATCTGCCCTGAGGTGGAGTGAAAAGAGCTGAAGAGCAACACAGGACACAACCTTTCATTGTTCATTCCTGATTTACGAGCCACACAATTTTTGTGAGTCCCCCTCAGACTTTTTGTGTTGTCCCAAGTCCCTCATGTGTATTCCCTGAAACCAAGAGAGCAAATGTTTACTTCCAAACCAGGGCAAGCTCAGCTCATGTTCCATGTTAAGCTTTTGAGGGAGCAAGTGACCCCACACCTCAGCCCCTGCTGCTGCTGGCACCATCCCTCCTTGCTGGCTCCTGGGAGGAAAACATGGGAATTGCCTTTCACATAAACAAACCCCATTCCCTGGAGGAAAGAATGGGGACAAGCCCTTCAGACCCCCGGGAGCTGCTGCAGGGCAGGACAGCCCAACTGTGAGTTGTCTGACCCAACTGTCCCAGGGTCCCCAGGAGCTGCAGGGTGGAGAGGTGACCCCTGTCACTGATGGAGAGGTGACTCCTGTCACTGATGGAGACATGACTCCTGTCACTGATGGAGATATGACTCCTGTTACTGATGGAGAGGTGACCCCTGTCACTCATGGAGAGGTGATCCCTGCCATGATGGAGAGGTGACCCCTGTCACTGATGAAGATGTGACCCCTATCACTGATGGAGAGGTGACCCCTGTCACTGATGGGCTCCTTTAGAAGTCCCCAGGATCTCCCAGGCCAGTCTGACCAAGCCCTCAAAGCTCAGCTGCACCTCTTGGAGGAGGGAATGGTGTATGTACCACTAAGGCTCCTGGTGTTTTCTACTCTTCCAGGGACAATCCAGGCTGGACACCTGCTGTGCACAGTCATCCCTGAGTTATTTGCAATCACTTTGCCATGTTGGGCACTGACCCATAAAACCTGACAGCATTAATTTGCTGTGCAGTCAAAGCCTGGCCACGCAAATTCCCTGAAAACACGACTTTCCAGCCCGTGCCCACTGGTGCCTCCTGTGCCATTCACACTCTGAATGCTCACTCAGGTGTTACCAATGGGTTTAGCTCAAATTTGTGTAAGTCTTGCTTCCCTGTCCTGCCTAATCCCCCTGCAACAGCTGAACGTGTTTCCTTCATGCCACATTTACTGTTCCGAGGGGCATCCCGGGTAATCCTGCCCTTTTACTCCTTGGATAGACGTGCAACCACTTCTCCTGCCCACATCATTGCCTCAGGTTAACTCTGTGCTTCAGGCAGTGGTGGAACTGTGAAAATTAAGGGGCCACAGAGGTGGTTGTACAGGTTTCTCTGAAATAGAGCTGGGAAATATCTGCAGGGAAAAATAACTATTTCCTTACTTCATTCCCTCTTGACTATGAGCAAGCCTTGTGCTGAATCTTCCCTAAAAATTGCTCTGCTGGGTTTTAGCAAAAATAAAACAAAAATATATTCTGGGCAGTGAAAAACTAGGTGAAAATTACTCTACAGGTTATGGCCTAGGAGCCAAATTTAGGAAGAGCTGCCCAGCTGCTCTGAAATGGTGCCAACCCCTGGAGTGAAGCTCCACATTTGTGGCATCTTGGTAATTTCATGGCAAGGCTGGAAGGGGTCAGGAGGGAAAAGGTTGTGTTCTTCCACCTCTTCATCTGAGCTGGACAAAGCCATAATATCATGGCAATGATACATCAGAGTATCCAGGCAAAGGCAGGGATGGGACAATGTAGAACCACCTGGTTCAAGGCCATCTAAGGAACAGGAAGGTGCACAATTCCAATGGGACCTGATGGCAATACCTGCTCCAAAGGGCTCCTGGTTGCTCTACAGCTTCCACAGGTTTGCTCTGTAGCACACCCAGCAAAGCAAAGCTCCAAGCCCATGTGATAGTTTGCCCTGTCTGGGACACTCCTTTGCTGCTGAGGAAACTCAAGTGTGTTTTAAGCTTCCAAGAAGGTGAATTGTGTACACAGAAAGAGGTGTTTGCTTGGCACTGAAGTGCCTTAATTCTGTCTGCTCTGACTGTGCTCCAACTCCTACCAACCCAGGACTGGTTCTTCTGGCTGACCCGCAGAACCTCAAACTCATTAAAACACCTCTAATAGAAACATGATCTAATCCTGACATAACTCAGTGGGAAGAGTCAATCCAGTGTTTTAGGAGAAGGCCCTAGAGCATTTATTCTCTTGAACCATCCATGCCAATCTAGAAGTAGCAAACTTTGAGAACAGGAGAGAATGATTATAAAACCAGTGTGCTTGGGAAGTCAGAGCAGCCAGCACAGTCAGTGCTCAGCTGCCAGGCTTGGGAGGAGGAAACATGGGAATAATCAAGAGAACAAGCAGGAATAAAGACAAATGCTCCTTTAAGATCACAGGAAAAGGATCAGGAATGTGCAGTTTCACAGCCAGGACACATAAGATCCTTCCATTCTGGCACAAGTGTCATTGCTCACTCCAGGGTCTTGGTGGCTCCTTGACCTTTGCATGATTCCAGAATGGAAAACCAGCATGTTCAGGGTGTATTTAAGGAGGGCAGAGTTGAGGGACCTACAAGATCAAGCTGTGTGACCTCCTGTGCAGGGAGAGCACAGGACTGTTCTGTATCCATGTGTCTGTCCCACCTGCTGACCCCAGAACATGGCACAGCATCTTCACTGAGTGTCTTACAGGGGTTTCTCACTGAACTTTCTCCCAGCAGGGACAGAGGTCAAGAGTGGGCTAGAAAAGTGAAACAAGACTTCAGGGAGTGAAAATGGAGCAGCTGGGCACCCCCAGGGCTGTCACCGTGTCAAGGGCAGGGTTTGACTGACTCTGGGTCTTCCAACAGCAGCTGGACTCAGGGATCAGCAAGTCCCAGCTCAGCAAAACACAGCTCACATCCAGGACTCCAGATGGACTTGCTTCCTCTCTGGAAGTGAGTCAGTGACAGTCCCCACTGCTCTGCAGCCTCTGCAGGTAGGACTCAGCTAAACACGGGCATCTGCTGCCGTTTGGGATGCCCTGGGATATCCTGCTGCTCTTCCAGCTGTCTTCCCAGAAAGGCAGCCTCCTGAACATACTGTGACCTGTCTGTCAGCCTTGGGCATGTGTCTTGCTTACTCCAGGATTCCTGAAAAGGCATCAGACCCCTGTGGTAACTCAGCACCTCAATGACTCAGTCACAACACAGGAGAGTCAGTCCCAGCTCCAGTGGAGCAGATGTTTGGCTCTAAATCACAAATGTTTATCATATATTTACTTGGCCTTTCTACACTGCACGGTCTCACCAGCAGAGCTCCTCAGGGGCGTTCAGGACTCTCTTTTCTCACTGAACATACTGTCAGCAGCTTGAAGACAGCTGAGTGCTGTGGAGTGGCAGCTGAAATCAGCTCCTGTGGCTCTCACGACCTTGGAGATGACATTTAACCTCTCTGTGCTCCTGACAAGGAGGATGGAGATGAAGAAATGTAAGACTTTCCAACCTCATGTGCTGCAAAGCAAAGTTCTTGGAGGAAAGGGTGAGCTGTGGGAACAATCCAGTTGGCAGAGGAGGGTTCACCCTTGCTCTATGAAAGGGTTCATTCATGGATTGACTTCATCAGAACTAAAGGCCAAAAGTGCCTCACTGCAGCTGGAGTATCTCTTCCACTCCAAGGAGAGCAAACACTGATCCCCCTTGAGCTCTATTTCCAGCATCAGAAGCTGATACACCTCATGCTGACCAGAGAAAATACATGAGCTTAGTCCAAAGCTGTATGAAAATGACAGCCAGAAGCTCTCAGAGCTCTCATTTGGGAGCTAATTTACTTTCTGCTGATGCTGCAGCAAAACCCACCTCCCACAGGCAGAGGCACAAGTTCTGTCAGGCTGAGTGACCTCTCACGACTCTGAGAAACATAAATATTATATAAAACACTCCTCGGAGCCCACAGTTTTTGAGACGCACAGCAATCTGTGAATAAGCAATGTCTGTGTGTGCACAGCTCACAGTCAGACACCCCCTCAACTGCAGGCCCAGGGCAGTGGCTCAGGACGGGGCTTGGTGGGGCAGAAAAAGTGGGAAATTCAAACAGGGAAACTGCAGAATAGAACAAAAGATTTTTGCTAAAGTTCCACGTGGGAATAAATAACTTCATGAGACTTTGAAGTGCACAGAAAGGAGCTGGGTCGACTGCAAGATGTGCAGTAACATTATTCACATTTCACTGTCTTCTAGGAAATACTAGCATTTTATTAGTTGTCTCTTCCTAAAAGGAGACCTCACACATTTACTATTTGAAGAGTCCTGAAGTTTTTCTGCTCCCAAAAGAATGAGCTATTGCTGTCACATTCACTTAAGCTGCCACTGGTGTTGCTGAAAGGTTTTAATCATGTGCCTCAAGTTCAGCAGGGGAGCAAAACTCAAAGCCCAACTCTGGTTAAACACCTGTGGAATTGATCTACACTCAGTGTCTTAGACACAGACAGGAGGGTCATAAAATCATAGAATGGGTTGGAAAGGACCTTAAAGATCACCCAGTTCCACCCCTTCCATGGGCAGGGACACCTTCCATGGGAACACCCCGAAAGATGGTGGGTTTTTCTTGTGGAGTTTGAGTTTCTCTGGACTGGCTCTGATGAGCTCCAATAAACAAAACCCGAGGGAGGCGAAGATTGAACATCTGAGATCTTAAATTTATGGTCCTTCAAAGACATGTTGGAGTAAGCAGAAGATACAGAGGAGAATAACAAAGACATCATAGCCTGAGAGTTGGAGACTCTCTGTCTAAGGAGGAGTGATAAGAGAACCAAAAAATGTGGACCAAATTAGCCAATAAAAGATGGAATACTAATTATTGAAGAGAATTGTGGAACTTAGAACCAATGAACATTAATTTCTTTGTTTGCTAAAATGTATAAATATGTGCAAAGTCTTAGAAAGGACTCGTATGTAGCTGGAATGATTTGCTCCCTATCTCTGCCCAGAATAAAGGAATGCCTGGCTCACTGACATTTAAAAGGTGGGGTTGGAAGGTTTAATTTCTTCCTGATGATTTTTGTGACACTCTGAGCAGAGCTGGGTCACTCCAGGCTGTGCAGACCCCGTTGAACACAACTCATATCCAGCCCAGACTGGAGGCTCAGGCTGCTGAAACAGGATCCTGCCACGATCACTTTCTACTTCAAGGACCGTAAATATCCAGGGATTTCTCCTTGTCTCGTAAGTAATACCCCTCTAAACTGACCTTGACAGATCACACAGAGGCGGTGTAATGGAGCATCATAATCAGGGCAGTGTGTTGTGTGCTGTGGGAATTGAGAGCTTCATTAACCAGGCATTCCATGAAAGCAGGGCAGCCAAACAGTGCAGGGCAGGGGGGCAGTGGGACAGTGTCACAGGGCACTGGCTCTGGGCAGGTTGCTGAGGCCTGACTCAGGCTCCTAGACATGATTATAAAACAGACTGAGCCACCCCAGAGCAGCTGCCCCTGCAGAGGAAAGCTGGCCATCAGGAGAGTAACAGAATCCCAGGATATCCTGAGCTGGAAGGGACCCACAAGGATCATCCAGTCCAACTCCTGGCCCTGCACAGGCCCATCCCCAAGAGTCACCCCCTGTGCCCCAGAGGATCAGCCAAACCCTCCTGGAGCTCTGGCAGCCTTGGGGCTGTGCCCACTGCCCTGGGGAGCCTGGGCAGTGCCCAACCAGCCTCTGGGGGAAGAACCTTTGGCTGAGATCCAACCTGAGCCTGCCCTGACACAGCTCCAGCCATTCCCTGGCTGCTGTCCCTGGTCCCCCCAGAGCAGAGATGGAGCTGCCCCTCCCGAGGCAGCTGGAACTGCAATGAGTCTCCCCTCAGAAGCCTAAAGGGGGACATTTGAGTGCAGATGCCCCGATCTGAACTCTGTCCTCGTGCTGACACCTCAGTGGCCATGAGGAGCTGGACTGAACCCCCCGAGATCCTGCCCTCTCTCTGCTGGCTCAGTTTGCATCACCCCACTCCACTGTTGCATTTGGGAGGTTGATCCTGATATTCATGGCCTGTGCCTGCAGCTCCCTCCTCTTCCCCTGCTCTTCCCCAGGACTGGAGAACCAGCACACCTGTTTGCAGCAAATTTTATTCAAGACTAACCCTCGTTATCCGTTTGCAATGCTAATTTGGCAGGAATTGTGTGCACTACTAATGGGCACTTAATGGGCTGTCTAAGCTCAGGTCCCTTTCAAGGCTGAAGTTTGCAATGGCAACAAAAGCTGAAGCAGTTCACCAGGTCAGTGAAGCAGTGGCACTTTGCCAAATGACACTCTCTCCTCACTGAGAAACTGGGAAAAGTGTGGGCAAGTGAATCTTTAAAAACCACCTGGCTCTGCTGGTCAGTCTTTGCTCTGAAGAACCCGTGCCCTGCTTTGATTTTATTGCTCTTCCTTCCTCTTGTCTGGTCTGGAGAATTTGATTGTTGGCTTGTCAGGAACATAAGAAGATGAGGCAATGCTGAGTTTGCTCTGTTGTTAACACTCCACTTTTTGACACAGATGCCCCAAGGCACTTGCTTCCCCTGATTTCTCTCAATTTTCCAGAGTTGGGAAGTTTAGCATCTGGTGAAGCTCTGCAATTCCTGGATGTTCAGAATGAATCAATACACAAACCCCAGTGTCCTGACCTTAGAAACTGGTTTGTGCTTCACCATTGCAAGAACAAACCTGAAAAATGAATCAGATGGATGATGACACTGCTCCTCACCGTCCCCCACTCTGCCAGGAGGGCTGGAGAGGGACTTTGGACAAGGGGAATGGCTTCCCACTGCCAGAGGCAGGGTTAGATGGGATATTGGGAAGAAATCCTTGGCTGTGAGGGTGGTGAGGCCCTGGCACAGGTTGCCCAGAGAAGCTGTGGCTGCCCCTGGATCCCTGGAAGTGTCCAAGGCCAGGCTGGACAGGGCTTAGAGCAGCCTGGGCTAGTGGAAGGTGTCTCTGCCCATGGCAGGGGGTGGAATGAAATGATTTTTAAGGTCCCTTCCAACCCCAACCACTCCATGATTCTCTGATGACATCACCGTTGGACCAGGAGAGAGAAGCAGAGCCCAACTTGCACCAGGATATGGCAGAATGAGACATTAAAGACCTCTGGATTTCCAGCGTGCCCTGGGGGGGTTTTGATCCTGCATAACTTCAGAATCACAGGTATTTTGGATGAGTTAAAGGAGCAGCCACAATCCCTTTGCCTGTCCCAATAATTATCAGTTTACTCTGCCAATAAGTCATCAAGTCGTACAGAAGAGGCATGAAAAAATGTCCCTTTTTTAAAGAAAGAGGGGTAATAAAGGAAAAGGGAAGAC
Organism: Neopelma chrysocephalum; assembly: GCF_003984885.1. NCBI lineage: Eukaryota > Metazoa > Chordata > Aves > Passeriformes > Pipridae > Neopelma > Neopelma chrysocephalum. The sequence continues at coordinate 1,174,092 of NW_020897746.1, read as the reverse complement.
ATGCCTGTCTCCCAGCTGCGAACTTTGCTGCTCCTTGCTGTCACGTGCCTGCTTAAGGAGTTAATAATCCCATTAAATACCGAATAAAGACAGGATCTGCCAAAGGATATGAGCTGCTAATAAACTGTAATAACTAATTACAGTCACCCCCTTATTTTCATTTCATTTTAAATTGCTTTGGCTCCTTAATTGTGTACAGGACTCTGTGCAGAGCCCAGGTAGCTCCGACCCCCCGGGCGCTGGGAGCGCCCCCAGTGCTAATTGCCTGGAGAGGTTTCACTAAATTAGCTGCAAATGGGTGTTTAAAGCCTTTGAAAACTCTCTGTCTCAGCTCTGAGCAGCCATAGAAAAGGAGATTTGGAAGCGTGAAGGAGGCTGGGAGACAGCTTTGAGATGCAGGGGGACCTGCTCGGTTTTAATGAAGTCAACAGATGGGCTCGAGGTGCTTCTGCTTTGTCAGGATGATTCAAAGCCCACAAAGGACCCTTGGGAGTCTTCCCCTTCCTCGGCGCTGAAGTTGTGCTGGAGAAATTTTGGGCACCAGCTGTTCATGGTCTGGGAACAGGACAGTCCCATCAGTGTCACCCCCCAGCCCTTCTGCAGTGGTTATTTAAGGACAAACCTCTGCAATTCCCCACCAGAGGTGGGAAGAGATGATCCACCCCTGCTGCCAGGCCTCCAGGGCACCAAGAGACTGGAATTTCCTGACCAACCTCATGTGGGAGCTCTTTCCCACACGTCCATTGCCCCTGGAGAGCCCCTGGAGCTCAGTTGGAGCTGTGCTGGGGGAAGTTTTGTGCCTGGTCTTGTTCTTACATTGTCCTGTCCAGCTGATGGGCCCTCCTGGGCTGACCCTGGGGTGGTTCCTGTCACTCTGAACATTCCTGAGGATCTCTGGACCATTGACTGAGCCTGCTGCTGTTGCTCTGCTCACCTTGTTTGGGTGCTGTGGGACTGTGTCCCCCTGTTCAGGGCACCTCTTACCTGCCCTGATGCCACTTCTGGCTCCCAGATTGGTGCACCCTGTGGGGCAGCCCCACTCTTGATACACCCTGGCACTTGCAGATAGTTCTGGGCTCCAGGAAACTGCTGGAAAAGACTTGCCCTGCTGCCTGAGCAGGCAGCACCTCCCAAAATTCCTGACATGGCCCTTCTTTGTGGGCTGGCCTTGCTTGTGCACCTGTGGGGCTGGTGCAGGGTTTCCAGTGAGGGTGACAGTGCTCAGAGAGGAATGATGCCACCAGGTTCCTCTGACAAACATGAACCAGTGGTTGCACTCACCGCCAGTCACATCTCCTTTGGTCCTGAATCTCCTACTTGTCCATTTTTTCCTTCTGTAACAGAAACAATCCCAAACCCGTATAAAATGGGACTGTGAAACCCCAGAAAAGCCCAAAACCACCACAAACTGAGCACTGTAGCAGAGATACTGGCTGACACTTCTTGGTGCTCTTCCTCCTGTGAATCAGCCCTTGCTGGGCCTTATCTCCCACTACAAAACAAGATGGAACCATGTTCTGGGGAGGGCTCTGTTAATATCCTGGAGAAACTCCCACTTCCCAGGTAAGCATCCATTTTTCTCATGTGGCTTTTTCCTTTACAGAGGATTCAGCTCCAGCCAAACTGCACTGTCTGTAGAATAGAGATGTGATGTTTCTAAAAGCATCTGCCAGTGCAGCAAGACTCTGCTGCTCCCTGAGGGCCCTGCCAGCACCCACTGCAGCTGCTGCCCAGAACTGGCCCCTCAGCAAAGCAGTTTCAGCAATTTAAATTTCTTTCCAAAAAGTTTTAGCTGGGAAATATAATTTTTGTTTGTCTGTCTTCCTGCAAAAGAAATGGAAGATCCTCTGTTGGGCAAGGAAAGCTGCTCTGCTGGAGCAGGAGCTCCACTGTCTGAGCAGTTCATGGCACGGGGGAAGGTCAGTGTGGGGTGGGAGGTCCTTTCCCTGAGCTTGTGCCCCTGGGACAGCAGATGATCACAGGTGGGACTCAGTGATCCTGATGGGTCCCTTCCAACTCAGCATATTCTCTGATTCTCTAAAATGATTCTCTGTGGTTCACAAGAGTGAAGGAAATGCTGCCAGTCAGAGTTTGGGGAACACCAGGATAAGGTGAAGGACTCAGACCAAGCCAGGCTGTCCAGGACTGAACACAGCCTGAGCTGGGAAGGAATCAGAGCTCAGGGACCAGCAAAGCCCACAGTGGCCTTTGTCCACAGCTGCTGATCCCAACTCCCCTCATCCTGCATTGCCACAGGGGCAGCAGCTCCAACAGCCTCTGCAGCCTCAGGAGAGCAGGGAGAAGTCTCATGATCTATTGGTGAGGGTGAGAAACTCCTGAGCCCCTGGGATGAAGAGTTGGATGGATATTTCCCTGTTATACAGGAGTGAGGAAGGAGAGCCCTGCAGTTCCACCTTCCTGGGCAGGGGCAGAGGAGGGGCAGGGAC
>NW_020897746.1:1165637-1171245 GCF_003984885.1 Neopelma chrysocephalum | reverse complement strand
GCTTTTCCCCCCACTCCAACTGCTGTCACCCAGCATTAGCTTCTGCAAGTCCTAAATGGTGTGTTATGTCTAAAAGGGGAAATAGGAAAGAGCATAAGCTCTGGCAAGATACTTGTAAAATCATAATAAGGCAGGCCAAGAAATATTTCTAGGAACAACTTGCTAACTGTGTAAGAAATCCTAACAAATCCTTTTGAAACACATCAGCAGCAGGAGCACTGCCAGAGAATCTTCAAGGCCAGTAAATGAGTGAGGCATGAAAGGAGCAGCTCGAGGAAGATAAGGCTGGAGCAGAAAAGCTAAATGAATTCTTCATTTTGATGTTTGCTGTGGAGGAGCTGAGGAGAATTCGAGCAGTGGAACTTCTCCTTGTGGGTTATGAATTGGAGGAGCTGCCTCAAATTAACCAAATGAGTTGTTTGAAATCCCCACGGGGTTTGGAAGTGGCAGGGTCAGGGATAAATATGATAAAAAGTAAAGGCATTGGTGTAGCATTTATCAGGGGAAGTCTGACTTGCACATCCATTAGTGCTCTTTAAAGGAGAAATGGAGCATGTGCAGAAGGATGACACGTGGATCATCCAAAATCTTTCAACAGCATCAAGCAGAAGTAGGTGCAGAACTAGGAAAATCCAGGGAACAGCAAGAAGGATGTTCCAAAGTGCCCCATGATCTCCACAGGGGGAAGAGGAAGCCAAAGGGAGCTCTTCCATCAGGAAAGAAATATCCTGAGAGATACAATATGAGTCCTCAAGACTGTGAGTGGCACAAAACAGATGAATAGGGCACTAAAGTCTGCTTCTTATAACCCCAAGCCAAGAAGGAATAATTTGTAACACGCATCAGCAAGTGAGGGGGGAAAAGAAAAAGGTATATTTTCCATTCAACTTATAATTAAACTGTGGAACTCTTTACTACAAGATATTTTGAGGACTCAAGTGGTGCATGAATTCATGGCTAGGCTTCGCGAACGAAGATTTGGGAAGGGCTCTACCCATTTTTCATGCAAGCGCGTTGGTGGCTAAAAAGGCCAATACGAGAAAGGCAAGTCCGGTTGCAAAAGACACAGCAGAAAGACTCCTTAGATGGTATATTCTGCAAGGTTCGATTCTTTCTGCGTTGTCTTTTCTCCTCAAGAGTGATCCTGCGTGCCTTCTCAAAAGCATCAGCAGCGTTATAAATGGTCTGTCTCCAGGCCTCCCGATTAGAGGCCAGAGTGGACCAGTTATGGTGATCAATATGCCCGAGGCTGAGTTGTTGCTTCAGGGAGTCCTTGTATCTTTTCTTTGGAGCTCCTCTCTTGCGGCAGCCAGTGGCAAGTTCACCATAGAGCAGGATCTTAGGGAGGCGGTGGTCCTTCATCCTAGAGATGTGCCCTGCCCAACGCAGTTGCGTTCTCAGGAGCATGGCCTCAATACTTGTGATTGCTGCCTGTTCGAGAACAGATGTATTGGTCACATAGTCTGACCAATGGATGTTAAGGATTGTACGGAGGCAGCGTTGATGGAAGCGTTCTAGGAGACGCAGGTGGTGGCGGTAGATGACCCATGATTCGGAACCATATAAAAGAGTAGACAGCACTATGGCTCTGTAAACACTGATCTTGGTGCTTTTCTTCAAGTGTTTATTACGCCAAACTCGTTTATGGAGTTTTCCAAAAGCACTGTATGCCTTCGCTAACCTATTGTCTATCTCCCCATCAATCTTACCATCTGAGGAGATGAGGCTGCCTAGGTAATTAAACTGTTGGACTGAATTGAGTTCTGACTGGCCGATGGTGATGTGGGGACGGTGGGGGACTTCCTGAGGTGCAGGCTGATGGAGAACTTCTGTCTTCTTTAAGCTGACTTCCAGCCCAAAGAGCTCAGCAGCCTCTGCAAAGCAGGATGTTAAACGCTGCAGAGCTGCTTCTGTGTGGGCAACAAGGGCGGCGTCATCAGCATAGAGCAGCTCCCGGACAAGATGGTTTAGGGTCTTAGTATGGGCCTTCAGTCGCCTTAGGTTGAATAGGCTTCCATCAGTACGATATCGAATGTAGATACCGTCCTGATCATCGAGGTCTGCCGAGGCCCTTTGAAGCATCATACTGAAAAAGACTGTGAATAGGGTAGGAGCGAGAACGCAGCCTTGTTTCACACCATTCTTTATTAGAAAGGGCTCAGAAAGTGTGTTGCCATATCTGACTTGGCCGTGCTGATCCTCATGAAGTGAGATGATCATTTTAAGGAACTTGGGGGGACAACCTAAACGTTCCAAAATCTGCCAAAGACCTTTTCTGCTCACAGTATCGAAAGCCTTGGTGAGGTCGACAAAGGTTACATAGAGACCTTTGTTCTGTTCCCTACACTTCTCTTGCAGTTGTCTGAGAACAAATATCATGTCTGTGGTGCTCCTGTTGGCTCTGAAGCCACACTGACTTTCAGGTAGAATTTCATCTGCTATAGCGGGTATTAGTCTGTTCAGGAGTATTCTTGCCAAGATTTTGCCAGCAATGGAGAGCAGAGTAATACCACGGTAATTTGAACAGTCTGATTTAGTACCTTTCTTCTTATACAAGGTGATGATGACTGCATCACGAAGGTCTGAAGGTAGTTCGCCTAGTTCCCAACAGCGCACCACAAGCTCATGAAATTTAGCATGGAGTGCAAGGCCCCCATGTTTCCAGACTTCAGGTGGAATTCCATCAACCCCAGCTGCCTTGCCGATTTTCACCTGCTGTATGGCCTTGAGGGTTTCTCCTAGAGTGGGGGCAGTATCCAATTCGTATTTCACTGGTTGTTGTGTGATGGACTGAATTGCTGAGTCTTGTACTACACGGTTGGTACTGAAAAGAGTCTGAAAGTGTTCAGACCATCTATTCAGAATGGAGGTTTGATCTGTCAGAAGCGTTTGACCATCTGCACTGAGTAGTGGGCTTTGGACTTGGTATGTAGGCCCGTATGCTGTTTTCAGGGCCTCATAGAAACCTTTGTGATCCCCTGTATCTGCACATAGTTGAGTTTTTGCAGCTAGATCGGTCCACCATTTGTTCTGGATGTCACGGAGTTTCTGTTGGAGCTTGCTGCAAGCAAGACGAAAGGCTGTTTTTCTAGCGTGACAGGAAGGCAGTGCAAGATGTGCTTGGTGGGCGGTTCTCTTCTTCCTCAACAATTCCTGGATTTCTTGATTATTTTCATCAAACCAGTCCTTGTTCTTCTTGAGGGAGAACCCTAAGGATTCTTCAGAGGATTGCAGGATGCTACTTTTAATATGCTGCCAAATTGTTTCGGGAGAGGAAACTGCAGAATCTGTGGAATGGTTATCAAGCTTAGTTTGAAGGTTTGCCTGGAATCTTTCTCTTACTGTGGCTGATTGGAGATCGTTAACTTGGAGTCTTCTCCTTGGGATACTGCCCCTCTTGGGTTTGAATTTGAGATAAAGGTTGAGTTTACAGCGCACAAGCCGATGGTCTGTTTGACATTCTGCGCTGGGCATCACGCGGGTATGGAGGACATCGCGGACATCTCTCTGTCGCACCAAGACATAATCAATGAGGTGCCAGTGCTTAGACCTGGGGTGCATCCAGGTTGTCTTCAGACTATTTTTCTGCTGAAAGATAGTATTGGTGATGGTGAACTGTTGCTCCGCACAGAATTCTAGCAGAAGTCGACCATTATCGTTGCAGTTTCCAACACCATGCTTGCCTAATACTCCTTTCCAGGCTTCAAAATTCTTACCTACTCTGGCGTTGAAATCACCAAGGATAATGATCTTATCATCTGCGGGCACCTTTTGGGTAAGACAGCGCAGGTCAGTGTAAAATTTATCTTTTTCAGCAGGGTCAGCTTGGAGAGTTGGGGCATATATACTGAAGATGACAACGTGTTGCTTGTTGTTTAGTGGAAGGCGTAGGGAGATAATGCGGTCAGAGTGACCTGTCGGCAGATTTTCGAGTTTAGGGACAATGGAGTTTTTGATCATGAAGCCGACACCTGAGAGATGTTTTTCGGTTCTGGGCTTACCTGACCAGAAGAGTGTGTAACCGGCACCATGTTCTCTGAGGCTGCCTTCCTCGTGAAGGCGAACTTCACTGAGAGCAGCAATGTCGATGTTGAGACGACCCAGTTCATGGGCAATTAGGGCAGAACGTCGCTCAGGACGTCCACTATTGGCAGAATCGAGCATGGTTCTGATGTTCCAACATGCTAGATTTAATTTGAGTACACCTTTGGAGGCAGGTGCATGCCTTTGACTTTTGCTCTTTGTGCGACCGCATTGGAAGAAGATGCCCGTCGGTCTGCGGTTAACCAACCGGGTGAAGGTGGAGATGAGCTTTGTTTAGGCCACCTTTTCTAGGCCCCTCTCCGAGTGGAGCAAGCAGTGCTGTCCTTGAAAAGGCTGCTTGGTCGTTCAGGGTGCTGCCCCAAGAGACTCTCATCTCCGTCAGTCTCAAATGACCAATATCCTGAACCGCCTGTATGCAGGGTTGAGTCTGCGGCTCCCAGTGCATCTTTCACCTACCGTTTCGACCCTCGCCCGTCGCTACAGGACTTTTTGCATGTGGGTAAAGCCTTCAAGCCTGCGCAATGGATTTTTTAGGTGAGATGCAGTATGCGCGGAACTGAACCCACCCTTTAATCCAGAGGTTCATCTGCCAGGGCCGAGCAAGCTTGGACGGTGGCAGCGAGGTCCTCAGGACGTAGGTTTGATTAGAGTGACCTTCTCTGAGATGGATGGCCTTCCAGGGCTAAGCGAGCTCCATCTGCCCGGGTTTGGGATGAGAGTTGTCCTTCTCCTAGGATGACTGCCAGAAGGCTAATGAGCTCATCCTGCCCAGGGATGTAGTTTATCTGGTCCTATGGTTTTGACCTGTCTGGCATGGGCGACCCTACCGAAGGCATGAACCCTCGCCAGCATAGCTCACAACCACACAGGGGTACATAGGCTACGTTCCTGTTAGAACGATTTGGGCAAGTCTTTTATTTCCAGTAACAACCCTTTGTCCTGCCCACTCTTTCAGGTTGTAACAGAGCAAAGCAAATATATCCAGAACATGCCAAACCTGGGCAGTAGCCGCAGGAGAGCCAAAACGAAAGAAATAAATAGACAGACAAACAAACAAACAAACAAACAAACAAACTGACCAACCGTTCAGGCCCCCGTACCTGTCCAGGGCTGAGGTACCTTACAAGGCCCCAGCCTGGCCGGGACCCCCATCAATCAAAAGAACCCTCTGTCCACCCAGACCTTATCCTTCCCCCACTGTGTTACCACAAATTCCAGGTGCACTGCTCACATGTGATGTGATGTTTCATACGGGACAGCCCTGCTCTCCCACCCGCCAGTTGAAGGACCCCCATGGCCAGCTCAACACCCATCCCTCTGCTCCGTCCCCCTCCCCCTCTCCCTCCCTCCCCAAACCTGGAACGGCAAACCTCTGTGTGCTCCGAAGCTGTGCTCTCATCTTCCACGGGGGTGCAGTGCTCGCTGGCAAGGCTCCCCCTTTCTCTCCTTTCTCCTGCCGCGGCCTTGCCTGGGGTCAAAAACCGCGCGCGCGGAGCGCGCGCGGCGCGAAGCCCCCAGGCCGGCGCGGCGTCCTGCACAGCGCCTGCAGCAGCCCCCGAGCCTA
>NW_020897746.1:1141743-1165627 GCF_003984885.1 Neopelma chrysocephalum | reverse complement strand
CGGCCAGGCGCGGAGCTCCGTGCGCACAGCGCGGAAGTTTCCCGCCCCGGTGCATGAATTCATGAAGCAATTAAAAGCTTATGAAGTTCTGTTAAATAGTAATTTATATTCTCTTGCTCAGAAACTCCCTGAGTTAGAGACTGAAAGCAAAGTGGAGGATTTAGGGAAAGCCTATAATAATGAAATGCTTTAATTATGAGCTCTGACTCCTTCTAGACATGGGTACAAGGGGAGATGGGCCTTTCTTCAAAGCCAAGGCACATTTCTTTCCTCCTTGTCCTGCTCCTGAGTGCTGAGCTGGGGGCTGGGAGCTGGGAGTGCAGGAACCACAGCCCTGGAAACCAGTCCTATGTCAAGAGTTGCTTGCAGAGATTTTTCTTAAGAGCGGGAAATTAATTCAGATTGTTGTAAAACAGCAGAAATAGTTCACTAGTGTGAAGCAGGAGCACACATGACACTCAGCAGAGATGTGCCCAGCAAATTCTGGATGTGGTTGGTGTCTCTGAGGACTGAAGGAGACTGGGTGGTTTTGCATCCCATCTGTTGGTCCCCATCAGTCCCATTTTCTCCATGAGGTGGGAGATACAACCAATACCCTACATGTTTTCTGCATCAGTCATCTGGATTTCACAGCAATCCCTGCTGATCCAATCTGAACAACTGAGACACATTTTATGGGATGAGACCTCTGCAGAAGCAATCACAGAATCATTAAGGCTGGAAAAAACCTCTGGGATCACCAAGTCCAACCATCAACTCAACCCCACCACTAAACCATGTCCCCAAATGGACATGTTTTACCCTGAAATACTGACTTACTTTGGCACCATAATAAGGAAATCTAAGGTTTTTCCTATACCTTCCCAGATCAGGGTAGGAAAACTCCAGTGATATTTGGACTTCATGGATAAAGTGAAGTTTTGCACAGGAACTCAGATAATTGGAGAGGGGGTCAGGTTGTTTGCCAAGGAAAATCAGGAGTTTGGATTCATCTCTGAGTTCTTTTTCAGCTCTTTCTTTCTGAGGAAAGAAAATCATTATTCTGGTCGTGTGCATCAGTTTTACTATGGCTGAAAGAACTCCAGTTCAAGGCTCCTTTTTCATCACCTCTACAGTATAATCCACTGACAGGTGTCTTTGAGAATAAACAGGGCAATGATGAAAGCTGAAATTCAGCATGACTAGAGCCTTCTGGAGGGGAGATGATGTGATACAAGTGCTTAGATTCACTTTAACACCACAAGTGAAGAGGAACCCTCCACTGCAGTGGCTGCAGAACAATTCTATGCTTCATCACTTCTCAGGAGAGAGAAATTATTTTGTGCCTTTTCTTTCTTAGCTGCTATTGGTTTGGTTTTTTTTTCTATAAGATCCTGAGCTTTCCACTGTATCAAGGATGTCCATCTCAAGTTTTTTTTCTGTAGTTTTCTGTTACTGGCCACATCTAATGAGCCCCAGCTCCTGTATGCAGACACAGAAGTCAATCTTCTCCGTGCTCTCTGGGTAACTCTGGTTTTAGCCCCATCCACCACAGGCTGCTGGCAGTCTGGGCAGCCCCAGGCTACTCAGATATTATGGCTCTCAAGCATTTCTGCATCTTCCACCTTTTCTGTTGCTCTTTGAACTGCTTCCAGTTCTGCCATGAACTGGGAGCTCCCTCCCAGGCCACAGTGCCCAGCTCAGACCTCACCATTTTACACAGAACGGAATGGTTTGGGTTGGAAAGGACCTTAAAGTTCATCTCATTCCACCCCCTGCCATGGGCAGGGACACCTTCCACCAGCCCAGGTTGCTCCAAGCCCCGTCCAACCTGGCCTTGGACACTTCCAGGGATGGGGCAGCCACAGCTTCTCTGGGCAACCTGTGCCAGGGCCTCATGACCCTCACAGCCAAGAATGCCTTCCCAATATCCCATCTAACCCTGCCCTCTTTCATTTTAAAGCCATTATAAACGTGTGAAATTAGATTCCTTTCCCTCTAGCAGGTGACTCCAATATTTACACAGGATTTCAGGAGCCATTTTTACTGACCAGGTACAAATCTCTGCAATTCTCCCTATTTGGCCCTTGTTCATTACCTTAAAAAACACATTATTTCCTAAAAAATCTCAATCTCATCAGAAAATGTCACATATTATTCAACTGTTCTTCCAGGTTGTATAAAACTATATTTGTGAAATTGGGGATGAGTGAGGGACCAACCCCAGATCTCATAAAGCTTATGGGGATTTGACACCTAAAGACAGGGCTACCTGGGAAAAAGGGGCATCATTTATCACCCATGTCCCGTTGCCAGGAAACCCCTAGAAAGCAAAAAAAAGAGGCAGAATTCATGGCTGGTATAAAAATGTGCAGATTTGGTGAACCCAGGGGCAAACAGAATCCTTGGGAAGAGACAACAGGGTCCCTCTCCCCTTCCCACCCCTGCAGGCTCCATCTGTGCTGCTCTGACAGCCTTGCTTTGGCAGGATTTGGTAACTGTTATTTCACATTCAAAAACTCAATTTGCTGCATTTCCTGTGTGTGAAAGTGGAACATTTCATTAAAATCAATCTCTGGTACAAAGGGTTTGACACAAACAGTGGGTGGGATGTCACAGGAATCAATTGCTCTCCTTTGTTGGGGAGGATGGAACAGGGAACGGTGTCTTTGGGGTGTGACAGTGACAATTCCCAACCAGGATTATGAAAACCCCTCCAGAAACAAGTTGTCAGTGGAGGTTTCAGGGAGATGGGAAGCTCAAAAAGCAGAGCTGATTGAAAACTGGGAGTTTTTTCCCAAGGGGAATTTCTAAGTGAGACAAAGTTGTCGATTGTTCTGCGTTTAAGTTTCCAGGCAACAGCTGGAAACCAAACCAGCTTTTTCCTTTTGGAATAGGATGTTTTTAGCTCTGTCTCCAAAAAGGAAAATCTCAGTTTTTGCAGTGCCTCCTCCATGTTTCCCTCTGTGAGAAACAACAGACAAACAGGGAGAGCAACCGAAGAAATAACAGTTTTCACTCATGAGAAGAAAAGTTCCCAAAAAACTCCTCAGCCCTTTTGTACTTTGGAGAAACTGTTGCTTTTTCTCTGCAAGAAGGACTTTCTTCACATTGTCGTGGTCACAGAAAGTAGAGGCAAGTGATCTCATTTTCCAGCTGAAAAAAACTGGACTTCTCCAGTTGAAGATTTGGAGGAAAAAAAAAAGAAACTCCATGAAATATTTTGCTTGGCTTCTTCCCACCAGCATTTTCAAATTGAAATACATAGAATGGAAATTTTCATTAGTCACACTTCCTGCAGAAATTGTTTTCTAACGAATCCCCCAAACCTGAACAACAACAACAATAAACCCTCAGAAATCATTTCACACGAATAAAATCTCGTCTTTCACACAAATAAAATCTTGTCTCTGCAAAGAGATTTGTTTGAGAACAAAACCAAACCCACATAACAAAACCAAACAAAATGGTGAGAACTTGCTGATGTGTCAGAGCCCAGGGTGGGCTGTGCCAGGGGGTGGGTTTGGCTGGATCAGCTCAGTATGGTGGGGATTGATTTGGTTGGGTTTGGTCTGCAGATACTGCTGGGCTTGGAGCCCGAGGAAGGATGGAAGGGAATGAATAACCTGCCAACCAAGATGATCAGAGGGATGGAGCAGCTCTACTGGGAGGAAAGGGGAGAGAGTTGGGATTGTTCAGCCTGGAGGAGAGAAGCTTTGGGGTGACCTAATTGTGGCCTTCCAGGACCTGAAGGAGCTGCAAGTAAGATGGAGGAGACTGTTTACAAGGGTCTGGAGTGACAGGACAGGGGGGATGGCTTCAAACTGCCAGAGGCAGGGTTAGATGGGATACTGGGAAGAAATCCTTGGCTGTGAGGGTGGGGAGGCCCTGGCACAGGTTGCCCAGAGAAGCTGTGGCTGCCCCATCCCTGGAAGTGTCCAAGGCCAGGTTGGACGGGGCTTGGAGCAACCTGGGCTAGTGGAAGGTGTCCCTGCCCATGGCAGGGGGTGGGACTGGATGGTCTTTAAGATCCCTTTTAACCCAAACCAGTCTGTTATTCTCTAAAAGTGCTGTCACTTTTTCTGTCCAGCCCATTTCTTGTCCTGCAGACTCATTTTGACACCTGCCCTTTGCAACCTCCAGCTCTTTCCATCTCCATCTCCATTTCTCTCTCTCCATGCTCCAGTTCCCCCCTGAGCTGCTCTGTCCCACCTGCCCCATCTCACACACCCCACACCAGCTCCCCTGGGGTGTCCTCTGTCCTCTTCTCCCTGGGCATGTCCCTGCACTGCTGCCTCCTGCTCTCTGCCCTCCTGCCCTCTCTGCCACCTCTTACCTCCTCCCCAGGGACTGTTCATTTATGAAAGGACAGATTTTTCTCCCTCTGGTGTGTGTGGAGGCTCTCAGGCTTTGAATCCTCTTTGCTGGTTCTGGCACGAGCCAGGACATGTGTGCCTGCCCTGCTGCCACACTTTGGTTGCTGGACACATGTTGACCACAGCAGGACTCTTGAGCCAACAGCTCCATTCTTGGGACATTTACCCTTTTAAGTGCAGGCTTTGATGTCTGGCTCAGAGGGAGCTCTGATATTTTCTGTTTGGATTAAACATTCAGCTCTAATAACTGCAGAAAGATTACCCACTCCAAGCTTGACAGCAGCACCCTGGGACTGTAATTATCATGTTCAGAAACAAAGCAGTGGCAGCACAAACTGCTGGGATCTTGGGCTTTGCTTTTCCCTGCTCAGTTTGCTTTGCTTTTCCCTTCCAGTGTTAACTGGGCCATACTGGGGAGAATCCTGCCTGTGCCAGGGCCCTCAGGAAGACAAGGCAGGGATGTTTCAGGTGTTGTGTATCCAGAGGTCAGTGCTGTCCTTTCCACATCATGGATGCAGTTGTCTGACAGCAAACATTTCCTACGAATGGAGAAAAAAAACTGGAGCAGTTTCTTCACAGTTTCAGTTTCTTCACAGCTTCAGAGGTCACCATGGGCCTGTTTAATTTTTAGGCCCATCCTTCTTTCAGCAGTTATGTGGGATTTCGTGGATTTTTTCCTCAGAAACAGAACAGTCATAGGTCAACTCCCCCTAGGTAAGACCAGTAGGATGTGGGATCCAAGTTGCCTCCTGAGGATGTGGACCTTCACCATCACAGCCTCAGTGAGACTGGAAGGGAGCCCTGGAGGCCGTTCAGTGCAATCCCTCCCTGCAGGGTCAGCACAGGTTGTCCAGACCTGTGTCCAGGTGGGTTTGGAATATTTCCACATGTGGAGACTCCAGATCCTTTCTGGGCAGCCTGAGCCAACATTCAACCACCCTCACAGTAAGAGAACTTTGTGTGTGTGTTCAGAGGGAGTTTGATGGGTTTAAATTTGTGCTCATTGTTGGTGGGGGCTCCTGACAAGATTCTGGCTCTTACTTCATTCCTTCACATGGAACATTTGGAAAGATATCCTCAAGCCTTCTCTTTTCTAGGATGTCCAGCTCTCCAGCCTCTCCTCTTATCAAAGAAGCTCTAATTCATCATGACAGGTCATGTTCAAAAGTAATCATTTCACCAAAGAGGTCAAGCTTCTTTTGAACCCAAACTAAAGAGGACAGAGGGAAGAAGAAAACCCTTTGTGCTTAGGAAAGACCAGATATCAGCTCACATTTTAGTCCTCATTCCTTGGTCAGTTCACTGGTGCAGGACATTATGCCACAATTTTCTCTCCAGGCTCTGGCTGAGGATCTCCTTTTTTGGGAACATAAAATTGGATGCTTCCCAGTCCTTTTCTTTCAACACCTTTGTCTATAAAGTTGTTGGAGACTCAAGATCCTGCTGATCTGCAAATAAGAACTTGTTATTATTCCCCAAGCTCAGGAGCTTTAGTGAAACATAAATATTGTGGGGAATCAGGGATAAAAGCTGCGTGTGCACCAAGTGGGAAAGAAATCCTCCTGTCCCCCAGCCCGCTCACTGGTGACCCCAGTTCTCTTCACCTGCTCACCTTCTGGAGCTGTTTAACCTTCCTGCAGCCCTCAGGTGCCCTTTCCCACAGCAGATCATTCCCTGCTCCACGTTCCCCCACTGTTTCTTCCTTCAGATGTTATGATGACAGATGTGTGTTCCTAGTGATGATCGTGGAATCACAGAATCAACGAGGTTGGAAAAGACCTTTGGTGTTGTGTATCCAGAGGTCAGTGCTGTCCTTTCCACATCATGGATGCAGTTGTCTGACAGCACACATTGACAGAATCCTTGAGGCTGGAAAAGCCCTCCCAGCCCATGGAGTCCCCCCTGTGCCCAATCCCCACCTTGTCCCCCAGCCCAGAGCACTGAGTGCCATGTCCAGTCCTTCCTTGGACACCTCCAGGGGTGGGGACTCCGCCACCTCCCCTGGCACCTCTCTCCTCTTCTCTATGGATCTGGAAAAATTCACCCACCAAGTGAATCACAAAGAAATGAAGTTGGAAGCCACAGCTCCCTTTCCTGGGTGAGAGCTCCAAAAGAAGTTGGAAAACATCCATCTTTCCTCCTTTTTCTCTTTACGGACCTTGAAACCTTTCCAGCAGAGTTTCTCTCACAGCTGCTCCAGCCTGCAGCCCCCCACGGCTCAGGGCACAGCTCTGGATCTGTGGAGGACACCAACTTGGCTCTCCCTCTCCTTGGTCCCTCAGTGACCCCTGGGCAGCTGCACAGAGGGTTGGAAACCCTGATGTCCGTTCTGAGGTGGAGCAAGACTTCTCCCACCATGGGAGGACTCCAGGAGGCTGTTGGAAGGCCCCAAATGCAACTCTCCCTCCTTGGAGCATTTCTCAAAGCTTTCAATAGAGAACACAGCATCCACAGCCCATACTGGGAGAATTTGGGCCAAGTTCTCCTCAGAAAGGCACCTTCAGCCTGCCCACGGGTGCTCTATCAGAGACAAACAGCCTGGAGCTCCTCCCTGCCCCTAGCACAAGCAGCACATCCCCTTTTGCCTCTCCCTGCTCATCCTGCTTGCACAGAAACCTGAAAGTCGTGAATTTGAGTTGGTTTTGAACATCTCCTTGGAACTGAAATTAGCTGGTTCTCTCTCTGTGCTGAGGCAGCACCTGGTTCTGACTCCTCTCGTGCCTGATGAAGATGAGTGGCACCCCATGGCCTCCCAGGAATTCTCTGGGCACCATCAGAGAGGACTCTGAGCACCAGCAGAAGTGTTTTGTGTTCATGTGGGATAACAGATTAAGCAAAGCAAATGATGTTTGTTCTGAGGGGAGCACATTTCCTTCAGGCTCATGAACAGCACTCCAGCCACTGGAGCCAAGGGCCAAAGGTCATAAGGACTTATTTCCAGAAAGAATTGAATGCCAAAGTGGTTTCAGTAGTGGGGAAGTTCCCTTTAGTCCCATGTTCCTTCACCTCACGGTGTTAATGAGCCTTCATTTAAGTGAGTGACATTTTCTTCCTAATTTGCAAATGTTTTTGTTCTCCCTGCCTCTACACCCACTGAAAGATTGAGGTTTTTTGGTAAAATTAACTGAGAGAGATTTGCTTCTCAATTTGTGAGTGTTGTGACTCTCCCCTCCTCTGCAGGCACTGAAAGATTGGGGTTTTTGGTAAAATTGCTTGTCCTCCAGTCAGTGCAAGTGGCACAAGGTCTCACAGAATTCCTGTTCTCATCTCAGGTCCCTGGGTTTGCTCATGACATGGAGACAAATGTCTCAAATGCCACTTGACAGACTGTATTTCAGAAGCTCTGATGCTGAGGCAGCTTCCCAGCTGCTCCATTTCCCTCTCCCCCTTTAATCCATTCCCAGTCTTTCCCCAGCCCACATGGTTTTGACCCTTGATGGCATCTTTCTCAGGAATGAGCTCAGCCCTCTGGATTGTGCTGCCAGACCAAATAAAGGTGAACTTTGCCTTCAAAGAAAAGGCAGAACCTTTCATCTTCATTTTTGTGTAACTCCTTGGTGAATCTCATCACACTTCCACGGATGGAGTTGAACAAACAGTGCAAACCAAAATCAAACCAGGAATAAAAATATCTGGCCTAATGCTGTTCCTGCCAGGAGTTCTGGCAAAGAGACAATTTTGTTGTTCCTTGTGATAGATGTTCTGATCCTGTGGTGATTCCTGACTGCAGGATTGGTGTACTGGGAAGTGTAGATGGTCTGACAGGATCACAGGCAGCACCAGCCCTCACCTCCCTCCCCAGGCTCTCCCTGCTCGTGCCTCCAGTCCCTCCAGTCCCTCATTGCCTTCAGGGGGATGGGATGTTGTCCTTCCCTGTCTCACCTGTGTCCCAGGGGCTTTGGTGGGGCCTTGGCCAGGTCCTGTCCCCGTGTGAGTCCTGTGAGCTCCTCACTGGGATTTGCAGGTCTGTGATGTTTTAAAACTGCCCTGAATTCTCACTGAAATAATCAAAGAATCACAGAATCTTCTTGAGTTGGAGGGACCCCCAGGGATCATCCAGTCCAACTCCTGGCCCTGCACAGACACCCCAACAATCCCATCCTGTCCCTGAGAGCCTTGTCCAAACACCGTGTCAGCCCTGGGGCCCTGGGGACCCTGTTCACTGCCATGTATTGAATTACAGGTAATGAATGAACCCTTCAAAAATAAGAAGTCATTTGAGCTCCTGAGGGATGTGAATGCAAGATTCTTTCATAGCTTCACAGTGAAAATTGGAAATCAGAGAAATATGACCCAAAAATTCACACTCACAAAAAGACAAAGAGACCAAATACATAGTGGTATATAGAGGTGTGAGTGTTTATAAAATACTTACAAACACATGTATTTTTAAATATATGTTTAAAATAACATTATAAATTTGCAACAAATCCACTCATTTCAGGAGGAAATGTGCTCATGATATACAGGATTTGTAGGAAATAACACTGCTTTGTGTTTCCAGAGTGGAAGAACAAAATCTGTGGATTTTATTGGTTTCAGTTTCCATTCTCTGTGAAGATCTCACCAGTGGTGATTTTTTCCCCTGGGGCTTGTCTAATAACACCCCCATGGCCTGGCTGCCTCTCCCACCTGGGCCAGGGTGTGATCAGAGCAGCTCCACGGATACACATCCAGTGGAATTAATACTGTGGCACATAAAAGGGTCCCAGCAAGCAGGGGGGTGTTATTCTTCTCTGTGACAGAGAGAACAAAGCCCTTTGTGGAGCCCCAGCATTGCACAGTGCTCAGGGAAAGAATTGCAGTTTATTCTGAGGTTCACCTGAGGCTGCTGAGCTGCAGTGAGAGCCCAGAGACTCCCCCCAGGTGATGGATGTGAGGCAGTTCTGGAGCCAGAGCTCTTTGTGTGTGTGTGAACAAGGACTCACCTCTCTGAGGGGTTGGAGCATCGCTCCTGTTCTACAGAAACCTCCCCCCTCCTGGCACAGAGAGCTCCAGCCCAGGGAAGTGGCTGGAATAGTTGGTGGCAGAAGCTTGAGAGAACCAGAGTAGGACAACTCTGTGCTGGTGCAGCCTCACCTCGAGTCCTGAGGGCAGTTTTGGGCAGCACAAGCTAAGAAGGATCTAAGGCTACTGGAGAGTGTCCAAAGGAGGGACATGAGGATGGTGAAGGGTCTGAGGGGGCAAACGAGGAGCAGCTGAGGGGGCTGGCATTGTTCAGCTGGAGGAGAGGAGACTGAGGGCAGAGCTCACTGGGGTCTGCAGCCCCTCCTGAGGGGCAGCTCTGAGCTCTGCTCTGTGTGACAGGGACAGGACCCAGGGAATGGCTGGAGCTGTGTCAGGGCAGGGTCAGGTTGGATCTCAGGCAAAGGTTCTTCCCCCAGAGGCTGGTTGGGCACTGCCCAGGCTCCCCAGGGCAGTGGGCACAGCCCCAAGGCTGCCAGAGCTCCAGGAGGGTTTGGACAACACTCTCAGGGACAGAGTGGGATTGTTGGGGTGTCCTGTGCAGGGCCAGGAGTTGGACTGGATGATCCTTGTGGGTCCCTTCCAACCCAGGAGATTCTGTGAACTCTGTTTGCTCCAGCACTGTGGTCCTGGACCCCTCTGTGTTCTCAGCTTATCACCCCCACCAGGGTGGGCTCTTTCTCTTCCCCATCCACAGCCTGAGTGGAATTCTGCTCAATAAAACTTTCACATCTACGTTACAACATGGTAATCATTGATGTCAGAGTGTGACAGGCACAGCTCAGTGCTGGGCTGGGACCTCCCCTGGCCTCAACACAAACACCATTAAAGGCTGCAGGGTGTGGGGTTGTGTCCTCCAGCCCCACAGACTGTCCTATGGCCAGCACTGGTCCAAGTCCTGCCTGAGGGCACCACGGTGCTTTAGAGTGTGGAAAGGTAATGAAAAATGCACTTTAGTTTGCACAAAGGGAGCTGGTGAGGGGTGGAAAAGGTTTATCTACAACTGATCACCCTGGTCCTTAGACTGAGCTTGGGGAGGGGGAGGTAAAAGGGAGAGGGAACAAGGGAGTCAGCTCTGGTGAACCCTGAGGGGATTCAAGGCTGAGCTTTGGGTCAGAATCAATCTTGAGGGGCTCTGAGTCTGAGCTTTGGGTCAGATTCACCCACCTGAGCAAGAGCCTGAAGTCAGACACTGAAGCCTGGGCCACCCCAGTCCCCAACAGGGGGGACACACCCCACCAGAGAGCAGGTCACCTTAGAGGGCAGGAGACCCTCACCCCTCTGGAGACCCTCACCCCCCCTGCTGAAGGCATTGGGAGCTGGAGGAAAAGGAGGCCTGGTGGGAGTTTTTTAATTCTTAGACAGCAGGAGCAGTGAGGTGAACTCAGGGTGATTTCCAAGGCAATGAACTTGCTCAGTGGTGTCAGATAAGGATCTGATGACATCAAGCTAAACAGCTCTAGGACTGGAAGGAGCTCCACTGAGAGTAATGAACTTGTGATAAAATGCTTTTACTTCATGGCAGCAGGTACTAAACTTGTGGAGAACAGAGTGATTCATAGCCCTGAGTGCACCTGAGGATGAGAACAGCCTTCAGTGGAACAGAGGAGTCAGTCTGTTAATTGTCATCCTTGGCAAAAGTGGTAAAAGAAAAATACAGCCACCTCTTGAGCTGAAAGTGTTGTGGGTCTTTT
The DNA here is from genome assembly GCF_003984885.1 of Neopelma chrysocephalum. Classification (NCBI taxonomy): domain Eukaryota; kingdom Metazoa; phylum Chordata; class Aves; order Passeriformes; family Pipridae; genus Neopelma; species Neopelma chrysocephalum. The sequence continues at coordinate 1,154,613 of NW_020897746.1, read as the reverse complement.
AACAGTGATGGAGATGAATAAGGCAAGGCTTTACTGGGCTGAGGTTTTGCATTTAGAAATAACAATCCTGAGCCATGGAAAATGGGTGAATATCTCCCACTGTGCAGGGAGCAGAGGGATGGGGGGTCAGCTTTGCATCTGAAGAGCTGCAGCTGAGCTCCAAACTGAGCTCCAGGCTGAGCCAGGACAGCCAACACCCGCAGGTTCCTCAAGGACAGCCTTGCCCTGGGGCTGGGGGCTGCAGCCATGTGGGCACAGTGCCCTCATCACTGCCCTCTTTACTGCCATCAGCCAGGAGAAGGGCAAGAGAGCAAACAGGGGCTCCCAGCTGAGACCAGCTTGGGGACAGGCCAGGGGAGATCACAGAATCCCAGAATCTGCTCAGCTGGAAGGGACCCACAAGGATCATCCAGTCCAACCCTCAGCCCTGCACAGGCCCATCCCCAAGAGTCACCCCCTGTGCCCCAGAGCATCAGCCAAACCCTCCTGGAGCTCTGGCAGCCTTGGGGCTGTGCCCACTGCCCTGGGGAGCCTGGGCAGTGCCCAACCAGCCTCTGGGGGAAGAACCTTTGGCTGAGATCCAACCTGAGCCTGCCCTGACACAGCTCCAGCCATTCCCTCATGCTCCAGTGTTCCTAGAAATGAAGGCCAAGTTCTGCCATGTGATTTGTACTCAGACATTTTTATTGACTCCTTTTAATTTCTGACTCAGGTGGACTGTGGCTGCTGTCTGTGCCTTGGAGGTGATGTGAGAACCGGAATTACCAAGCTGGAATTTCCCTGGTACCTGCTGCTCCTGGCACGTGGCTGCTGGGAACATCCTCCCCACCCCCAGAGCCAGTGGGAGGAACTGTAATTTCCCTCTAGGCTCAGCTTTGTGGAAGATCCACCCTCCCCTTCCCCACCTCTCTCCAAAAGACACTGTAGGCTGGGAAAATTATGAGGACAATAAAATGTGTTGCTCAATTATCCTGCATAGGAACTGCTGTAATTCCAGCCCTTCCGTGTCCCACAGATCAGCACAGTGGGCATTGCACTTGCTGCGGAGAAAATTAGGGAATCACAGGAGGTGGAGGGACCAGCTTTTATTTAATCTAATGCTTGTTCTATCCCATTTTCTGCAGGCTCTTTGGATTTGCAGTGAGCAGGCAAGAGAGATCAGCTGGGTTTTTGAAGGCTTGCTGACACAACTCCTGATAAATAAAGATGAGTTTCTACAAGGAAATATTCTCGGGGAAACAAAGGAGGTGGTACCTTGGGATGGTTTGGGCAGGGACACAAGAGCAGGGAGAGGATGGCAGGGAAGAATTAACATGCAGAGCCTGAAATCGAATATTTCCAACCATAATAAGCAACAGGAAGGATGTGAAGAGCTGTAGAAAATGAGTTTAAAATGCAGAAACAGAAAGGATGTGAGCCCCTCACTCCAGGGGAGGTGTTTGGTGCCTCTTGGGGGCACAAAGAGGTTTGGTGGCTTCTTGTGTCACAAGGGGAGCCCCCAGGGGAGGGTCCTGCTTCTGAGTGACACAGGAGGGGTTCAAAATGCTCCAGCCATGAAGTCCCTTCGATGGCAGAAAAACCAAGTCACAACTGCCTTTGCCTGTCTGTCCTGAGAGGACCTGGCTCATTCCTGGGCTCAGCTTTAGCAATCCCAACACAGCTCCAGGGCTTTTAGAAACAGCAATGAGACATCAAGGCAGGACTGAAAGGTGGTCTCTGTCCCCACTTTTATGTGCCCAGGTCTGTACCCACCAGGCCAGCAGCATCCTGGGCACACAGTGTGGGGGCACTGCCAGGGTCCCTTTGTCTCTTGGTCTCTTGGTTGTGTCTCATCCCAGGTGCTCTGGATGACCAATGGATATTGCAGCATCCAGGGACCGAGGGGGGCAACTCCAAAGGGGCTTCTCCTCCCTGGGCTTATTCTAGAGAACAACCAGGGGGTGTCTGAGATGGGTCATGCAGGTGATGGAGAACCCAGTTGTATCTGCCAACACGTTTGTTGAATATCAGGAGATATTCTGGCATCAGTGGGAAGTTCTTCCCCTCAGGGTTCATCCTGTTCTTCTGTACCTGGGCCAAGTGGAAAAATAAAGGTCAGGCTGAGGATCACCTCAACTGCAGGAAAGCCAAGGAGTCATGAAGTCTGATTTCCTGGCCACAGTCAGTCCTGGCTCTGCAGCAGGAGGTCAGTTTTGGGGAGTCTCCCAGCCCTTGTGACTGTTCACTGTTACTTCTAAGTCCTGTGTTTCTCCTTTGGTCTGTGTTTGATTAAAACTGAAAACTTCCTGCCTATCTGAAGTGTAAAGTTCTTTTTGAAGATCTCCTAGGCTCTGGTGAAGCAGGTGGGCCTCGTGGGGTGTCCTGAGGTGGAGGTCTGGCAGCACGAGTGGTCTGAAATCTGGCACACAACGATGAGCTGGCTCCGTCCCCTCTGCTCAGAAATATGTACAAGGGAGGGTTTAGAGCACAAGTGTGAGGACAGTCCCTCATTTTCGAGCCCCAGCACCCAAGAGAGACTGCTAATAACTGCAGCTCATTGAACACCACCTCCGTACCACCTCATTTACTGTGTCCAGTTCAGGAAGGACATGGAGGGGCTGGAGCAGGTCCAGAGAAAGGCAACGAGGCTGGGGAAGGGTCTGGAGCACAAGTGCTGTGAGGAGCAGCTGAGGGAGCTGGGGGGGCTCAGCCTGGACAGGAGGAGGCTCAGGGGAGACCTTCTCACTCTCTGCAACTCCCTGACAGGAGGGGGGAGCCGGGGGGGTCGGGCTCTGCTCCCAGGAACCAGCAGTAGGACAAGAGGGCACAGCCTTGAGCTGCCCCAGGGCAGGTTTAGGTTGGACCTTGGGAAGAAGTTCTTCCCAGAGAGAGGGATCAGCCCTTGGAATGGGCTGCCCAGGGAGGGGGTGGAGTCCCCGTCCCTGGAGGTGTTTAAGCAGAGCCTGGATGTGGCATCAGTGCCATGGTCTGGGTGACAAGGTGGGGTTGGGTCATGGGTTGGACTGGATGATCTCAGAGGTCTTTTCCAACCTGGATGATTCTGTGGTTTCATTTCCCAAAGGAATTTAACCTTTCCAGTGACCACTTCTCTGTGCACTGCCACACAAGTGAGTGGCAACCAGGGACCCCCATGGAGGGGCCTCAGTCACAGTCAGAGAGCTGGGGTGGGTCAGCCATGGATCCAAAGGGTTTGGCATTATAGGATGTACTTCATAATCACAACTCTGCTTCTAAACGTCCTTTAAGGGCCAAGGGAACAATTTCTGATTTATGAAATAATATCTTTTGCTTTTCTAAAGTAAATATTTGGTGTGTGCTAAGGTTAACTCTAATTCATATCTTGCTGCAGGGGAAGTTCTGTAATAATGTCATTGTGTTTGTGATAACAGACAATAGCTTTGTTATCAGCTCTGGGAATTCAAGTACCAACCAGTGTTGCAGCAGAGAATCCCAAAGGAGAAGGACAAGGGAACAGGCTCCTGTTTATTACTGCTGAAACATTAGCAGCAGCTGGGTTAGGTCACCTAAAGACTTCTGTGCTGGATGTTTTCTATCTGGTCATAACTTTTCAAAGCTCTGCAATTTTCTGCCTGTCATCACTGTTTCTTTATGTGTGATCCTGGCTGATCCCACCCATTTTTTTCCTGTGAGAGAATATCTTATGAGAAAACATATCTCCTGCAGCCACTCTGAAACACGATTGATTGACCTTCCCTGGTTAGCAGAGCAGTGCTGGGCCACATCGATGGAAGGTGTCATTTACCTACTCATGGAATCACACAGTGACAGAATCCTTGAGGTTGGAAAAGCCCTCGCAGCCCATGGAGTCCCCCCTGTGCCCAATGCCCCCCTTGTCCCCCAGCCCAGAGCACTGAGTGCCATGGCCAGGCCTTCCTGGGACACCTCCAGGGGTGGGGACTCCAAACCTCCCTGGGCAGCCCCTGCCAAGGCCTGACCACCCTTTCCAGGAGCAAATTCCTCCTGATGTCCAACCTGAACCTCCCCTGGCACAGCTTGAGGCCGTTCCCTCTCCTCCTGTCCCTTGTTCCCTTCAAGCAGAGCCCGACCCCCCCCGGCTCCCCCCTCCTGTCAGGGAGTTGCAGAGCCAGAAGGTCCCCCCTGAGCCTCCTTTTCTCCAGGCTGAGCCCCCCCAGCTCCCTCAGCTGCTCCTGCTGCTCCAGCCCCTTCCCAGCTCCGTTCCCTTCCCTGCACACGCTCCAGCCCCTCAATGTCTCTCTTGTCCGAGGGGCCCAGAGCTGCCCCAGCACTGGAGGTGCCCCAGCAGTGCCAGCACAGGGACAGTCCCTGCCCTGGGCCTGTGACACACCAGGGCTGGCACAGCCCAGGGGCCATTGGCCTCTTGCCCCCCTGGGCTCACCTGGGCTCATGTCCAGCCACTGTCACCAGCACCCCCAGGGCCTTTCCCACCAGCAGCTTTCCAGCTGCTCTGCCCCAAACCTGGAGCTGCAGGGGGTGGTTGTGGCCCATGGGCAGGACTTGGCACTTCACCTTACTGAACCTCACACCATTGGCCTCAGCCCATTGATCCAGCCCGACAGGAGCCTCTTCCACTTCCAACACCCACAGCAGAACTGGTCCTGTCTCCTCTCCTGCTGTGAAAAGCTGTGCTTCACAGAGCAGGCACTGGCTAATGCTGACACCCTGTTGTGGGAAGGGTGTAGGACCTCTGGGAAAACAGCATGATTGAGTCTTCTGTGGGGACTAGGAGCTGCACTGTGAAGGATTTCTCTCAGAAGAGGCAGAAGAAAAAATGTCCAACTTTACCCCTAAATCCAAAGGACATTCAGGATGACTTTTGTGGAGTCCATCACTGCACAGAAGGAGATGAACAGGCTTGACTGGGGCACACAAGGAAGCCGTGTGTGAGCACTGAAAAGATGACCCTCGAAGAGCAAGGGGGAGAGAAGGATGTTGAGGCTGCAAGAGCAGAGTGCCCTGGAAGTGGGGTGTCAGGGTACACTTGCTCAGTGACCTCAGTTTCAGTGAGGTCTGTTATCTGTTGGCTCTGCTGAGAGCCCTGAACTTCTGCTGCTCTTGGTTTGCCTGGTAAGAGGGAACAAGGCTCTGATTTCATAGAATCAGAGAAGGATTATCCTCTGGATCATCCAGTCTAACCCATGGACTGCACAGACACCCCAACAATCCCACCCTGTCCCTAAGAGTGTTGTCCAAACCCTCCTGGAGCTCTGGCAGCCTTGGGGCTGTGCCCACTGCCCTGGGGAGCCTGGGCAGTGCCCAACCAGCCTCTGGGGGAAGAACCTTTGGCTGAGATCCAACCTGAGCCTGCCCTGACACAGCTCCAGCCATTCCCTGGCTGCTGTCCCTGCTCACACAGAGCAGAGCTCAGTCCCTGCCCCTCAGGAGGAGCTGCAGACCCCTCTGAGCTCTGCCCTCAGTCTCCTCCAGCTGAATGGACTCTCCTTGTATGGCCCTTGCAGAGCCTTCACCATCCTTGGAGCCTCCTTTGGATGCTTTGTAGCCCTCCTTTGGTTCCAGCAATTAGTTCATCTATCCCAGAACCTCCAGGTCCCACAGGGAAGTTCAGCTGAGCAGTGAAGTCCTGGCAGGTTTGAGGGGCAATAAGGGCTGATAGACTGGAATGACACATTAGGCCCTGTGGGAATAACTGTGGATGTCTGCCTGTTTGTCACACAGTGCTTGGATCCAGCCATGGAGACCTGCACAGTGGGGCAAGCTCAGACTGGTCTCTGTGGCTGCTCAGCTACTCCTCCTCCTCTTTATTTTTATGTGAAAATTCCTACATCTTTGCCTTATTTCAAACATCTCTTCTTTTTGAGATCATTCATCAGGAAAAAAAGGAACAAATGGGCTAAGCAGAGTTTGATGTAAGGAAGCAGGAGGCCAGCTGGCCACTTAACAAAGACAGTTTTCTTCTGGCTTTGCCTGTGGTACAAAAATGTCCAGCTCTTTAACCGTATCTTTCATCAGGTGACCTCAAAGTACTTCGCAGCTTTACAGAGCCACTGTCGTGGCTGTTGTCAAGGGTAGAAGAATCCACCACAAGCTGAATTTTAAATGCATCATTTCTCTAACTTTCTGATGACAGTCCCAACCTTCATCTTATTTTTCACGTTCTCAGCTCAGCCCAGAGGAAAGTGCTTTGTCTCCGTGAGTGAGTGTGGGATTGTTCAGGCTGGTTTTGAGTTACGGGGATCTGAGAAAGCAGAAATTCTGTGTTTCTTGGAAGGCTGCTATAAAACATTTATGTTGTTGTTGCTTATATATCAGGAAAGTGCCTTGGAGCAGAGGCTTCCGACTTGCAGTCACTTATCTTCAGGAATAACTCACACATGAGATTGTTTTGCCTGTTGAAATGGATTGACTTTTGCTGGTTTAGAGGATCTATGCAAAAAGATGGAAATGAAAATAGAGTCATTCTAGATGAACATCTGGGCAAACTGTTCATTGTGACTGAGATAATGAACATATGTTGTCCCTCTCTCTTAATTTGCATCATAGGAAAGCTCATGACTTGCTTAGTTATGCTTGGGATTAAAAGACTGAGATTGCCTCTTCTGGGAAAAGAAAAGTTACTCTTAGAATCACAGAATCATTGAGGTGGGAAAAGACCTCCAAGGTCACCAGGTCCAACCCAGCACCCCCACCATGTTCACCACTAAACCACGTCCTCAAGTGCCACATCCACATGTTTTTTCAACACTTCCAGGGATGGTGACTCCACCACTTTCTGTTCCGGTGCTTTAAGACCCTTTCCAAGAAGAATTTTTTCCTAATATCCAATCTAAACCTCCCCTGGCACAACTTGAGGCTGTGGCATGGTGCTGGTGAGTCCTACTCACTGCAGCTTTTTTCAGGGCAGGGTTTATGGTTTTATTCATTCCAACAAGCAGTGATCTCTTTGGGAGATACAACACCAGGACTGGACTCTTTGCCAGACACCAGAGACTAACACTGGAGGGACAGGACAAAGACTAATGGGTTCAAATCGAGAGGGGAAGTTTAGGTGAGATATATGGAAGGAATTCCTCCCTGTGAGGGTGGGGAGGCCCTGGCACAGGTTGCCCAGAGAAGCTGTGGCTGCCCCATCCCTGGAAGTGTCCAAGGCCGGGTTGGATGGGGCTTGGAGCAACCTGGGCTGCTGGAAGGTGTCCCTGCCCATGGCAGGGGGTGGAAGGAGATGATCTTATGGTCCCTTCCAACCCAAACCAGTCTGTGATTCCATGATTCTGTGCTCACCAGTGTTCAAGCAGTACAAGAGGTTATGGGATGTCTTTTCAGCCCTGACAGAGCTGTGCAGCCTGAGCAGCCTGGGCGTGTCCTCTGAGGCACCTTTGTCACCTGGAGAGTGAAAATGCAGCACAAGAAGGTGGCATGAGCAGAGATCCAAAGAGGAGAAGACACTCTGCCTGGGGCAGGGAAGGCAAGTGTGGAAGGAGCTAACACAGGCATTCAGAATCCCAGTCCCCTCCTTCCAGAAGCACCACAGCATTGGATTCAGCTGGAAATGAGGAAAAGGAAGGACACCACACAGCACCATGTCCATGATGCTGAGCCTCTCCCAGCCAACAGGACTGGACCTGCTGGCATGTCCTGCCTTTGGAGCAGAGGTGCAGAGCACAAATGCCCCCTGCCCATGGCTGTGGCCACACCAGGACATGCAGAAGGAGCAAGGCCCTTTGCCAGCTCTGCTGATGCTGTCAGGAACAGGAGGAGCAGGAGCCCTTGCTTCTGGAAATGCTTATTTTATCAGATCAGTTTGCAATGGTTGTTCCCTGCATGTCATTATTAATGGTCTAATGACATCCCCACCTTCTGCTTGTCCCTCTGCAGCCACACAGGTTGAATGCCAGAGTCTTAACCTTCCCAGGAGGTAACTGCTCACTTGCACACGCCTTTGGCAGGATTTATGTCACACAATCACAGTTCTGTCAGTCCTGAGGGTGACAAGATATGATTTTGTTATAGATCACCCCCCTCTCCCCCACAGAACACCTGCACTGTGTCTGGGCACGTCTGTGGTGCTGAACCAGCCCCTTCTGCCTTGGATGGACCTCGGGCAGCCCCTCCCTTGCCCCTGTGTCCTGTTCCCTTGGAGCAGGGCAGCAATGGCAGGGAGCAGAGGGTTCATGTTTAGTCATTCCAAAGTCCTGAGTCCCTCTCCAGCTCTCCTGGAGCCCCTTTAGGCCCTGGAAGGGGCTCTCAGGTCTCCCTGGAGCCTTCTCTTCTCCAAGTGAACACCCTCAGCTCTCCCAGCCTGGCACCAGAGCAGAGGGGCTCCAGCCCTTGGAGCATCTCTGTGGCCTCCCCTGGACTGGCTCCAACAGGTTCACATCCCCCACTCCTGCTGGTGTGCACGGCCAGCCCTTCCCTGTGCCATCCCTTCCATGTCCCCAACCCTTCCCTGTGCCATCCCTTCCATGTTCATCCCTTCCCTGTGCCATCCCTTCCCTGTGCCATCCCTTCCCTGTGCCATCCCTTCCCTGCCCCAGCCCTTGCCTGTGCCATCCCTTCCCTGTCCCCAACCCTTCCCTGTGCCATCCCTTCCATGTCCATCCCTTTCCTGTGCCATCCCTTCCCTGTCCCCAACCCTTCCCTGTGCCATCTCTTCCCTGCCCCATCCCTTCCCTGCCCCATCCCTTCCCTGTGTCCATCCCTTCCCTATCCCATTCCCTTCCCTATCCCATTCCCTTCCCTATCCCATTCCCTTCCCTGTGCCATCCCTTTCCTGTCCCCACTCCTTCCCTGCCCCATCCCTTCCCTGTGCCATCCCTTCCCTATCCCATTCCCTTCCCTGTTCCCTCCCTGCAGTTTTGCAGACCCGGGGTCGATCCCGGCGGTTCCTGCTCTCGATCCTGTGCAGCCCCAGCGGTTCCTGCTCTCCGATCTTTGCATCCCCCGCTCTCTGCAGTGTCTGTGCTGCTGTTTGATGTCCCTTCAGACACCACAGCGCTGTGGCCAGAGGGCTCAGCCCGCCCTGGATCCTTCCAGAGGAGGAACTGCTGAGCCAGCCCCAGCTGGAAAACGTTTGAAACCTCCTGAGTCTCTCCTTCCACTCCTGTCCCAGTCTCCCCTCAGGCACTCCCAGCACGGATCTCTCCTGCTCCTGTTAGTCTTTCCTTTCTCCTTTCTCTCTTGGAAGCCTTTCCCCCTGCCTTGCTGTGTTTCAGGCCTGTCTGGATCAGCATAAGGCACAAATAGCTCTGCTGAGCCTCCCGAGAGACCACCAGACCATCCAGTTTCCTGATGGATGCAGAATTCCTTTCTCCTGCACACACCCATTTGCAGTAGGAAAAAACCTCCAAATAAACAGACTTTTTCATGTTTTGCACAGCATTTCAAGTGATCAAACCCTCCCTGTTTCACAGGAAGCAGAGCCACAGAATGGTTGAGGTTGGACAAGAGGACTGTGATGGCCCCGTCCAGTCAGAATTTGAATGTCTCCAAGGATCAGTATATTAGATCCATAATTAGGCATAAACAATCCTGGGGAAAACATGGCAGAAAAAGTAAAAAATTACTCCTCAATAACATATTGTAACACTAGAAAACTGGGATTTAATGCTGCACTTAAAAGAAATTCAAACTTGTTAAAGGAAAAGAGGTTCATCCGAAAAGGTAAAATGATTTTTAACTCTGCATTCAGTAGCCCATGATGGGAAACCCCCCCACACATCGTTTATGTATAAAAATAATTCCAATTTAATTGCAAACATACAAATTGCAAAAATACAACTAAAGGGATTGACTCCAAAATTATACTCATGGCCAGGTCTCTCTAGAGGGCAGAGATGCCCTTCTTAAATCGTGTTTGGCCTTTTTTAGGACTAATAATAAAGCTGCCTGTGTTTTATATCAGGCCATTTTGCTTAAAATGCACCTTGGATAGACTAGAAATTGCTAAAAAGACAATTATCTGGGTGCTGGTGAGATCATAATACACCTTTTCACAAGACAAACATTTCCCAAGTTAGACATTAAGTTGCCACTGAAAAAACCTCTCCACTGGCAGTGCTGGGATTGGCCTGGCCAGGGACCAGGACTGAGGAGTGGGAAGTGTCCCAGGACAGCCAGTGTCCTCCTGGAAGCCCTGGGGACAGTGGATGTGGGTGTCCTCTTGGAGCTGGGCAGGGGCTCTGCAGGGGTGGGTGAGGCTCAGAACCTTTCAGCTGCACTGGAAGTATTTTGGGGCAGCGTTCCCAGAACCCCAGACTGGTTTGGGTTGGAAGGGACCTTAAAGATCATCTCACTCCAAGTATCCAGGGACGCTTTCCACTAGCCCAGGTTATTTGAATGTTTTTAAAGCAGTGAAGTCCAGCTCAGGGCAGCATTTGCTGCTCTGCCCTCATGTCAAAGCTTCTCTGAGAAGAGGTGTCCAGTTTTTGGACAGGTCTGGTCCCCCTCCACTGGATGCTTTTCCCCCTGTACCCATTATGTCTCTCCCACTCTCTGCCTCATTGTGGTGGTCCAGCATGTCCAACTTTGGATCCCAAGGGGCCACCTAGCAGCACAGGGTGTTTTATTTTCCTTGTCCACATGCAGGATCAGTGTTCACCCTGGGGATGAGGTTGGCAGGCCACGGCTCCCATTCTGTTGGAGCAGCAGTGATGGAGCCACTGAGGGGCCAGAGCATCTCCTGGGCAGCCCTTTGTGGAGGAACAGCAAGGCAGTGACTCAGCACCAACTACAGGTTTGGAGAGTGGCTGGGCATCCTGCCTGGCAGGAGCATGGCAGGAGTTCAGGAATTCAGGCCCTGGACTTGCCCACCTCGTGGAGCTCAGTGCCCAGGGACTGAGTGTGTGGAGTGGCAGAGCTCTGGCACTGCCAGCCTTGGCCACACGACACTGCACAGCAGCCAGAGGCACAACCTCCTCCCAGCCCTGCTGGGAACCCTTTGGCATTATTTCCCAAGGACTAGAGCAGCAGACAGCCTGTACTGGGACCTCCAGGGGCGTTCCCATCTGGTCCCGTGGGATTCCCATAGAGCTGGACAAGAGACTGAACGAGAGACCAACAGCCCTCCAGCTCCTGCTGTTGAAAATCCTGTTGTGCCAAGCTGGATCTCTGGGCACAGCTGATGCCCTGACCCTGATAACAAGTCCACAGTGTTTGGTGGCCCGTGGCTGTGACTGGAGTGACAGCTCTCTGCTCTGAATGCCCTGAACACCCTGAGGTTTAGTTGAGTCCTGGCTTGTGCAAATCCGAGGACAGGGAGGGATTGATGGTGTGGGAATGGTTCATCTGGGTGTCTCCCATCACCCACAGGACCATCTGCACTTGGCTTCAGCAGCACCATTTGCCCTGAGACAAAGCTGAGGGAGGCCATGGAGGACACACCACCTTGACCCAGGTTTCATTGAGCAGCTCCCCCAGGAGTTATTACCATGATTAAAGAGGATTTCCAAGTGGTTCAGCTGTGAGTCTGTACACAGAACTAGGAGCTGGAGGAAGCCTGGTGATCCAGGCTGTGGTAACATATATCAAGTCAAGAGAGGCAGCAAACAGCACTTGTAACCTGTCAAGAGAAGGTCCCAGTGTTGCCTCAAGGAGAGGATGTGCTGGGGCACAAGAGAGGGTGGAGAGGGCTAGGACATGGAGGTGGGAAAGCAAAACACGGTCAAAAATGTTGATCTTGCCAGAAAAGTGAAAAAATTGTTTTTAAAAAATCATATTGCTGTGGAGGCTCATTTTTCTCCTCTCTTCACCATTGTGAGTGCACGTGAAGCTGGAGCTTCAAACTGTCCCTGCTGCTGGGACAGAAATGGTTGGGTTTGTCCCCAGGGGCTGCTGTGGTTCTCAGGCAGCTCTCCCTCCCAGCAGCTGCAAACTTGAAGGATCGTCCTAAAAAACCACAGGGCTCATGATAAAAGCTTTGCTTCAGATTGTCTCATGTACCAGCAAGAGCTGTGGTTCCAGGCCACTGTCACGGTGACAGTCACGAGGGGTGATTGGCACAAAGTGCCAGCGTTGCCTTCCTTGGAGAGAGACATTATAGTAATGAGAAAATAAGAGATTTCAGCTGCCTTGCCCGGCTGAGCTCTCAGCCTGTATTACCTCAGGCACAGAGAAGAATGTCTTTAATATCATCACTGGAATATGACTCATCGGGGCTTTTTTTTATCTTTTTTTTTAAAGGGAAAAAAACATAATAAGAAATTCTGCTTTGTATTTTATCATCGGGAGAGAAATGGGTTGAAAGGTAATTGGATTCCGTTGCTTCCTAAACAGCTAAATATTTACATATAGGCCGGGCTATTAATCATGGCCCCATATGGCAGGAAAGCTTGGCAGAGCACTCTGGGGAGAGCTGCTGTGTGCAAGTGTGTTTGTCTCACAAATGTCTCCCTGACAGCTTCACTTTCATCACAATCAGCTGTGACACCATAATTACAGATTTGGGGAGGTTTGCAGCCTCCAAGTGATGGATTGTTTGATACACACAATTTAGAAGATAGATGCTCTTATTTAAACCAACTACTTAGTGAGGGAACTGGTTACACAGAGAGCAAAGTGGGAGCAGCCTGTGGCTGTGCTTGTGGCCAGGACTAAACCCCCATGGCCTTTTCATCCTCCCAGGGCTCCTGGGCAGGTGGGATGGAGACATGAGTGTTGTTGCTGCATATTCAGCCTCTTCCCTTCTGTCTTCTCCTTGATGGTGACCCAGGGCTTCACCCCACTGCTTCAGCTGAGTCCTTGACCCTGCTGTTCGTGGGCATTTCCAGTTTTGGTTTCCTGGAAACACTCACAGAGTCACAGAATCACAGAATGTGCTGAGTTGGAAGGGACCCACAAGGATCATCCAGTCCAACTCCTGGCCCTGCAAAGGCCCATCCCCAAGAGTCACCCCCTGTGCCCCAGAGGATCAGCCAA
>NW_020897746.1:1107789-1121743 GCF_003984885.1 Neopelma chrysocephalum | reverse complement strand
TGGGAATGTCAAATGGGCAGGGGGAAGAAGGGCCATCCCCTGGCCACTGGTGCTTTCAGGGGACAGACTGTGCTGGGCCAGGGCTCAGCTCTGGGCAGGACCCTCAGCCCAGTTCTTACTGGGTCCAAGGGATGCTCATCTTGTCTTCTGTAACACCCTGTTGTTATTCTGGTGCCTGTGTGAGGACAAGGAAAACACAGAAGGGAGCTGGGAATTCCTCCTGAGGGGCAGCTCCGACCTCTGCTCGGTGTGAGCAGTGACAGGACCCCAGGGAATGGCTGGAGCTGTGTCAGGGCAGGCTCAGGTTGGATCTCAGGCAAAGGTTCTTCCCCCAGAGGCTGGTTGGGCACTGCCCAGGCTCCCCAGGGCAGTGGGCACAGCCCCAAGGCTGCCAGAGCTCCAGGAGGGTTTGGACAATGCTCTGAGGGACAGGATGGAATTATTGGGGTGTCCTGTGCAGGACCAGGAGTTGGACTGGATGATCCTTGTGGGTCCCTTCCAACTCAGGATATTCTATAGTTCAATGAATGGAGGGACAGAGCCCAGTCCTCTCTCTAAAGACAATTCTCTGATTTCCATATTATTTGGGTTGCCTTCATCATTTTCTCCTTTCACCACCACTCTCCACCTTCCAAGACTTTGCCTCTGCCAGCTGTGCAGGTCAGATAAATCTACATCATTTTCAAACAAAAGGGAGAAGAACCATTGATGACCCATTGATTTGGAACCTGAATCCTGTGCCAGCCCCTGTGGTGGGGCCCCTCTGTGCCCTTGCCCTGCTGCAGGCCTGGGGAGGGGCTGTGCTGGTGCAGCTGGCAGTGAACTGGCCCATTGCAGCTCTGCTGTGTGTTTTTGTTTTTAGCAGCCTGTCCTCAGCCAGGGGGATTAATTGTTTTCAAATATGTGAGATGTCTGTGTTGTTCTTGCCGGAGGTGAGAGTCAATTCTATTAAATCCTGTCAGCTCCTGGCTGGGTGTTAATGCAGAGATGCCTCTGACTCGTGGTTTGTAACTGAGAGGGTTTGAAGGTGCAGCTGCCTGAAACCCTGAGCTTTGAAACACATTTATCTCACGACCACACCACCTTTCAACCTGGCACTGCATTGGGGAATTCAAAATATGCCGGGGTGAATATTCTGAATAAAGCATTTCAAAGCCTCCCAGACAGAACTAGAATTGCAGAAGTCAAAGGTTGCATTACAAGGAAAATCCCAGTTCAAGCTGAAATCAAAAGTTGCTATCAGTGCTCCTCGAGTGAATGAAATATGTCCTTGTTTATCCTACTGAAGTTTGCAGAAGCAGCAAAAATCTGTGCAAAACTCCTCTGTTATTTGTCAGCTTTCACAGAGCTGAACACTTAAGGGCTGGGAAGGCAGAGCTGGCATTTCTAATCGAGTCCCTCTGCTCTTCAGAGGAGAGGAAAGTTGATTTTGGTCCATCTATGGATGATCTGGGGGACAACTCACTCTGCTCCTGCTCAGGGATCTGGCTGCTCTGCCTGTGGCCCATCCTGGCAGTTCACACATTTCCTTCCAGGGGATGGAATTCTGGGAGGAAAATGGGATTCTAGCAGCCTGTAGCACTGACAGCTTCTCTGAGAGAAGCCTGACCTCCTGTCCAGGATAGGAAGGTGTCAGGAGCTTACAGGAAACTTAGTTCCCCACCCCCTGAGCACAAGGGGGCTGTGACCCCCCTGCAATGTTTGCCCCCCTCCTGGGAGGCCCATGGGAGCTGTGTGAGGACAGAGGTGCTGGTTTCATGCAGTGACAGCACACCAGCATTTAAATCTCATACTTTGGAAATGTCAGGTTTCTTTTCCGTGCTCAGTTCCAGATCTCCTGGCTCAGCTGTGATGCACTGGAATGGAGCAGGGAAGGATGGAGGGCAACAATCCCAGCCATTCCCTGTGTCCCTGGGGTTAAACTCCAACCAAAAGGTCACCCCACACTGTGTGTTGTGCAGCCCAGGTGGTGCTTTGGCTTTATAACTGATTAGATTGAGACACCGAGATCATATCGATTTTGGCTGGTGGCAGAGCTGTCAGGAGGTTAAAAGAGGCTGGAGGGATGGAGGGGAGCAGAGGGGACTGGAGCCTCCAGCACAGTTCAAGGAACTGAATTTTGGAGAAGGGCAACAGCTCCTGCCTGAGAAAGGAAGGGATGAATTAGTTACACAGAGAGGTACCAGAGTTTAATGCTCTGAACATCATCTGTTCCTCACTGCTGTGGGGAGTGTTTTGCTTCAAAAGTGGAGGTGATTTCCTGAAGCTGAGTCTTGTCCATCCCATTGCTGGGACAGGGTGGGTGTCTCTCAGCAGGCATAGTGGGGAGCCCTGGGTGCTGTTGAGATGCTGGAGGTACTCACACATCTCCCTACCTGCCCTGCTCATCCAGGCTGGAGCCACACAACCACATCAGCAGGATGGAGAGAGCGAGGAACCCTGGCAGGTGGGGAGAGGAAGGACATGAGGGTTCTCCTCCTCTGCCCCCTCAGGTGAGACCCCCCTGCAGAGCTGCTCCAGCCCTGGGGAACAGCACAGGGAGCACATGGAGCTGCTGGAGAGAGTCCAGACGAGGCACCAAGAGGATCAGAGGGATGGAGCAGCTCTGCTGGGAGGAAAGGGGAGAGAATTGGGATTGTTCAGCCTGGAGAAGAGAAGCTTTGGGGTGACCTAATTGTGGCTTTCCAGGACCTGAAGGGGCTACAAGAAAGATGGAGAGAGACTATTTGCCTGGAGTGACAGGATAAGGTGGAATGGCTTCAAACTGCCAGAGGGCAGGGTTAGATGGGATATTGGGAAGAAATTCTTCCCTGTGAGGGTGGGGAGGCCCTGGCACAGGTTGCCCAGAGAAGCTGTGGCTGCCCCTGGATGCCTGGAAGTGTCCAAGGCCAGGTTGGACGGGGCTTGGAGCAACCTGGGATAGTGGAAGGTGTCCCTGCCCATGGCAGGGGGTGGAATGGGATGATCTTTAAGGTCCCTTCCAACCCAAACCATTCTGTGATTCCATGATGATTCCATGGCCAGCAGGTCCTGCAGGGCAGCAGTGACATCTTTTACACCCCTCTAGAGGGAGAGGACAAAGCACCCTGTCCTCTCCAATCTGTACATGAAGACCTTCTAAACAAACATTCACCAGTCACCAAGAAAAGAGTTTCTTCTGGTGCCACAAGAGATTTAAATTCCTTCTCATTTTCCTCACAAAAATCAAAGGACAAACAGGAACAACAGGAAAAGTATAAAAAAATTGACAAACTCCCCCCTCCTCTCCATCTCACTGCAATTAACCTTGATGCTTTTCATTCCTTCCTACAATGAGAATTTATAGCCAGATTTCAAAACAAATTGATGTGTCTGGAAAAAAGTTGGAATTTAATTATTTCCCTTTAAGTTGGGCTGTTTCATCTCTCTCTCTGTTTTTCTTTCTCTGTTTTTTTTTCCTCCAGCTGAAACTATTTACTGACTCACAAAAAGTTCTGAAACTGCATTTTCTTCAGCACATCAACTATTTCTCAGGGAAAAAAAGAAACCCATAACACCACTGCAAAAAACCCCACCCAGCTGTCAGTGTCAGATTCTGCCATTGAGCCCCTACCTGGAATTGCCTGACTTCAGAATCCCAGAATGTGCTGAGTTGGAAGGGACCCACAAGGATCATCCAGTCCAACACCTGGCCCTGCACAGACACCCCAACAATCCCACCCTGTCCCTGAGAGCATCGTCCAAACCCTCCTGGAGCTCTGGCAGCCTTGGGGCTGTGCCCACTGCCCTGGGGAGCCTGGGCAGTGCCCAACCAGCCTCTGGGGGAAGAACCTTGGGCTGAGATCCAACCTGAGCCTGCCCTGACACAGCTCCAGCCATTCCCTGGCTGCTGTCCCTGGTCCCCCCAGAGCAGAGCTCAGTCCCTGCCCCTCCTCTGCCCCTGCCCAGGAAGGTGGAACTGCACTGAGGTCTCCCCTCAGTCTCCTCCAGGCTGAAGATCTGTGACAAGTACAGACCAAGATCTGTGACAGCTCCCACAGATATCACTGAGAGCTCTTTTCTGGGGTTCATATCACACATGGCTGCTGTGGCAAAGTCCCTAAATGATCTGAAGGCCAGATTTTGCCCTCTGGGCTCCTCACTGATTTTCAGGTCAAGGGGACTGTTTTAATCCCCCTTTGGCAATGATTGGAGCAGGAGCTCCTGGTGGGCCACTCTGGAATCTCAGGCTGTTCCCACCCCTCTGAGCCTGATGCTGAACCATAATTGATGGGTTGGAACTCAGAGTGAGATGCAGAGGATGCTCAGCTGCCTTCTGATCCTTCCAGAGACTCTTCCAATGTCTGTGAGAGAGATTCTGCCAACTCACATCCCCCAGGTTCATCCAGCAAATGAGGTGGGCAGGTGGCCTTGGGGTGGCTGGAGCAGAGAGAGGGTGTGATGGCACTTCTGTTGGATTAAAGCCCTTGTTTGGAGGGGAGGCCACTCAAGGAGCAGCTGAGGGCACTTGGCTTGTTCAGCTGGAGAAGAGGAGACTGAGGGGAGACCTCATTGGAGGCTGCAGCTCCTGCTGAGGGGCAGCTCCACCTCTGCTCTGTGTGAGCAGTGACAGCAGCCAGGGAATGGCTGGAGCTGTGTCAGGGCAGGCTCAGGTTGGATCTCAGCCAAAGGTTCTTCCCCCAGAGGCTGGTTGGGCACTGCCCAGGCTCCCCAGGGCAGTGGGCACAGCCCCAAGGCTGCCAGAGCTCCAGGAGGGTTTGGACAATGCTCTGAGGGACAGGGTGGGATTGTTGGGGTGTCTGTGCACCGCATGGGTTCGACTGGATGACCCTTGTGGGTCCCTTCTGTGATTCTATGAAATCAGAACCTTGTTCACTCTTACCAGGCAAACTGAGAGCAGCAGAAGTTCAGGGCTCTCAGCAGAGCCAACAGATAACAGACCTCACTGAAACTGAGGTCACTGAGCAAGGTGACACCCCATCCCAGTTCCAGGGGACTCTACTCTTGCAGCCTCAACATCCTTCTCTCCCCCTTGCTCTCCAAGGTTTTAGTGCTCACACAGGGCTGCCTTGTGTGCCCCAGTTCACCTCCTCCAGCAAGAGAGGGCAGGGATGGACTCCACAGTGGGGGGATTGTTGGGGATGGGCCTGTGCAGGGCCAGGAGTTGGACTGGATGATCCTTGTGGGTCCCTTCCAACCCAGTGTGTTCTCTGATTTAAGGGAAACAGCCTTTAAAACAGGAGTACAGGGAAAGGCCACCCCACTCTGCAATCTCCTTCTAACAGGAGTTTGTGGAGCATCTTTACCTGCAATTGGTTCTCACACTTCCCTCACACTCCTGATGCTAAACCTGCCTGCAAAACCTAATTCCTGTCTCAACTAAAGCTTGGAGGAGCCTTGTGATGAATGTTGGAACACTCCAGCTCCTCGTCAGCCACAGCCACTCTTGGAGTGGAGAGATAATTGATAAACAGAGAGAGATGCAGCAGGGAAGCAATCCTGACCTCTCTGCTGGGGTCTTTAACTCCTTCAGAAGTGAGACAGGATCAGTCCTCTCTGCTGCATAAACCCACAAGGAGGAAAGAACCACAGCTTCTAAAATGAGCATTTTTTAACATTCCTGACCTAAAATTAGCAGCATCCAGTGAACAAACCCCTGGTGCTGCTCTGCTTTGGTGTCCTGTGAACCCAAGCAAAGCCTGCTCTGCCTGAGCATCAGGGGCTGGAATACAGGACCGGGAAAGATGCAGGTGTGGTGTGAAGAAATGTTTTATTGCTTTAAACAGCCCTACTCTGAAAGTCATTGAGGACAAATCAGCCTGGGATCTCACAATGGTATTTTTTATAAACACCTGTCTCAGTGTTGCCACAGTGTTTTGGAACCTCCAGGAACCCAAAGAGTCAGATGAAAGTGAGCAGAATTAGAAAAGATGGATGAAAATCCTTATGTAAATGAAGCTTTCAACCCTGTCAAGAAACTCACCACGACACTCATTTATTACTTTATTAAGGCAGCAGATGGCAAAGTGCTAATGAATGTGAGAGACATCAGGAATCTTTACAGACAGACAGAAAGATGTTGGAGGAGGCTGGAAGGGAGGAAAAGCTGGGTTTGGCAGCACAGGCTCAGGTAAACCCTGAGCAGGCAGGAAGAGGCTGCAGAGGCTCAAAGCAGGGTGATGCCTGAAGAAATTTGGGGTTGGCAGATCCAAAAAAGACTGCTGGGGCTTTGGGAGCAGTGCCCAGGCTGCCTGTCCTGGGGGAGAAGGGGAACAGGGCTGGGGAAGGGGCTGAGGCCGTGCAGGGAGCAGAGGAAAACCAGACCACTGATGCATCAACCCCTTTTCCCAAACCACAAACGGCCTTTTTAAGGTCATGAGCCATGAAAAGGGTTCAATTGCAGCTCAAATCCAGGCCTCAGGCAACTTCTCCCTGAGCTTCACACACACTGGAGCCCGTCCAGGCAGAGGCTGAGCAGCACCACAGACACAGATGCCACCAGAGGTGTCCCCAGAGGTGCCTGGTAGGTGATGCCAAAGTAGGAGAAATAATTCTCTGGGCTAATTACAATATTCAGGTTCTAATTACGATGTTTGGCCATTACCTCATCTATTACACCCACTTCCAAACCCATCCCTCCCATTGTACCACCCTGCAGAATTTGAGTCAGAGGTCCCCAAAAGACCCCTCTCTTCATCTTCTCTTCCTCTTCCTCATGTCCTCTGACACACTATCAGCCTTCTGGAATGGTTTCAAGGCTCTTGAGTAGCTTTGAGTGGTCATATCAGGTGTTGTGTCTCTCTCTCAGTACCTTTTTACAGATAGAAAACCCTCCACCTTGTTAAAATCCCTTGTCTGTTGAAATTCTTAACAGAGGATAATAATGCTGCATTTTAGGGATTTTGTACAAAAGTACTAGCAGGATATACTAAAACTCATCTATTATAGGTTTTATGGCTACATAGGGCAGGGACAGGCTCTCCTGGCTCCAGTCTCTCCTGCAGCACTTCCAGTCCCAGCCCACAGCAGGACAGGGATTGTTCCTCAGTAACCATTTAGTGTCGTTTTTCAAGCACCTCAAACAATAAGCAAATGAAGCACCAATCATATATAGGGAAAAGCCTAAAAAGCTCTGAGGATTCTCAGCTCCTGGCCTGCAGATTTCCCTCATCTGACCAGTCATCTGCTGGTTTAATCCCAGCATTTCTGACCAGTTGATGCAGAGGGATATGATGGATTTCACACAGACTGAGCAACAATACAGGTCTCCATGGAAATCTGCCTTAAAGCTCCATCCTGGAGAACATGGTCTTTAAAATCTTCAGAAAAAGGAGTCCTGTCCTTTACAACTAAAAATCAGAAGCACAGACAGGTCACTGTAGGCACATGAAACCTCCCTATTCAGAGGATAACCCAGGATGGCTTTATAGTGAGTGTAATTTGGGTTTCATAATAAGTGTAACAGGGCTCAAAATACTGATCTGAAGGAAAAGGAACATTTCACACATTCCAAAACACACCCTTTCCCCGTGACAGGGCATTTTTAAGCCCTCTGTGACAGCTGAAATGCTCAGGAACATCAGGGGAGATTTTAGTTGATTTTTTCTGTGGTTCTTCTAAGCCTTGGTGTGGTGTCTCCAAGAAGACAAAGCACCTTTTGTGGTAGCACAAGCAACACTGGTGATTCAACATGAGGTGAAAATAAGACAAAGATCAGCATTTACAACATTGTGACTCAAACCCCACAATTGTAGATGCTGAAAGACTTCCTGAAGATGGAGATTGTGTGGAGAATAATCCTTAGTTTAAGAGGAAAACCACTACAGAGAGTTGGTAACCACAAACCACCCTCAGACCTCCTTAGGATTAGTTCCAAACAGGAAAGCAGAGACCTGCAGCACATCAGAAACCTTATCCCTGGCCTGTGGGAATGCCACAAAATGCAGGTTTGCTGGAGAACTGTGATCATTGTGAGAAACTTCTGAAAGGCAAGAGAGGGACTCCCCCCATGGGGTATTGGGGAATCTGAGCCTGTGGAGGGCGTAGACATTTGGGAATAAAAGGGATTGAAATGACTCTTCCCTTCTAAGGTGTTTGTGTTGTTGGAGAGAGCTCACAGAGGCTGTAGCTCCTCGAGGACACTTGTATGTGACACATGTCCAGGATGGAGCTGGTGGCCAAGGATTTTTTTCTCCCTGTTCTTGGAGATATCCAGGCACATTCAGGGCATGAAATGAATCTGCTCTCACAGGAGGTCAGAAAGGACCTGGAGCAGCCCTGGAGGTTGCTGGTGCTCAAGGAGGAACCTGAGGCAGGAGGACCCACGTTGAGCAGCTCAGGAGGTGGAGCAGAAAGCTGGGACCCGGCTCAAGAGCCTGTATGTGCTCATACAAATTAGAAAATGGAAATCAATCCCGTAACCAGCCACTGAGTAACCCAGGGATCCAGCCAGGTGGAGAAGTAGGCCTTTCTTGCACTGTAATAAGCTGATCTGACATCTCATTGCTCGAGCTGACACTTATTACTGGAAATCTCAGCTTGTTTTTTTTTTGCCATCAGCGAGTCCTCCCTCATAATTCCCTCAGATTTCTCCCTGTCAGGTCACTTCAGAATTTCTTTGAAATAAAGACAGCCTTGTAAATAAATGGAGGCCAAGATGCTCCCCAGTCAGATGACAAAAGGCCTGTCAGGAGAAGAGCTGAGGATTTGGTGCAGAGTCAACAAGAAGCACGTCCTTTGTTGCAATCGCTTACTAAGTGTAATTAACTTCCTGATGAGGTGCAGGATCTTAAGGACTGATTGGAGTTAGAGACTAATCATTATTCATGAGAAATTAAAAGACACTACTTAACAGGGAGCTGAATGCATTAAAAAAATATGTGAAAGCTCACTGAAGCAAACACATCCATGATCCAAGGCTCCAAATGAACTGTTGGAGGGATTCCTGCTGGGAAGGGGGTTGTGGGGAGCAGAGAGGAATCAGCTCCCGTAACTTTGAGACTCTAGAGGGGGAGTGGTACAGCCCAGCCCACGCCAGAGTTGTCCTATGAAACCTCTGCTCACCAAGAGGGATGTTAGAGATGCCAGGACTTAAATCCCAGGGGTGTTTCAGGAAACCACTGGTCTTGCGTGGGCTGATTCCCCTCCTTTAGGTGCCCCATCATTCCCAGGATGCCACTGTCCACAGGGAGTGGGGGGAAGCAACAGCCAACACACCTTTGCTGGGATCATTGACCACAAGCTCCACAGGGCACAAACACCTCTGGAAAAGGCAGTGTTTGCAGGGAGCAGTCCCAGCCCTGGGATGGAGCTGGCTCTGGAGAGCACGGAGAGCCCATAACTCCCCAACCATTGTGGACATGAGGCACTGTGACAAGGAGCCCTGAACTCAGCCTGGTGGAACTGTGGAAGCAGCTCCCACCCCTTTACTTTGACTCAGCAGAGCAGCACCAGGGACAAACTGCTCGTTTCCCACACCCCAAAGCACTTTTCCAGCCCCTCCTGCAAGAGAAGAGCAGTTCACAAGGAGCACTTGTTGCTTGTGTTCTCTGAGGAACCCTCAGCCAGTGGCTGTCACAGTTTGGGCTTCACCATCCCCTGGGGAAGCTGTTCAAGGCTCAGATCAGATCTTAGCCAACCTTCCTTTCAGTCCTAGGCTGAGCCCAGATCTCCCTGGGTGACCCCTATTCCCCCAAGGGGAATGGCCTGGTCATCCTGGACTCCACTCACCAAAGGATGTCTTCAGTCTTTCATCACCATGTACTCCCTTGGTGATGGAATTTGTCTCCTCCAGGATAAAACCAAGTGATCTGGGTGACCTCTTTGGACTCAGGCCTATAACAAAACACATCAGGTCAGGACAATACAGAATAAAGGCTTTTAAAGGAGGAACACAAGTCTGGAGTTCTCACAGTGAAATGGAGTTTGGAGCTTCCCACTTTCTTATTGATTCTTCACTGATGAAGGCAGGAGCAGCTGCCTGCACATGAGGCAGGAGCAGCTCTGATCTTTTCAAAGCAGGAAAATATTTAAAGCTTCATTTATCCTTCAGCACCAGCAGCTTCCCCTTTGGCCCAGAGTGAGCAAGTCTGCACTGACACTTCCCCTGGCACTGGGAGAGTTTTTTGCCTTTCCTGCTCTCAGGATTCTCACATCTGCGGGTTTGCAGCATCATTAGGAATTCCCTACATTTGGCCTTAATTACAACATTACAAATTAAAGGCTAATCACCAGCAGCACAGCAAAGTCTCCAGGACTCCTGCAGTGCTGAACAGATCCAGGCACACCTGAACTGCTCCTTGCAGGAAGGTCTTCCTGATTATTCTTTGCTGCTGCTGCCTGTGGCAAGCAGGCCAGGGACAGCCTTTGGGGCAGGTCTCACAGGAGCAGGAATTCCCTGGCAGCTCCATCACACACACCACGTGCTGCCCTGCACCTCTACCAGCTTGACAGACCCTGTGGCAGCTCCAGGTGTTCACAGAAACTGTCAGATGGAAGAGGAAATCATTAATTTGGAAGGTCTTGACCTAACAAAGCAGTCAGGGCATTCCTCCTCCTCGTGCCACTCAGCCAGGGCAGTGAGTCAGCAGAGAGAAGAAAGTGTTACGTGTACAAGAGCAGAGCTTGGTCTCCCAAAGCTGAGCTGTTCAGGTGGATGCCAGGCCCCCAGGTGCTCCCCTGCATCTCTCTGACACATCCCATCCTTCTTTCATAAACAGGCAGTGAGAGAGAAGGTGAGTTTGTCTCTCTGAGTCCTGGAGCACCTCCCTGGGAATACTGATAAACAGCAGGTTTTAAACAGGCTTGGAATCACATCAAGCAGAAAGTGTGTCAGTCTAAATCCATACAAACCACTTCTGGATATTTGGGCAACCTCTGGTCTGTGCTGGTGGCTCCATTCAGACTTGAACACACTCCTAAAAGGAGTGTTCCCTAAAAGGGAACACAGAAGAGGTGTGATGAAGGAACTGTGCAAAGCAGCTGTAAGGCTCTTGTGCTCCAGTTTTTCAGTGCCAGGGATGTCTGTTTAATCTCTCCACTCTGCTTATCAGTCAAGAGAAAACAGCTGAGGAAGAAAGGATAACCAAAAGCAACTGTCAGCAGTTTCCTTCCTGTTTGTCTTTCCTTCCTGGAAGAGCAGCCCTTGGCATTAGCAGGAGCTGGGGTCTGTCAGCAGGAGCTCAAGGAACCCCAGTGCTGGAAGGGTCAATTCTACCCCCAGAGACACTGCTGGGATGTGGGAAACCAGGAGAGCCTGAAGAACAAGTGTTTTGTACCTCCTTCCTTGTCCTCTCCAGGACAGCCCTTCACTGTAGGGCCTGGCAGGTGGGGCACATTGTTGCCTAAATTCAGAGAATATAGATTTTAAGACATCAACATCCCTCTCCAGCATCATTCCCTACACTTCACACCCACCTCTCACAGGTCAGGGGCAGTGGGTGCTCACACAGTCCTGCTCCAGGGAGTGCAAGGACCAGGTGTGTGATGGCAGAGCAGCCACAGAGAGGTGACAACAATCCTGGACCCTCCCTGAGGTGCCTCATCCCAGTCCCTGCTGGCCTGTCCTGCTTCCTGCCATCATGTAAAACTTCCTCTTCCTCCCATCACCTCTTCCTCCTCTCTGTCCTGCCACATTTACTGTCTCTAAGGATGACCAGAGACAATGTGCTGGGGGTAAAGCCCCGTCCCTGTCCTTCCATGGCAGTGACACCCCTGTCCTGCAATAACACTGGCAGTGCCCACCTCAGCCCTGCCCACTGCATCCCCCCTCCTTCCCTCTGAGAGAGGCTGAAGAGGTTGAATTCCTGCCCCAGGACCCACCTGAAGTTCAGGAGAGCATTCCCAGAAAAGGCTGAATCCACCAGGGAAATAACCAAATAGGAGTGTCTGCTCTGTTGGGAAGGATGAGGGAAATGGAGCCATGGTGACACTGAATATATAAAATATGTGTGGTTAGTTTTGTCTTGATAAGGAAATGAAAACCCAAACAAGCAGGAGATTCAATTCCAGTCCCATCACATTCTGCAGAAATGCATTGAACTGGCATTTTTATAAACTGCAGATACCTCTGTGACCAGGAGGCAACAGTAAGTGTAGAAACAAGTGCAACTGGAATGAAATTCTGAGATGTGAAATTTATGAAAAAGCACAATGAAACCCCAAGGAAAAGAGTGTTCAGTTCTGTTTTTCCTGAGCCATTTCAAAGAGCCTGGTGGGCTGATCCCCAGAGCCAGGCAGCAACTCCAGTGAGACCAGATCTGGGCAGGGGACAGTGACTGCTGGGCTGGGTGGGAGTGTCAGGGTAAAACCTGCTTGGCACAATTTATTATGGACCCAGCCAGGAGTGGCAGCTTGTTTCTGGTTTGGAGGACACAAGATCACAGGCTCTGAAGCAGAAAAATACACATTCTTGATATTCTTCCCCACCCAGCTCCCCAAAACAAGACTTCAGTGTCTCCCTGCAGGTCCAGGCTCAGACCCCACAGGCTGAGGGGAGAGGACTTGGACAGCAAGGACAGGAGAGGACTGTGAGGCCAACATTGAATCACAGAATCACAGAATGGTTTTGGTTGGAAGGGACCTTAAAGATCATCTTGTTCCACCCCCTGCCATGGGCAGGGACACCTTCTACCAGCCCAGGTTGCTCCAAGCCCCATCCAGCCTGGCCTTGGACACTTCCAGAGATGGAGCAGCCACAGCTTCTCTGGGCAACCTGTGTGTCCTGGGACCCTGATTGTCTATCCTGAATCTCAGCTGTGTCCTGGGATCCCAACTGGCTTTCCTGGACCCCAGCTGTGTGTCCTGGGATCCAGCCTGTCTCTCCTGGATCCCAATTACATCCTGGGATCCCATCTGTCTGTCCTGGGAATCCCATGCACAAAGGTGCTCTGTTTCATGGAACACTCCCTGACAGTGCCCTCCAAGCTGGGATTTTATCCCTGCTCCAGCCTCTTTTCCTGCAGGATTGATGCAAGCTCTGTTTGCCCTCTCAGAGATCACCTTGTCCTGCTTCCAGACTCTTTGCTAACTTGCTGCTGCCATGACAGCCCGTTCCACACCGAGGGAGTGGATAAATCCCCTCTGCACAGGGTATAAATCGATAGGATGGGACAGGGCAAAGGCAGGAATGGAAGTAATTGGACCATCATAAAGCTGGAAGTGAGACAGGCAGATTTCCCAGAGGAACCAGCCAAGAGCAATACATGTGTAGGTTTACAAAAGAGCTCCTGTAAATGGAGATAACAGATGTGGTGGTGAATGCAGCCTTTGTCGGAGCAGCATAATTGGGATGTTCAATGGCTCCATGGAAGGACGTGGACTCCTAATTGCTGGAGCACCTGCGTTCCTTGGCTCCCTCAAAGCTCCAAACCTTCAAGGAGATAAAAAAAAAAAAAAACAAGCCTGAAAGTTTCCTGGCTCACAGGCAGCTGCTGTTTTCAGCTCCCCTGGGAAACTGTGCAGGGACAGCAGTGCCAGCAAGTCCACTTGGCAACTGCTCCTCGCTGTGCTGTGGGAAGCAACAGGAGATCCCACTGGGCACTGCAGGAGGAGCAGAAAGGTGGGATTTTTCTTCTTGCTGTTCTTAAGGCAAGACTCTCCACAGTCTCCAATGGAGTGGAATGGTCTCCCTCAGCCTGGACTGCTGTGTCTCCACAGGGATTGACTGTTCCCTCTCTGTGTTGCCCCCTGAGCTGCTGCAGTGGTTCCAAACCCCTTCAGCCACTCTGTGTTATTCACCTGCTGCACTGCTCCCTGCTCAAGGTCACTGATGGGCATCTGGCAGAGGATGGGGCTGAAGGTGTGACTGTGAAGCACCAGCCAGGTCCAGTGTGTTACCCTGGTTTGGGGGGAGGTGAAGGACACATGTCTGAGTGACACAGGGACCTGCAGGAGAGGAACGGGATCACAGAGTGACAGAATGTGCTGAGCTGGAAGGGACCCACAAAGATCAGCGAGTCCAACTCCTGGCCCTGCA
>NW_020897746.1:1075483-1092789 GCF_003984885.1 Neopelma chrysocephalum | reverse complement strand
TGAGATCCAACCTGAGCCTGCCCTGACACAGCTCCAGGCCATTCCCTCAGATATCCCCAAATGCCCTGAGCTGTTGGTTCTGCTCAGCAGCACAAATATCACACAAGGGGGGGTGAAGTTGGGTGTTCACCAGCCCTGAACTGATCCAGTGAGCTAATATGCTAATTTAAAAAAATAATGCAAGTGGAGTGTGGGGGAGCTTTGTGGAGCTCATTAATGTTTGAAACCAGCTCTGACATCTGGGCTCTGGGCAGATGAGACTCTGCCAGTCTGTGCTTGGGAGAGAAATGCTGTAGGTAAAAGGCTTCCCAATGTTCCCAGAGAGCCCATCCTCGGGAGCAGGATCATTCTGGCGTTATTTTTAAGACCCTGGAACTTCCCTCTGTAACTTTTACAAGTATCCAGATATGGCAGTTAATGACATGTCCCTGCAGATAGTGTGAGATTGCATTTTATGGTACTGAGTCTCTCTTAGAGTAATTACCTTCCAGACAATGTGTCTGATCCAGATTTTATGAAAACAAAGAGGGTTTTTGTCACAGAAATATTCACTGGATTACTCCATACTCCACATACATGGGTGTGGCTATTCATGTTTGTAGAAGCCTAAATTCCAGCAGCTGGTGTCCACTGCTGAAGTCACCAAGTGATGATTCTAAATGATGATCCTAAAATCATCTTGATTTTAGGAAGAACTAAATTACTTTAGGACAAGACACTGCCTATCTTTAGGGATCACAGAATCCCAGGATCACTGAGTATGAAAAAGCCCTCCTAGCCCACCAAGTCCCCTCTGTGCCCCAATCCCACCTTGTCCCCCAGCCCAGAGCACTGAGTGCCACAGCCAGGCCTTCCTGGGACACCTCCAGGGGTGGGGACTCCAAACCTCCCTGGGCAGCCCCTGCCAAGGCCTGACCACCCTTTCCAGGAAGAAATTCCTCCTGATGTCCAACCTGACCCTCCCCTGACACAGCTTGAGGCCATTTCCTCTCATCCTGCCTTTTCTTCCTAAAATCATCTTGACTTTAGGATCATACAAAAGGGACAGATTTTCCCCCTCTCCCCACACAACCACAGCACCCAGAGCAGGTTTTATTTCTTACAGGGAGGCTGAATCCTTGTCAGTACGTGAGTGGGTTATGGCAGGAGTGTGAGCTGTGTCTGTGTGGAGGAGACCTTATTACAAGTTTATATTTACCCAACTAAAATCAGGCCCTCATTAGGCTACAGACAACACAGCCTCCTGCCATCAGCTGTTTGCTGCAGCCTGTGCACTTTAATTAGACAGGGCCTGAAGAGGAAATCAAAATGCCAAGGGAAAGTGCCTGAGTCACTGGATTGCAGCTCGAGGCCCAGATGGAAACTTGCTGTAAACCAGGTCTGTGGGAATTTGACAGCCAGGAACCCTTTGAGAAGCAAAGAACACTTGCAGCACTGTGGGAGCAAGAGGCAGGAGCTCCAGGCAGGTTTTCTGGGCCCTGTGCATGTTGGCAGTCATCACCTTCCCATCCCATCCCATCCCATCCCATTCCAGCTCAGCCCAGCCCAGCCCAGCCCATCCCAGCCCAGTCCAGACCTGCTGAGCCTGTCCCAGCCCAGAGAGGAGCCCAGTTGTCCCAGTAGCCCTGGGTCTGTCATCCACCAACACTGTGTCCCTTAGTCACCATCCCCTAACCCAAGGTGGGAACCAGAGGAAATCCTCTCTCCCTCCTGCTGGCTCCTTGGTCAGGGGCTTTAGTTTGGCTTTTCAGGCCACACTGGTGCCCAAGTGTGAGTTGAAGCACCAGGAGTGTTGGGAGAGCTGGATTTGCCCTTTGTGCTTCCCTCCACTGCTGGGTTTTTTAGAGATCCTCTTTCTGCTTCAGCAAACACCTCTAGAAATGGTTCATCTCAAGCTGTGAGATGTCTAAACCACGGTGAAGGTCCTTTCCACTGACTAGAGAAGAACTAAATTACTTTAGGACAAGACACCTCCTACCTTTAGGAATCACAGAACCACAGGATCCTTGAGGCTGGAAAAGCCCTCCCAGCCCATGGAGTCCCCCCTGTGCCCGATGCCCACCTTGTCCCCCAGCCCAGAGCACTGAGTGCCACGGCCAGGCCTTCCTGGGACACCTCCAGGGGTGGGGACTCCAAACCTCCCTGGGCAACCCCTTCCAGTACTTGACCACCCTTTCCAGGAAGAAATTCCCCCAATGTCCAACCTGAGCCTCCCCTGGCACAGCTGGAGGCCGTTCCCTCTCCTCCTGTCCCTTGTTCCCTGGGAGCAGAGCCCGACCCCCCCCCGGCTCCCCCCTCCTGTCAGGGGGTTGCAGAGCCAGAAGGTCCCCCCTGAGCCTCCTTTTCTCCAGGCTGAGCCCCCCCAGCTCCCTCAGCTGCTCCTGCTGCTCCAGCCCCTTCCCAGCTCTGTTCCCTTCCCTGGTCACACTCCAGCTTCCTTTCCAGGAAGGAACTGTTCCCAGCAGCATTGTCTGTCCTTCAGCCCAGAGAAGCCTTTCCCTGTGCTCCAGAGGGGGGAGCCCCAAAAGGGAGTTGTAACCTCTGGCATCAGGGTGGAGAGAGGAGACGCCTCCAGCCCAGCCCTGGTCCTTTGCAGGCAGCACAGACACAGCCCTGAGGAGCAGTTTCTCTGCCCTGAGGGAATCACATCTGGGGGTGTCTCTCTGCTGATTTTAAGGCCACTTAAACAATTTTGATACTGAATTTTACTTCTGTTTGCAAGAAGATGAATTCTTGGACTGACTTGCTTTCTGCTGCAGGTTTGTGGGGCAGGTTCTTTGCTGTTGTTCGAAAAGGGGGAGAATTTGCAGCCTGTCTGGTCAGCCCTGGGTGATGACAACAATGTGTGAACTGTGCTTGCTGAGGTGTCTGTGAACAGATTTGCCCCCAGGCTGGGTGACCTTTAGCTCAGCCTCAAACAGAAGTGTAAAGAAAACAAGCTCTTCTTGAGCCACAACACTGCAAAAAGAAGTCTGTGACAGAGGGAACCTACAAAACACTCCTTTCAGAGGTGATCCATAAACCAGAGATGTCCACGTGTGTCCCTGGATGTCATCCAGCTGCTCCTTGATTTGTAAAATCATGGGAATCAAGCTCCAGACTTTCATCTACAAAACTGATGGAACCTCAGGTCTGGTTTTTAGAACCAGCAGGTAAAAGGGGCTCAGAGCTCAGCTCTGCCACCCACAGCTGGGGGGGTGAGGATGAGCCAAGGGGCAGGGTGGGACCATAAGAGAGGAGACAGGACTGTGCCAGCAGCACATGGAAGCTGTTTCCTAAAGGATAAGCAGTTTTGGAGGCAGGAACTGGAGATCCACTGCTCTTAGGTAGCTCTGTGCATGTTAGTGGCTGGTCTAAGTAACAGTAATAATAACAATTAATAATTGAATGTTTGAATTATTGAGAGCAGCAATTAATAATTGAATCATTCAAGGCACTATTCCAGAGCTTCTTGTCAGAAAAATTCAAAGTATTTTGCAAATGTTAATGAATTGATGTCAGTATCTTCTACCAAAGGCAAAATCCAAATAAAACACAATTTCCTTAGGCCACTCCACCCTCATACGAGCACTTGGGCACATTTTCCTGAGAGGGATGTGGGCAGGAAAACATCCAGGCTGTGGTGATGGTGCCAACTTGTCAGGAACCCCTCGTTGTTTTGGGATGTTGGGGCTCACAAGCCAAGTAGATGTAAAATATCAGACTTAAACCCGGTCTTGTGGTGTCTGTAGCAGATGTTCTGCCTAAGTGGGGGTAAACCAGCTTGAACAACACTCTGTTTGCAAAAAATTATTCATGGTGGATGGAGAAGGAGGGGGTCACACTGCTTTGGGTGTTGAAGAAAGCTGGGAACAGCCTGACCCATCCATCCCAAAATGCTTCACCCTGAGGAAGGACAATGTCTCCTGGGAGAAACTGGCACCAAGGAGGGAGTGGGCAAAGCTCCTGACAGAGGAACCAACAAGTGCTGGTGCTCAGAATTGGTCTAAAGCTGCTCCATCCTTTATCCTATAAAAGCCCACTCCCCTTTTTTAATCGGAGGGTCTTCTAACACCCCCCTTCCTGGAGTGTGTGGGGATTCCTCCCTGGAGTGGGGATCCCCTCAAGGTCACTCCTCAAGGCTGAGAGATTTGCCCCTTTGTTTGGGTGAGTATCATCAACCTCTACTTAATAATTATTTTCCAAACTTTAATATCGTGTCACTTTTCTTCAATAAATAGTGCTCTCTACTAGTAGTTATATCTACCCACATTGTGCAGGAAATAATTCTGATTAAGGTCATTCAGACTCATAATTATCATTATCATCAATTTAAATAAATCATTTATTTTAGTCATATATTGGGTTGTCATCCTTAATCCTACAGGGCAAAGTTGTATAAAGGCTCAGTTAAATCCATAAAATCCTCCAGAGAAAAATCAGTGACCAAATCTGGGACTGGGATTGGATCCAGCTGCACAGAGACCCCACTCTGAGAAGGAGTTTAGGAAGGCAGAGGGTCCTTCCTGCACTTCAGGACTCAACAGGAGGATCTCCCTGCTAAACCTTGTCCAAAGCTCCCATCCTGCCTGGAACAGTCCTTTGCCTTTCTCACGGACCAGAAAACACCAACATTAATTTCACTCACCTCTAATTTCTTTTTTGGGCAGATAACTTGTTTCCAAGACACAGGATCCTCCCTTCAGCTTGGGAAGAGAAGACTTTGTCACATCTGGCCCCTTGTTTGTTTGCCTGGGAAGCAGTGGGAGGACGGAACCATCTGAGTGGGACCATTCCAGCCCTGCCCTTCACAGGTTGGGAAAGATCAGCTGCCTGCTCCTGTTTAAAGTGTGACTTTGAACAAGGGCAAAGCCCAGCTTTTCATCCAAGTCTTTAATGCTGATACTTTCCCTTTGAAACAATAGGTCCAAGTGTGGTCCTTCAGCCCTCTGCCCTCCCTCCATCCCTGTGTGTGTCCTTTGAGTCGGGTCAGAAGGGGATCTCGAGGGCACTGCTCTTCCTGGGATGTTCCAGTCAGGATCATTTCCACTTTCCCAGCAGAAGCTTCCTCAGCCCAAAGCATCTCAAACAGCCCCTGCTATCTGTAATTATTTGCTGTTCCTCTCCCTCCTATCTCTCTTTCCAAGCAAGGCTTCATCTGCTTCTTTTGTGATTCCCAAGGATTATAAATGAGGACATTTATTTTACATTGCAGACAAACTTCTGTTTGGAGTAGTAACAATCACAAGAACAGGCAGTGGCTGTGAAAAGCCATTTTATTTTCTTTCTGAATAGCAAAAGTTTCTCATTCACCTTCCAGCCACTCGGAGAATACACTGCTCTTGAATTAAATGCATGTTACCAACAAAGAATCACAGGGTGAAAGCAGGGATTTCTGGCTGCTCTTGAAAATACATTTCACTGCTTCACAGCAAAATAAAGGGCTTAGAAAATATTTCAGACAAGCCTTTCTGTAGGGCACAGATTGGTATCACCCTCTCAAATGTCAGAGAGAAAACCCTGCCTGCACTGAGCCAACTCAAACACGGCCCAGTTCTTCTGGGAGACACCAAATACCACCAGACTTCCAGGGGCAGAGCCCCCCCTGCCATGGCCAGGGGGGAGATGGGAGGGCTGGTCAAGCCACCCCTGAGTTGGGGTGAGCAGCACAAATGTGATCCCTCAGCCCAGCACACGACTGTGCAGATGAACCACAGCGAAGACATGGGATGGTTTAAAATCCATCTGTGTCCATGTCCGGGCATGAAATGACCTTGGGGATTCTGCTTGATTAATAAGAAAATGACTTTA
Source organism: Neopelma chrysocephalum (assembly GCF_003984885.1). Classification (NCBI taxonomy): domain Eukaryota; kingdom Metazoa; phylum Chordata; class Aves; order Passeriformes; family Pipridae; genus Neopelma; species Neopelma chrysocephalum. The sequence continues at coordinate 1,086,999 of NW_020897746.1, read as the reverse complement.
GAAATATGTTCCCCACTATCTTCATCTCTCTTTTTCCTCCTCTATTTTGGCTCATTCCAAACCTGGAAAGAATTTGTTGCCAGAACACCGTTTTGCTGCTGCTGACCAGCTCTGCTGTGTGTTTGGGGCAGCAGACAGGGCTGTTGGGGGACCTGAAATGCTTCCTGGGCTGAAACTGTCTCTGGGTTCAACCAGAGTTGTCACCCAGACTGTCCCTCCTTAGGCTGGACTCTGGTGTCCCTCTGAGACACGTCCCCCCTCATGTGCTGCAGAGCTTTGCATCAGAACCTACAGGAAAGAGGGAGAGGGACTTTTTACAAAGGCCTGGAGGGACAGGACAAGGGAGAAGGGCTTCAAACTGCCAGAGAGCAGGGTTAGATGGGATACTGGGGAGAAATTCCTCCCTGTGAGGGGGGAACAGCCCAGAGAAGCTGTGGCTGCCCCATCCCTGGAGGATGAGGCCAGGTTGGAGCAACCTGGGCTGGTGGAAGGTGTCCCTGCCCATGGCAGGGGGTGGAAGGAGATGAGCTTTAAGGTCCCTTCAAACCCAAACCATTCTGGGATTCTATGAAATTCTCTGTGCTCTTCCATTGTTGTTGCTCTGTTTTTGGAGCTCTGCTGAGGTGCTTGGTGTTCTGCACCTTCTGGTTTATCCCAGTGCAGGCCCTGATCTTTTCATTTTCATTTTCCCTTTTAGTCCCATTGCAGAGTGAAATGGGATTGTTGGGTTTCATTTTAACCCTCTTTCTGACCCCACAGCTTAACACAACCATTGATTACACCTTTGCATTTTTCAACAGGATGAAGGTGTCCCTGCCCATGGCAGGGGAGGGAATGGGATGATCTTTAATGTCCCTTCCAACCTAAACCAGTCTGTGATTCCATGATTCTATGACATAAAAGCATTCCACGTGCCAGCACCCAGCCAGAGAATTTGGATTTTGAACAAGGAATGTTCTCCTCTCACAGATTGCTCAGCAACTGCAGTGGGAAATCGTTTCCAGAACCTCCACACTGAGTGATTTCAGAAATGTGAGAAAATAACAATGTGCCCACGAGCGATGTGTGAGCAGAGCAGGAGCTCCATGTGGGGAAAAGCTTTGTGTAAATGTGTAAATCCTCCCTTTCCCTGTGCCTTCCAGAGCTTTATTTCATCTCCTCAGATATGAGCAGCTCAGGCAGCATCCACAAGCAAGAGGGAAAATGTGGAAGAACCTCCTGTTTTGGAAGGAGCAGCCAGCACCTGCTGCCTGTCCTTGCTGGCTTTGGGAGCTGGAATTCAGGGACTGTGCAGATGCCCATGTTTCTGTGACACTGAGGAGCAGGAGCAAAGAAAGGCTGTTTGGGCTTCTCTGAGCACGTGAGACCAAGGGCAAAAGGCAAGATATTTCCCAGAGACTCAGGAGAACCAGCATTGCCCTGCAGCCTGACCTGGGCAGTGCCCTCTGATGGGGCTGATCCCTGTGCTGGCACGAGATGGTTCAGCAGAAGAGGCCTGGACTCAAAGGGTTTGCACAGTGAGTCCACCCTGGGTATGAAGAGCTGCTGGGCACTGCCCTGGCCATGGCCCAGCTCTCAAGAGTGTACCCACAGCTCCAGTGGAACGGGGTCCAGGCACCCCTGAGCACCATCAGGGGTCCTTTGTGATCCCTGTCTGCTTCCAGCCCCATCTTCTATCCTTGAAGAGGCAGAATTTGCTCTGAGCTGCTCCCAGAGTTGTGACAGTCCTCAGAGAAATGTTTAAAAGAGTTGCTGAGCACTGTCTGACCGTTTGGTCCTGGGAAAATCCAAACTTTAACCTGCTGAAGCTCCTCAAGATGAACTTCCCTGATATGTTCATGTGGCACCAGCTTTCTGTGAGCCCAAAGCAGTCCCTCCTTCACTGCCTCTCCCTGGCAGTTCTCCTTGCTAAAGCAGGAGCATTTGTGGATATTTGGGTGAGGAAAGACAACCTTGAGTCCCTCCTGGCATCTTCACTCCAAAAGCTGCCATTTGAGTGCAGAGATTTTCTCTCAGCTGTTGCAGTGAAGGGTCTCGGGGACTTGTCCTGGTCTGAACCATTTCAGGTTATTTTACCTGTGATCATCATCTGTCCTGGGTTAACTCCTCTCTGGCAGAGCCATCACAAACCATCCTTTGATTGCACAGCAAACAACAGCCTTTTTTTGTTTAGGGGACGGGGGGAAGCTCCTGAGGCTTTAACTGAGACTCAGTGGAAAGGGGGCAAACTATGAGCTGAAAATGTGTAAAACCAGACTCAAGCAGACCTAAGAGCAAGGAGGAAGAAATCCTCACCATGAGCATTGTTTTCCTCTTGCTGGAGGATTCTGGGTGATGGCAAATTGCCACAACCTCCTCTGGGCTCCCCTGGGGACCCTGAGGGTCCCAGTGTGAACATAACCCCAGAACACAGGCACTGGGGAATATTTATGTAATATATTCACCCATCTTATTCAGGAGGTTTCTCTATATTAGATATCTTGAGCTATTAGACTACTAAAACATTATTTAAGTGACCAATAAATTCTTTCCTCTGTGTAAGATGTGTTTCCTTTTGCTCACAGTAACCTTTGGCTGCAGCAGTGATTTCAAATCCCTCCTGCAGAAGGTGAAGGGATCCTACCAGGAGGCCCTTTGAAGTCAGGACACATTCCAGGCTCAATCTGCTGAGCTGGGCAGTTCTGCCCTGGGATTGCTCCCAGTTTGCTGCTGGTGAAGTGGACAAGGTGTTAACAAGGTCAAGGAGCCCGAAGATGAAAGGCAGGGAGTGAATGGCAATATCCAGTGGCAGGAGCTGGTTAAGGGCAGAGGATTAAGTGTTCCCAGCCTGACACAGCTCTCATGGGATCAGCTCACTTTGGCTTTATCAGGCCCTTAAGGTGTCAGTCAGGAGAAGGTGACCAGGATTTGCTTTGCTGTGGATCCTCTGGATGACTCTCAGCATCTTTTTTGTGCAATTCCTCAAATGGACTTGCCTGTGTCCTGGTGGAGCTGGGCAGGTTGGGCTGTCCTGCCAAAGGGCTGGAAGTGCAGGGGGTGTCAGGAATAAATGGGATGTGTGTGTGGAGGGGAGTTTGAAGGTTTACATATTGATTTGGGGAAAGACACCCCCTGCTTCATGTCAATGTAGCACCCAAAAAATCAGGGTGGGGCAGCTTCTTCACAGCCATAAGGTGTGTTATTGCCACAGCTGAAAAGGAGTGCAGGAAGAGATCCAAATGGAAGGTTTAGATGGGATATTGAGAAGGAATTCTTGGCTGTGAGGTGGTGAGGCCCTGGCACAGGGTGCCCAGAGAAGCTGTGGCTGCCCCTGGATCCCTGGAAGTGTCCAAGGCCAGGTTGGACAGGGCTTGGAGCAACCTGGGCTGGTGGAAGGTGTCCCTGCCCATGGCAGGGGTGGGACTGGGTGATCTTTAAGGTCCCTCCCAACACAAACCATTCTATGATTCCATGATTCCATGAATATCATAAACACACCCAAGGTATCTCCCTGAGTGCTGCTCCATGGGTGGGAATGAGACAAGGATTTCCTTGAGTCACCAGAGAGCTTTCCCTAAGGAAACTCAAAACCAACCAGAGGAGGGAGGACCACAGTCCTTTATCTGAAACAAATCTTGATTAAACCCATTCCTCAGCCTCAGTGGTGAAACAGTGACAGCTACAGCACCAAAACCTGCCTGGTTCTGGCACCACTCAGTCAGGGGCAGAAGATGGAGTTTTAACTTCTCTAAATCACTTTTGGACCTGGGGCCTCATTCTGGCTGTTCCCATTTTGAAGAGGAAACTCTGGGTGCCATGAACATCCAGGTCACCCTGTGACCCCCCTTGGTGTGCACAGGGAAGGAGACAGGGCTGCACATCTGCAAATCCCAGTGACTGTCCTGAGGAATAAGAGCACTTGGACCCAAGGAGCAGCCTCTGTGCTTTAGGGGTGTCCTCAGGTACATAAACCTCAATGATGAGGAAATATTGGTCTTCTCCCAGCCCTGTTTGTCCCCTGCTGTGACAGCAGGCAGTCAATGGGGTCTAACTGGATGTGGCCTTAAATCCCAGTTCCATTTCTTGGGCTTCTGGAGTTCTGCTCTCACCTGAGACACTTGCTACAGGCTTGGTGACAGAGGGCTTTGAGGATGGCTCAAATTTTATATATTTTATGTATTTTATATATTTTATATATTTTATATAATCATATTATATATCTTTATGGACTAGATATTTATACTTTTATGTGTAATTATATAATTATATATATATTTAATATATTTATATAAATGATATTTAAAAAAATTATAGTGTGAAAAGTCAGGATTGCTCCAGGTGGGTGTATTTTTGGAGCTGTGCTGGTTTATATCGACACAATCCTCTTTATGGTCTGCCTGTGTGACTTGGGACACCCTGCACAGGCTCCAAAGCAGAGCAATAAGCTGCCCTGAACTCTCCCAGAGCTGCAATTTGCTACAGAGCTTCATCCATTACCCGGGAGAGCAGCAGTGGAAGCCCTGAACGACATATCCGAGGGGGCCTGTTGTTAGTGCCTCATCTCAGGCTTGGAGAAAGGCAATTGGATTGTGGAGTCTCTGGGAGTGACGGATAAATGACAAGCAATTTTGGGAGATGGACTGAGCTGATGTGAAAGCGAGGAGCTAATTGGATTATGTGCTTGTCAGGAGCCTTCTCTGCTGCACTGCCAGCAATGCTCAGAGATATGGGCTGCCTGGCACGGGGGCAGAGCTGCAGGGAACCAGCTCCTCCCTCCCTTTCCCAGTGACAAGAGGACCATCAGTGACAGTATCTCACATTTCCCCAGCTCTGAAGCCCCCAAAATTCAGTAAAGCACCTCCAGACCTCTACCAGACCCAGGAAAGGTGTTGAGCTCCCAGGCTTTTGGAGCAATGGTTATGAACATGTGATTCCATTAAACACCTGATCTCCATCAAACACCTTGACTCCCTCTCAAATTTAAGGGGTACTTTTGGAGCAGTGGATCAAGAAGGTAGAGAAAGGCTTTACACAGCCTGGGAGAAGGAGAAACTGCAGATAAAAATTGAGAAGAGTTTTTCAGTCCAGGAAAATGCTGCGCTTGAGCCTGCCCTGCTCCCACACTCAGAGCAGGGGGACTCTGAGCAGGGTCACCCTGGATTTACCCCAGTGTGGGTGGGTGAATTAACTGACTTAGCACATGATGGAGAGATGGAATCAGAGGAACTGCCCTGTCTGTAGCTGATATCATCCCATTTTCTCAGACACTGGGAATCCAGTCTTTGCTGTTTACTTAAAAATGCAAAGTAAACCCCTCCACTGCACCAAAGTGGCACCTTGTCCCAGGTGGGTTTGGGCAGGGGGCTCTTGGCTGCAGTGCCACACTCAGCCCCTCTGCACTTTTCAAGGGCTCTCTGTTGGAACTGCACCTGGATGGCAGTGTCAGAGGGGTCTGTCCCACCCCCAGGATGGACAGGGATGGGTCCCCTCCCTGGAGCAGAGAGACCTGCTGGGAATTCTGCCCCAGATGTCCCTTCAGCCTGGCCTGCCAGGGACAAGTTGTTGAGCTCTGATGCTCTGCTAGGAAAGGAAGATGGGAAAGATGAAACTGGTGTGTTGGAGAGAGAACAGGGCCCTCCTTGCTCCTCTGAAGCCTGGCCTGGTGTGTCTAAAGGCTGAGTGTACCTTGGAAAAGCCAGAGGATGGCAGTAGGACCAGCAGAGTGTGGGAGCAGCCACAGCCCCACTGGAGCCCCCAAAGCTGTTCTGTGAGCTGGCACTTACTGAGAGAGGCTGAACAGCCCCCAAACCTTCCTGGACCCAGAGCCCTGCAGGACCCCCAGGGCCAGGGAGCTGCAATTTAGGGCTGGAGAGCCCTTGGTGGGTGCCCTGAGCCCCCAGTGCCCAGAACAGCACAGCAGTGCCTGGGGGGCACAGTGGCACAGCCTGGCAGAGCTGTGCCACCCAGAACCTGCCTCAGAGCTGGGCTGTGACACAGGTGACACAGCAGGACCTCTTGGGGACACTGTCATCAGCAGGATGGTGCTGCCCAGCAGCAATTTGGGGCCACCTCATGTCTTTTGTCACGTGACTGCAGAATATTTAGACTCCACGTACAGCAAATCCAATTCCCCTCCTACAAGGTAAAAACGGGGGGAATTTTTGCAGAAGTGAAGCCCTTAGTGAAGGTACCACAACACTTGGGATGCAGGTGGAGCAGATATTTTCTGTGCTCCCAATTCTGGTGGCAGGTGAACATCAGGGGAAAGGGATCCAGGTCACGGACATTTTGAGAACTGAAAATGCTTTGCTGAGAGGTCACAGACACGAGGACACTCTGCTGGGGTCAGGGCATTTGCTTACACCTCTTAAATCTGCTGCATCAGCTCTTTTTTTCTTTGCCTGTGTGTTTCCAAGGGCTTTCAGAGGAGGGATTGGGCTGATGTTGAAAAGGAAGAAGAGTCTTTCATCTGTGTGAAGTTCTGTATTAATTGAAGGATTTAATCTTGACTTTTTAGATGGGATTTTTTGCCAGTTGTAATAAATTCTCATTAAAATCACTGTGTGGATTTTCTATCAGGTGGCTCTGCCATTTGGGTCTCAGGGTGCTTTGTATTTCCTGCTATTTAATCAGTTCTGTTCACAGGCATTTTTTCCCCTTTAAGTTTACCTTCACAATTGGCTGTGCTGCTCAGAAAAATACAAGTTTATTAAATAAGCAGGGAACTCAGGGGACCAAAGAAACCCTGCAGCTGCTGGGGATCATTTTCAAAGTGTACATTACCCAGAGCAGCTCGTGGAAAATGCAGCACAGGGGGGAAACTCCTCCCTGTCACTTCAGGAGCACAATGTGCAGCAGAGAAATTGGAGCCATCAGTGCAGACAGGGCTCAGCAGAACTGGGGGCACTGAAGTCCAGGGATATCTGGAATTGTCCTCTGACTCAGGTGTTTCATTTCCAGCTGTGGAAAACTGTGGGATCTGGCAGAGCTCTGGCTGAGGAGTTCAGTGCCTGCACAGGGTTTGTGCTGGAGGCACATCCAGAGAAGAAGATTTGGAATGGGAATGAATTTGGTGGAAGCTACTGGGGCTCTGTTGGTGGAGGAGCTGGGGAGAGCTGCCTGTGCTGTGGTGCCGTGGTCTGACCTCGTGTCCTCAGGTATCACCACACACTGTGACCCAGACTGAGCTCCCAGCCCTGTGTGGGACACCAGGGAGGGCTTCCTCCACTCTCTGGACTCTGTGAGGGAAAAGACAGAATTGGGCTTTGATTCTGGCTGGTCTGGAGACCAGTTGGAGCCATCCCCAAACACGGAGCCACTTCAACAGCACATCATCAGCAAAGATCCTGCTCCCTTTCTCTCAGCCCCAAGCAGCTCACCCTGGTTTGGTGCAGCCCAGGGCACTGTGCCCTCTGAGGGGTCTGTGGGCAAGGCCTAAACACCAACCAGAGGGGGGGATGTGGCACAGCCCCTGCAGGAATCCAGCAGGGAGAGGGAGGATGGGGAGCCCCAGGCAGTGAGGGCAATGCCAGAGGAGAGTCCTTTGCTGTTGTCTGTTGGGCTGCAGCAGAGCACGGAGCAGAGGCAGTGAGAGGGGCAGAGGTTCAGTGGGTCAGTGTGTGATCCCACAGTGCAGATGTGCTCGGTGAATCCCACAGGATCCACCCCCCAGGCCCAATGAATACTGGTTTTCACCAGGAATTGTGTTCCCCACGGCTCTGGGCTCTCACTGTGTCACTCCCCGTTTGCTGTCAGACACTGCCCCATGTCCTGGGGCACTTTGGGAGCAGGTTTGGTGGGTTCTCAGACCTCCCCTCGTGGAACCAGTGTGGGGTGGAGCCCTGGGGCTTTCCTCAGGCCTTTCCTCAGGCCTTTCCATGTCCCTGGGCCAGGCTCAAACAGCAGCTCTGCTGCAGTGAAAGGAGGGAGTTGGGATTGTTCACCTGGAGAAGAGAAGCTTTGGGGTGACTTGATTTTGGCTTCCCAGGATCTGAAGAGACCCTACAGGAAAGATGGAGAGAGACTGTTTACAAGGGCCTGGAGTGACAGGAAAATGGGGAATGGCTTCAAACTGCCAGAGGACAGGGTTAGATGGGATATTGGGAAGGAATTCTTCCCTGTGAGGGTGGTGAGGCCCTGGCACAGGTTGCCCAGAGAAGCTGTGGCTGCCCCATCCCTGGAAGTGTCCAAGGCCAGGCTGGACTGGACTTGGAGCAACCTGGGCTAGTGGAAGGTGTCTCTGCCCATGGCAGGGGGTGGAATGAGATGATCCCTTCCAACCCAAACCAGTCTGTGATTCCATGAAATGCTCTTGGGACTTCCATCTCTGGTCCCCTGTTTTTGGAGGTGGAGGGAGGCTCTGAGCTCTGCTGAGGGGGCTGATGTTCTGCACCTTTTGGTTTATCCCAGTGCAGACCCTGCCCCTGTTTGTTTGTGTTTTCCCTTTTAGTCCCACTGCAGAGTGCAATGGGAATGTTGGGTTTAATTTTAACCCTCTTTCTCACCCCACAGCTCAGCACAACCATCAATTCCACGTTTGCATTTGTTCAACAGGATGAAAACCTTTCTTATTCATAAACCATATGGGGTTTGTTTGGCTTTGTTTAACAAGCTGCAGTTTGAAACTGCAGATACCCAGTGCCTTCCCACAGCACACACAGGCAGCACATGGCCCTTGCTGACAGCTCAAGCAGATCAAATATTATTTGCCAAGAGATTATTCATCCAATACGCCCGTTATTCACAGAACAATTTTCCCATTATTCACCAAATTCTCTTGCCCTATCAGCTGAATTCCAGACCTCGCAGCTCTTGGTGCTCTCCAGTGTCCAAGGAAATGATTCCATCTCCCCAAAACCACCCGTGGTCCAGGAGAGGAGGTGTTTGGACCACTGACCACCCCACTGGCATTTCAGGAGACCCTTCCCCAAGCCATGTCCTCAGCTCTGCTGCGGGGACACAACCCTGGAGTTCTGCTGCTCCAAGTGCCATCAGATGCCCCATATTTTGGGGGGACTCAGGCTCAGTTTGTGGTCCAACTGCTACAGAAGAAATCCTTTAATGTAGAGACCCTGGGGGACATGGGGGAGAAGTTCTCCCAGATTGTCTTAAAAGCAAACGATCGTTTCTTTCATCCAACATGACTGGGTATAAATCCAACCTTCTTGCCTGGGTTAGAACGCTCTTCTGGCAGTGGCTATTTTATTAACATCTTATTTTTTCTACATCTTAATTCTTAGGTCCATTTCTTGATTCATTTAGAAGCCCAATTGTCATGCAGTTAATGAAATAAGTAATATTTTCTCATTCCAAGGAATCTCGTTAAGCTAATTAGCATGCTCTGCTGGCAGATGAGGTTGATTTTACTCCATCAAATGCGTGTGTTATTTATTTCTCCTCCTGTCTCCTCCCTCCCCATCTGAGGCTGAGGGAAGAATAAAGCAGGGATGTGTGTCCTCCTTGGAGAGGAGTCACTGTGTGAGGGGTAAGGTGGCCATGGCCACAAATGTCTCTTGTGAGAGGCCCCTGTTTGGCCCAGAAATCCCCCTGTTTAATGTGGGAGACTGAAGTGACAGCTCAGTGTCCCCTGTCCAGATCCTTGTCTCTCCACTCACCTTTCCAGGTGCCAGAGGTTCTGTTTTGGTGAGGTTCTCACTCTCCAGGATTTTTGCTGCCTGAAGATGTTCAGTCCAATGTTGCTCCTACTGGAAAGGACTGTTTGTGCCTGAACTTCCTTGTGGGGCTGTGCATAAACCAGCCCCAAATGAAGCAGAGGAACGTTGTTAAACTATGCAAAACTCTGTCTAGACACCCTGGTTTGTGTTTGATTATAATTCAGCTGAGATCAGTCACTGACAGAGTGACATTAAATCAAACACAAAAAACACCTGGATGCTGCTTCCTCCATGTGGAAATCAAAGCCGGTAAATCAATGCTGAAAACCACTCGTGGGGGGCTCTGACATCCCAAGATTTCATTTGGACCTTCAGCTTCTCCCAGGGACCAGTTTGCAAAGGGGGGTGCAGGACCCAACCTGAGTTTCAGCTCGTTTATTCCAGTAAATTCCAGGACTCAACATGAATTTCAGCTCATTTATTCCAGTAAATTCCAGGATCCAACCTGAGTTTCAGTTTGTTTATTCCAGTAAATTCCAGGACCCAACCTGAGTTTCAGCTCACTTATTCCAGTAAATTCCAGGACTCAACATGAATTTCAACTCATTTATTCCAGTAAATTCCGGGATCCAACCTGAGTTTCAGCTCATTTATTCCAGTAAATTCCAGAACCCAACCTGGATTTCATCTAATTTTTTCCAGTAAATTCCAGGACCCAACCTGAGCTTCATCTCCTTTATCCCAGTAAATTCCAGGATCCAACCCAGCACAACCCCCTGCTTTTTCTCTCTGTCTGTTAATTATCACCACGGCAGGACCCTGACAAGGCCAGAGCATCCTTTGCCACTGCTTTAAGTCATGGAATCCCAGCTCGCAATTTTGCCACCCCTGAAGCTGGAAAATGTCACTCTTGCCTATGGAAATGATGAAGTAAATTCATATAACAACATTTCACAGGGGCTGAAAATCTGTTTCTCTTTCCCCTGCCCAGCTGAAAACCCATCAGTGTCCTCAGAGGAGGAGCTGGGGATTTGGTCCAGAGCAGCTCCTGTCAGACACCAGCAGCAGAGAAATTCTGTTTGACAGGATTCTGAATTAATTTGATACGAAGCATCTCAGTCTGAATAAAGAAATCAAATACTCTCATATAGGTCAAATATCTTATCCCAAACCCAAGGGGAAACCGAATGTCTTTTCAGAGAAATGAAAGCAGGTATTGGAATCACATCTCCCAGTGGAAAAGCGTTTGACAGAAGGTCTTGAGCAGGTCCTGCTTTGTGGATTGTGGCCAAGGAAATGTCACAGGGAGAGGAGGATCATTTGGGCTCACACTTGTTCACAGCACTGTCTTGCCCAATATTGACAAGTGTTTTACTGCTTTTACTGCTTTTTACTGCTTTATTTTACTGTCCAGCCATTCCTGCTGGAGGTGTTGCCAACATCTGCTGCTGGACATTGGTCTTGCATAAAGGAGTCCCGTGGAGTTCATGCTCTCACTGGGAAAATATGGGATGGGGGATAAAGCATTTAATGGGGTGCTAAAGAGGGTGGGAAAGGGAGGGCCTTTTGCTCTACATGAGCTTCCTAATTAAGTTTCTCCACAGGAGAACACACTTTGCAACTCCCTGGTGAGGCCAAAGGGAAACCACTCCTGAGCAGAACATCCCCCTCCCTTTGGGGTTCATTGCAAGGTGAGGGATGGTCCTGCAGGCCACCAGCAAGGAGAGTAATGAGGCCCCAAGGAAGACATTTCCTTCAGGGTATTTGGGGTTTTTTTTTGGAGCTGAAGCTCAAGGTTTTCCATTCATCATGGAACTAAAGAGAGGTTCCCGTGCCATGCTCTGACAGAGCTGCTGGTATTGAAGCACAGAGACCAAGGACCCAGGGAATGGCTGGAGCTGTGTCAGGGCAGGCTCAGGTTGG
>NW_020897746.1:1062890-1072483 GCF_003984885.1 Neopelma chrysocephalum | reverse complement strand
GGGAGGTTTGGGAAGGGAAGGGAAGGGAAGGGAAGGGAAGGGAAGGGAAGGGAAGGGAAGGGAAGGGAAGGGAAGGGAAGGGAAGGGAAGGGAAGGGAAGGGAAGGGAATCTCCATGGATCAGCCAATATTTTTATATCTTCTGGAATTAAACTACATTTAGGTTTCCCTTTTAAAATCTTGAACCTCAGCCTGTTCTGCAGACTGGATTAGCTCAAGGCAAACCCCAAATGCAAGTCTCATCTCCTTCCAAGCCTTCTCCCCATGGAAGGCCCCAGATGGTGCCTGACAATGAGCAGCAACTTCCCTTCATCCTCATTCCCCACGTGAATCCCTGGGGAGGACTGGGAAAATCAGGAACTGCTGCAGCAGCACATCCCACCCTCGACAAAGCACAGGGGGGTGGGAGGCTTCTCCTGTTCCCACTGTCACAGAGCCCCCAGCACAGGAACACTGACAGCTGGAGGGCTCTGGGAACATTCTCCTTGATTTCCTGGATTTCCTGGGTTAGGAATACAGGCAGTGTTTATTGCTGGGCTGTGTCTGGCACAGTGGGGCAGTGAGAAGAGTGCACAATCAGCTTTTCTTGCCACTACAGTGGGGTTCAGACCTGTGTGGTCCATCCCACGGGCACAGCTCCAGGCTCTGCCCTCAGGGCTCTCGCTGAGCAGAATCACCAACTCCCCTGTGTCTAGTCCTGGGAAAAACCCCATCTCTCCTGTGTCCTCCTCTGACAGACCCCAATCCCTGCCCTGGGTTTGTTTCCCCAACAGATCCAACCTGAAATAAATCCAACCAGCACTGCCTTTCTCCCTCAGGAAACACCCCTCCAGGGTGTTGGGTCGATGGTTGGACCTGATGATCTTAAAGGTCTGTTCCAACCTTAGCAATTCTATGACTCTCAGGAATGAGAGCACTGGAGAAGCATGGGAGAAGATGCTTCCTTTGCTCTGCAGCTTTGGAAGTGTCCTGTTATCTAGGCAGAAAGTAAAAAGCCTCTCCAAAGTACCTGGGGGTTCCTCAGAAAAGGCAGGAGGGACCTTTGGAATGGGGGGGGGGCAAAGAGAGCAACTGGAACCTTTGTGAAGCTTCCTGCAGGTCCAGAACAGGAGCTGGGGCTCTGCTTGTTGTCTCTGGGGAGGATACTGGGATTGTTTAGTAGGGAAAAGATTTCAGGGTGACCTATTTGAGGCCTTCCAGTACCTGAAAGGGCTCAAAAGAGAGGTGGAGAAGAACTTTGGACAAGGGCCTGGAAGGACAGAACAAGGGGGAACGGCTCCAAACTGACAGAGAGGAGGTTTAGAGGGGATAGTAAGAAGAAATTCCTCCCTGTGAGGGTGGGGAGGCCCTGGCAAAGGTTGCCCAGAGAAGCTGTGGCTGCCCCTGGATCCCTGCAAGTGTCCAAGGCCAGGTTGGACAGGGCTTGGAGTAACCTGGTCTAGAGGAAGGTGTCCCTGCCCATGGCAGGGGGTGGAATTGGATGAGCTTTAAGGTCCCTTCCAACCCAAACCAGTCTGAGATTCTGTGACATTTAGCAAATATCTTTAGTTGCCTTAAAGGAAATAGAGACTTAAGGAGGAAAGATTTCCATGCCCTTGCTTTTCCGTATGCATTTCCTTGGCACGAATGTCTGCTCATACTGTGATTGGAGACCATCCCCAGTTGGCTCTGGATTGCCATTTCTTCACTTTGACTGTCAGCTGGAGCATGACAGTCAGTGATTCCACACTGTTATCCCTGTTCCCTGTGGTGTCACTCCATGGGAGATGACTCTTCCCTTGTCCAATCAACCTGTGTGCTCTCCTGGACATGCACACTGGAAAATGAAGGAAGTGAAGAGGAAAATTAGCAGTTACCCCACGATGTCCTCCTCATGTCTCTGCTCCAGACCCCTCTCCATGTGACACTGTTTGCTGGCTTTATTGGCAATAAGCATCTTGTCTTGGTGCTCCAGCCAAATGTTGCAGCAATGCCAACATGTGCACAGACACCAGTGCTCTGAACCCCCCAGGCCACCCCAAAAACTGCAATGGGCACAATAACAGCAGGTTTGTGCAACTCCTTAAGAGCTGGATCTGCTTCTCCCTGAGCCCTCGGTGGTTTCAGCCCCTCTGCAGCACCAGCAGGTTCTCTGTGCTGGGTGTGAATAAAGGCACAGGTGACAGGGACTGCAGCAAACCCAGGGGTTCTGTCAGGATGTGAAACCTTGTGACTCCATGTCTGCACCCCCAACCCACAAAGAACATGGAGAAAACGATGGGAGGGAACACCCAGGCAAGACAACAAGCAGGGTTTCATAGCCCAGGTAGAGCTGGATGGACCCGCTTGGATGTGGGGGTTACCTACGTCATAGAATCATGGAATCATAGAATCCCAGACTGGTTTGGGTTGGAAGGGACCTTAAAGCTCATCCAGTTCCACCCCCTGCCATGGGCAGGGACACCTTCCACTAGCCCAGGTTGCTCCAAGCCCTGTCCAACCTGGCCTTGGACACTTCCAGGGATCCAGGGGCAGCCACAGCTTCTCTGGGCAACCTGTGCCAGGGCCTCCCCACCCTCCTAGGGAAGGATTTCCTCCCAATATCCCATCTAACCCTGCCCTCTGGCAGTGGGAAGCCACTCCCCCTTGTGAGGAGACTTCTCTTGAAAACCTTGATACAAGGTCTGATACCATTCCAAGGCTGGTTTCTTCTAATTCTTCCCTCTATCAGGACTTTCCAAATCTCTTAGAAAGCCAACTCAGCCAGACCCACCTGTGCCAAGGGCAGCTCAAGACTTAGGAACCTCCTGCTCCTTATTTCAAACCATAGGGTGATAAAGACACTTCTTTTAAGTTCCTCTTTCATGGACAAAGTGGAGATGCCCAAAGCCATATCCCAGTAAACTGGCTCTTCTATGAAATTTGGGAAGAATGAGTTTGGCATCAGCAGAAGACTGAAAGCCCAAGTCAGATGGGAACCTGGGTTTGCGTTTTACACCCATTTAAGGAACTTGAGGCTACAATTTTTATTTGGATTTCTTCCAAGTGTTTACTGGAATGAGAAAACCTTTAGAGATTCTTCCATCACTAATAGGTTTTCAAGTGAATTAACATGAACTCAAGGAGCAAAGATATCATATTCATAAAATTTAATAACCCTTGCAATTAAAAATGCACAAAAAATATGAAAAAAAAAGAAACATAAGAATTAAAGAGAAAAAGAGCACCCATAGCAGTGAAAATGTTGCTCTAAATGATATAGTTTGAATCAAACAACCACCCCCTGCAGCTCCAGGTTTGGGGCAGAGCAGCTGGAAAGCTGCTGGTGGGAAAGGCCCTGGGGGTGCTGGTGACAGTGGCTGGACATGAGCCCAGGTGAGCCCAGGGGGGCAAGAGGCCAATGGCCCCTGGGCTGTGCCAGCCCTGGTGTGTCACAGGCCCAGGGCAGGGACTGTCCCTGTGCTGGCACTGCTGGGGCACCTCCAGTGCTGGGGCAGCTCTGGGCCCCTCGGACAAGAGAGACATTGAGGGGCTGGAGCGTGTGCAGGGAAGGGAACGGAGCTGGGGAAGGGGCTGGAGCAGCAGGAGCAGCTGAGGGAGCTGGGGGGGCTCAGCCTGGAGAAAAGGAGGCTCAGGGGGGACCTTCTGGCTCTGCAACCCCCTGACAGGAGGGGGGAGCCGGGGGGGGGTCGGGCTCTGCTCCCAGGGAACAAGGGACAGGAGGAGAGGGAACGGCCTCCAGCTGTGCCAGGGGAGGCTCAGGTTGGACATTGGGGGAATTTCTTCCTGGAAAGGGTGGTCAGGCTTTGGCAGGGGCTGCCCAGGGAGGTTTGGAGTGCCCAGCCCTGGAGGTGTCCCAGGAAGGCCTGGCCGTGGCACTCAGTGCTCTGGGCTGGGGGACAAGGGGGGCATTGGGCACAGGGGGCATCCGTGGGCTGGGAGGGCTTTTCCAACCTCAGTGATTCTGGGATTCTGTGATCCCTAAAGATAGGCATTGTCTTGTCCTAAAGTAATTTAGTTCTTCCTAAAATCAAGATGATTTTAGGATCATCATTTAGAATCATCACTTGGTGACTTCAGCAGTGGATACCAAGTGCTGGAATTTAGACTTATACAAACATGAATAGCCACACCCATGTATGTGGGCATCAGGCACAGGGTGGATGATGTTCCAGTCACACTTGATGATCCTGGAGGGCTTTTCCAACCTCAATGGCCCTGGGAGTCTTCAAACACTGCTGAGCAGCAGTTCAGCCCCTCTGCCCTCAGCTCACTCCAAGTGCAGCACCCGAGGGTTTGCTCTGATTTTCCCTAAGGTGAACCATGAAGGAGCAGCATTAGGATCTCAACAATGACCAGATGGATATGACTGAACCCAACTCCCTCCCCTGCAGCTTGCAGTGCCCTGGGCTGTTCCTGCCCTTTGGAATCCTGTGTGATCAACACAAGCAGTGAGAGAGCTCCTGCAGCCACCATAAAACACCCGCACCTTCCCCTGCTCCCCCAACCTTCCTTTAATGAGCAGGGACTGGTTTTATCTAATATCCAGTGTAATTACAGTTCATTGTTACCATTTATCAATAAATTTACTCCATAAATCACCTTTGCTAAATCATCTTTACGTCCTCTGAAGCCTGAGGAGTTATGGAACGCCTGGGAGGCTGTGACAGGTGATTATCCAGCACACCCAGATTTATTGCAACGCTAAAGAAACAATCAGCTCAGCCCTCCTGGAGGATTTTGTGAGGAAAGGCAGAGCTCTGATGGAGGTAATTGTCACACAGGCCCTGTTTGTTGTAGTGGAGGCACATCTTGGGGATGGGCCTGTGCAGGGCTGAGGGTTGGACTCCATGATCCTTGTGGGTCCTTCCAACTGAGCAGATTCTGGGATTCTGTGAAGCCAGGGTGTAATCACTGTCCATCTTCACTCCTGGGTGACTCCCCCCTGCCTTTGGAGCTGGGATTTGGGTGCCAGCTCCACACTGATGTTATGTGACAGAAGTCCAATGTCAGCCAGGGCTGATGGAAGTGTGGGAGGGCACAGAGGGACCTGCAGGACTTGGACAGGTTCCTCTGGTCCTACTCTGCTGGCAGGAGCAGAGCCAGTCACAACCATTTGGGAGTGTGAGTTTTATCACAGACTCACCATTTTGTCTAAGTGAAAATATTTGTGGTAACATCTCCATTCCCATTGGAGAGGAAAAGGAAGAAATGGCTTTCTGATCTCATTTCAATACTGATAAAACATTCCTTTTGTATTTTTTTAAAGCATTCTGCTTAAATACAGGTTTGTATCCCCAGACCTTGTATCTGAACGCTGTCAAAAGAAAATGTTTGCATCTTAATGAAGGAACAAGTTTCAATTAGAACTGGTGGGAACATTTGACAAAACACATTTCCATGAAAACACACTTCTTGGTTGAGAGTCTGAATATTCTGTGGGTATGTAGTGGATTCAACACAGTTTTGGCAGAGGATTTCTGAATTTCAAGGTTCCCTTAGTGAAGAAAATCATATTGAAACCTCCTTTTTCGCTTTGCAAATGAAAATTCAAGCAATTTGGATCAGCAAAAAAATATCCAAAGGTTTGGAGATTTTTTTTTCCCTTTCACTATGATATGAACAAAAATTTTGAAAACCAGAACATTACCAGAGTGTAGTTACCCACTGGCTGGGTTTAATTTCTCTGCTACTGAAATAAAGCAATTTGGCTGGTTTTCTCAGTGAAATCATAGACTGTTTTGGAAGGGACTTTAAAGACCACCCAGTCCCACCCCTTGCCATGGGCAGGAACACCTTCCACTAGCCCAGGTTGCTCCAAGTCCAGTCCAACCTGGCCTTGAACACTTCCAGGGATGGGGCAGCCACAGCTTCTCCGGGCAACCTGTGCCAGGGCCTCACCACCCTCACAGGGGAGAATTTCCTCTCAATATCCCATCTAACCCTGCCCTCTGGCAAAGGGAAGCCATTCCCTGTGTCTTGTCACTCCAGGCCCTTGTCCCAAGTCCTTCTCCTGGTCTCTTGGAGCCCCTTTAGGCACTGGAAGGGGCTCTGAGGTCTCCCTGGAGCCTTCTCACCAATCCTGCTCCATCCTCATGGACAATATTCCTAAGTGGTCACTCACTACTCTAGTTGCCCCTTCAGCCTGGTAACACAGGATGGTTTCAGCATCTCTTTGAAGCTGTGCTGCAGTGCACAGAATGAAACATCTGCAGGGGGTTGGGTGAGTGTAAATGCACTCCATGAATTCACTGAGGTGCTCAAACACTGCTGGAACTGTTGACACCCTTCCTGCACGTGACTGCCTTCTCACACACCTGCTCTGGTGCCACCTGAACCTCTGGACCAGCCCAGCATTCCACAACAGCTCCCTGTGCACACAGCCAGACCCCAGAACCACCCTCCAGCACACCCTGCCCTTGCTGCTGAGGGCAGTCTGGCCAGGCAGGAGAAGATCAGTGAAACACCTCTCCAGTGTCTCCCAGAGGTTTTAGCTTTGCTTGCTGCAGATTTGTGGTTTGGCTTCTTCAGACTCCACCTGAAGATCTGTAGATTTATCTAGAAAATAAAAAAAGGCAGGATGCCTTTAGAACCAGAGCTTCCCACAGCTTCCTTCCTGGGTAGAAAGTTATTCTCTAATCACAGAATCCCAGACTGGTTTGAGCTGGGAGGGATTTTAAAGCTCATCTCATTCCACCCCCTGCCAGGGACACCTTCCACTATCCCAGGTTGCTCAGGGCTCCATCCAGCCTGGCCTTGAACACCATATTTAAGCTGTAATTAAATTTCAGATTTGAAATGCTTCTCTTAAAGGTGGTTCTGTAGCTGTTGTTTACTCCAATTCAGGAGAGAAATCAGCAAAACCTCTTGAAGTGCACCCACTGTTTTTCAAGGGGGAGCGACAAAAAAACAGGGAAATTTGTTTAGAGGAAACTCCAGGGAACAGCTCAAAGGTAAGAAATACCCATGGCATGAAAATTCTTTAAAGACAGTGTGAAGAAGCCTCAGAGGAAACATCTTTCACTTAACAGAGGGACCAAAACCAGCAAAATAGGTGTTCAAAGACCAGGAAATGTTAGAGCCAAAATAAAACTTTGAGGAACAGCTTGCTAAAGGCATCATAAGCCACTAATAAATCCTTTTTAATTCATAAAGAACTGAACAACAGCCAGAAAATGTGGCACCGATAGCTGGCCAAGGGTTAAAAGCAGCTGGGAGGGGAAGGGCTCAGCATTAAATGTAAATGAAAGTACTCAGGGAAGTGCAGATGAAACTGAGGAAAAAGCCAGGGATAAGAAGTACATAATTCCTTTTGAAATTGTATGACATGGGAAACTGCTGGGCAGGGCACTGGATGTCCACTGCAGGCAGAAGGGATGATGATGGAGAACAGAATTAGCAGAGAATTGATATACATGATAAAGTGATGAAGAGCTTTGGTGCAAGGAAACCCACTGGAGGATTCCAGAGGAATCAATGGATAATCGAAGCAGGACTGGAATTTTCAAGAAGCTTTTAACAAGCTGCTTCCCTGAAGCAGTGGGATGAGAGGGAAATCCCTTGCATGGCCTAAAAACTCATTAGAAGAGAAAGCAATGGGCTGGAATAAATGAAAGGAGGTCCCAGGGCTGTGTGAAGTGACTTGGACTCCTCAGCATATTCAGAAGGGATCTGGAGAAGGGACTGAGTAACAAGGGCTGTGCTCTGTGGATACTTTATTATTCATGGGACTAGGAAAGAATATTTACTGAAGGCAGTCGTACAAGGACCTAATTGTCCTGAATGACTGTGCAGTAAAACAGCATGTGGGATTCAAATAACTGCATGGAAAGCCTTATGCTGGGGGAAAAGTAGGATTCACTGTCCTTAATTACCTCCCAACACCAAGGACAGACAGCTGGGGGTCACAGTGGAACAGCTCAGGGCTCTACAGCGGGCCAAAAAAGCCCATTGGATGTGAGGAATTATCCAGAAAGGAAGAGGGAGAGAAATAGGAAGCACTGTTTTGTCACTGTATGAATGCAGTGCTCCCACAGTTCAGTCACAGGGCTGAGCACCTGGGCCCAAAGTGCAGAACCAGCCCTGAGGCAGGAAAGGATCAGAGGATCATGGAATGTCCTGAGCTGGAATTGAGCAAAAGGATCATCCAGTCCAGCTCCTGGCCCTGCACAGACACCCCAACAATCCCACCCTGTCCCTGAGAGCGTTGTTCAAACCCTCCTGGAGCTCTGGCAGCCTTGGGGCTGTGCCCACTGCCCTGGGGAGCCTGGGCAGTGCCCAACCAGCCTCTGGGGGAAGGATCTTTTGCTGAGATCCAACCTGAGCCTGCCCTGACACAGCTCCAGCCCTTCCCTGGGGTCCTGTCCCTGCCAACACAGAGCAGGGCTCAGATTTGGCCAAAGCAGGACTCTGCAGCTCTGCCACCTTGTGCACCAACCCACCTCCTCTAGCACAACACTTTGCTACTCCCTCTTCCCTGCAAAGGTGGCACTAAGCCCTCACCCCTCACCTCTTTGCTGTTCTCTCCCAGCTCCACACACACCGTGTTTGATTTTTTTTCTCCTTGTTTAACCAAGCAGAAGAGTGAGGAGCACTCGTCCCTCTGCTTGTTAGGGATGGGAAGCCATCCCTGCCTCCTGCAGCAAGACCATGTGCATTAATGATTCCCCTGCCAGTTCAGGGCACGTTCTGCATAATGAAATCAGTGCTGCATGCTCAGCAGACACAGGCACACACACTCTCATAAGCTGTCGGGCATGAAATGGCAACATGCCCTCAAAAAAATGCAATTTGGAACTTTAAAAGCATGAGTGAATCTTTCAGTTCCATACCAAGAAATCCCCAGATGTTTGGATCCTTCTTCCTTGCTGTTTGTAACCAAAGGGATTCGTTGCATCCCACTTGCAGCAGCTTCTGCCCCTTCAGATCTCTCTGGGGCCTTTAAAAAAATCCTCTTCATCCTTTCTGGAAGCAGCAGTACCAGCAGGTCTGGGCTGAGCACAGATGTTTGCCAAGGATTTCAGGTGTCTTTTGACAGACAGGGAGAAGAGGGAGAGAGGGGTGAACTGAGAAGCCAGGAACTGCATCATGTTGGTGCAGGACCTTCACAAAGACAAACCATGTCCAGACACCACATGTGCCATCTCCTGTGTGTATTCCTGGCAGGAGAGTTAAATGCCAGAGCTTTGCCCAAGCTCTGGGGAGCTGGAAGGTTGGCACTGTAAGAGGTGTGCCAGTCAAGTCTCTGGATGAATCCTCCAATTCCCTCTCAGGGATCTGCCCACCATCCTCATGGTGCAGCTGCAGGAAGTGGAACCAGCTGCTGGGAAAACAGCTGGGGGAAAAACCTCCAAGAGAAGCTCCATAGGCTGCTCCCCACTGAGTGAGGCCCCAGGTGAGGGCTGTGTTTCTGGGGACTCCACTGGTGCCCCAACTGCTCACCTGCTTTTCAGCTTTACCCCAGACCTGCTTTACCACCAGGGACTTTTGTGGCAATCCCTGGGCTCTTGGCTGATCCTCATTCCTGTCACAAGGTCTGCTCCCTTGCCTGGTTTTGGCACTGTGGGGTGGTATCCTCTGTGGTGAGAACTGAGGGGAGACATCAGTGCAGTTCCA
>NW_020897746.1:1047893-1059890 GCF_003984885.1 Neopelma chrysocephalum | reverse complement strand
TCCCCCTTGTCCTGTCCCTCCATCCCTTCTCCCAAGTCCCTCTCCAGCTCTCCTGGAGCCCCTTTAGGCACTGGAAGGGGTTCCAAGGCCACCCCAGAGCCTTCTCTTCTCCAGGTGAACATCCCCAGTGCTCCCTCCCCACTGCAAACCAGTTCACTGCAGTGGTGTGAGCCCTGCCCAGCACAGGTAGGAGTACCACTGTGCTGTGCCAGGGGCTGGAGAAGGGGCCAGGCAAGCTGGCAGTGCCAAGTTGATGCTTCCCAAGCCATGACAGGCTTGTGGGTCTGTCCCTCCCCACACCCTGCAGTGAGGAAGAGCTGGGCAGGGACTTTGTGCTGCTCCTGCTGCAGAGCCAGCCTGCAGCCATTCTTTTTATTGCTGATGCTGCTTCCTATGGAAACAATTTCGTGCTAATAAGCTCCATTTATAATAGTAAGGAATGGGTTTCGGTGGAATAATTGTCACTAAATACCATTCATGGCTTTGTTGCTTTTCCTGCATGTTGCTAATTATTCTGCATCTGAAATAGCGCCCAGAGAAACCACTGAATGCCAGTGAATTGGGTTCTCAGCACTCAAAGAGGATGAGGCAGGGTATGATTAGAAATATCAAGGCCCTAATCCAGCAGACAATGCCCTGCTCCCTGTGTGTGTCTGCAAAATCACAGCCTTTGGAAGCACTGGGGAAATGCAGCGTTCACTGAACCTCAGGGGCCCTGCAAGGATTTGTGAGCAAGTTCCTGTCAAAGGGGCATAAAATCACAGAATCCCAGAATGGTTTGGGTTGGAAAGGACCTTAAAGATCAGCCAGTCCCACCCTCTGCCATGGGCAGGGACACCTTCCACTAGCCCAGGTTGCTCCAAGCCCTGTCCAGCCTGGCCTTGGACACTTGCAGGGATGGGGCAGCCCCAGCTTCTCTGGGCAACCTGTGCCAGGGCCTCCCCACCCTCACAGCCAAGAATTTCCTCCATATATCCCATCTAACCCTGCCCTCTGGCAGTGGGAAACCGTTCCCCCTTGTCCTGTCACTCCAGACCCTTGCAAACAGTCTCCATCTTTCTTGTCAGCTCCCTTCAGGTCCTGGAAGGCCACACTTAGGTCACACCAAAGCTTCTCTTCTCCAGGCTGAACAATCCCAGCTCTCCCATCGTGTCCTCCCAGCAGAGCTGCTCCATCCCTCTGATCCTCTTGGTGCCTCCTCTGGACTCTCTCCAGCAGCTCCATGTGCTCCCTGTGCTGTTCCCCAGGGCTGGAGCAGCTCTGCAGGGGGGTCTCACCTGAGGGGCAGAGGGGCAGAATCCCCCCCTCCCCTCTGCCCACGCTGTGGGATCAGCCCAGGGCACGGGGGGTTCTGGGCTGGGCCATGTCCAGCCTGTCCCCCACCAGCACCCCCAGGACCTTCTCCCAGGGCTGCTCCATCTGATCATCCCCAGCCTGGATTGATCCTGGGGGTTATCCTGACCCAGGTGCAGCACCAGCATTTGGTCTTGTTAAAGCCAATGGTATTACCAGGTGTTGCTGGATGGAAGGTGGTGACATGGACAAATCAACCCTCCAGCAATGCTTGAACAGGGGGGTGAGAATAATCGGGAGAGTTTTTCTGTGTTGAGGGAAACAGGAGGGAACACAATGGCTCAGATCCCTTAATACTGCAGGGATTCATGGTGAAGAGTCCAGGCAGGAGCAGATCCACAGTCCTTGGTGCCTGTGGTTGCTCTGAGCTGATGTTCTTTTCCAACCCCCCTGGACAGCACAGAAATCTGCTCTGCAAGGTGGGCACACAGGGTTTGGCTCTCAGTCAGGGATGGCAGGTCCCTGCTGCTTAGAAAACATGGGATGAGGATCCAGGGCTGTTCTCCTGACTGTCTCTGCTGGAGAACCACAGCCTCTGGTTGTGGGAGATCAGATCCATCACTGCTCCAGTGGCAGGAACTCGACCTCAGAGACCTCCCTCACCTCACCAGGTCTTCAGCTGGATCCTTGATCACATTGTAACTTGGGAGGTGACACTTCCATGCAGTGAGGGAGGTTTCCACCAAATGAAAAGCAGCACTTTGCCCTACTTAACTTTAAAATGCAGCATTCTGTAGCAGTAAATGCTGGTGTGGTTTGACCAACCCACCAATGATCCCCTGAAAGCAGGTACAGAGCAAGTCAAGACTTCAAACTTGAGCCCATGCCAGTGCATCAACCAGTTTTCAGTCTTGAAGGTGCTGCCAGTGGTGGGACCAGCTGACTGTGCAAAACAAAAACCCCCCAAAACAAAAGCAAAAACAAACAAAGAAACCAAAACAAAACCCAACCCCAAAACCAACCAAAAAACCTCACACCAAAAAAAGAGGAACATTGGCCAGTTGGTCCTAAAATCCCCTGGGGAAGGTGTGATTGCCTCATGATTGATGCAGTACCATGCCTTGTGTCTCGAGGTGAATGACACTGTTACAAACACACCACTCGTTTTTTGGCTTTGAGTTTCCTTCCCATGTAGCTGAAATGGTTTTTCATTGTTCCAAACAAAGGGCAAAAGTTCAGTCCCTCTCCCCACGTGGAACAACTCGGCTACAAATGAGAAGTTTGCAGTGCAGGGACCCGAACTGCTGTAACACCCCTTGTAACACACCAGCCACACCAAGGTCCAGCAAAACACCGTCAATCCACTCTGCTGAGCTGTTCTGCTCAGTGATTCCAGCTGCTCTGGGAAGCTCTAACAAGGCTGTGGGAAGACTTCCAGCATAAGCTAAAGAGCTCCAGACAGCCCCAGCACCATCACCCAAAATTAAATACAGCCCTGAGCAGCTCGAACAGCCCAGGCACTTTGAATCCCTGTTTCAGCAGCATCACTGACAGCAGAGGAGTTATGGAATTCTGGAAAGCTTCCCATGGGATGATGTTGTGTCCAGCATGACAGTTCTGAAGCTCCTGGTCCAGTTCCTGCACTGGAACCTGCCTGAAAGGTTGAGCCTGAGCTGAGCCCAGGTGGGAAGAGGTCCAGGTAAGCAGGACTTAGCAAAGCCTGCTCAGTCCCACTAAGGGCAATGCCAGGGCAGTGCCCATGAGCAGGTACAGTCCCCCCACTGCCCCCAGATCAGGCAGAGCAGCTGATAACGTGTCCCTGACCCCCAACCCCTCACTGCTCATCTACACACAATGCATTTATTTCTTTGAATTTAGCAGCTGAGGGGTCACGGTCTCTAAAAATGCTTTGGCTTCTCACTGGGGACTTGCTTCAAAATAAGATTAGGCAAAAGAGATTTCTCTAATTAGCACAAAGCAGATCCAGGCCTTATTAGGGGCTATGAGAGGGAAAAGCAGCTCCCTCTGAATTTCCCTCTGCTGGCATTTTGAACAGCAGTATTTGCACAGAGACAATTATAAATTGCAAGTAAGTGGTGTGAAGTTGCTGAAAACTTTCAAATTAGAACCTTTAAAAAGATGATAAAATGACTTCCTTTGGAATTAAGGCTGTTGTTCTACTTTGCCTGGTGCATTTATCCACAGACCACCATCAGGAGCCATATCATGTGCTTCATATCAAGGTAACACTTCATTTGCTCCCCAGGTGAGTGTTTTTGCAAACACACCACTTTTTAATCTTCAGTTTGCCACACAACAGCTCTGGGCACTGAGCAGTGGTGTGAACCAGGACAGAAGGGACACAGCACACACCTCACGGGCATGACAGTGTGAAGAAAATAGGAGGTTTTTAAAGTGGTTTTGATGATCCAGGTTTCACTCCAGAGCAGCTGCAGTAGCTGAATTCTTCTCATCACATCTGCAGCCACCTCATTATGGAACTTCCTCCAGGAAAACAGAAGCTGCTGCTTTAAAAACAGGGACTCAGTGGGGACCTGTCATCTCCCTGGAGCCAACACAGGAGCAGTGTGAGCTTGTCAGAGATGTTTTGCAGGAGTTTGAAGGAACATCGTCCTTCCAGACTCCCCACGTGGATGTTTTCCCATTGTCCCTGGCTGTGGTCTGCACTCCAGGCTTAAACAAATCCAGGATCTCTAAAGGACTGACAAAACTGGCAGCACTGTGACCACAGGACTCTGAATCCCCAGTGGCTTCAGAAGCTGGTTCTGTTTATCCTTTCAGTAGTGCCTGGTTGGAAAAGCAGCCAAGGGAGGAACACTGAGCTTTAAGAACAGAGCATGTCCAGCTCCCTTGGCACAGGGTGTAGGGTGTGGAGCACACTGGAGGGTGGTGTTGGGGCCCTGGATGCAGCCCCAGGGTTTGGTTCAGCTGGCTGTGCCTGGGGCAGCTCAGTGGGACCTGTCTGAGAAGCTTGGACCCCTTGGAGAAGCTCAGAACAGATTGGCTCCAAAACCTCAGCAGGGTCTCTCTCTCCATGTGGGAGCTGCTCTTAAGCTGAGGCTCCCATGACTCCAACTTGGCAGTTCCCAGTTTGACCTCAGACTGTCCTTGTCACCTCAGACTTGCCTGGTGAGCACAGGAGTGTGGCTGCTCCTGGACACTGCTCAGTATCAGACTGATCCTGGCCGATCAAACCTCATCCTGATCCTGTTCCCAAATTTTTGACTCAGCTTCCTGGCTTGCCTCACACGCTGCTCACCCCTATGGTCTTTTCTGGAATTCCAGACTCGTGGCTGAGCCTGGTCCATGATCATGGACCTGCCTTGGTCACCTTTTGCTCAACATTGTGAGAAAGACCCATGTGTTGGTGAACCCACTGCTCTTGTGAGATTCGCTCAGCTCCTGCCTCTCCTTCCCCTGTGGAACAGCCTGTCCTGCTGCTCCCGGCCAAGGAGGGCCTGCAGACCCCAGCCAGCACACAGGCTGAGCTGGGCACTTACCAAATCCATAAGATTCACTCAGAGATGCTGAGACACCAAGAGACCTGGGCTGGTCTGTTGGGCAGCACTGGCACTGAGCAGTGGCAGGAAGACAAAGAAGAGACAGGACTTGATGCAAAGCTGATATTTTCTCCCCCTCAGTAGGATTCCCGGGAAGTCTTGTGGCAGAGCTCTTCCCTGGGCTGTGTTACACAGCAACACAATAAACCTCCATCTGCACTGGGGTCAACTCCACCCGTGAACTCTCCGTGTGACAAGTGAAACACCTCTGTGGGGGCCTGGCACCAGCCTGGGGACTGTGTCACACACCTGGGGGGACCTCCCAGTGCCCCACACTCAGGCTGGGGGGGACCATCACGTGCTTTCAGCCCACAGCTCTCATCCCACAAGCCATAGAATGGTTTGGGTTGGAAAGGATCTTAAAGCTCATCCAGTCCCACCCCCTGCCATGGGCAGGGACACCTTCCACCAGCCCAGGTTGCTCCAAGCCCCGTCCAACCTGGCCTTGGACACTTGCAGGGATGGGGCAGCCACAGCTTCTCTGGGCAACCTGGGCCAGGGCCTTATAACCCTCACAGCCAAGAATTTCTTCCCTATATCTAAATTCAATTTCCTCACTTTCAGCTTGAAGCTCTTCCCCCTTGTCCTGTCCCAGCAGTTCCTGTAGGTCCCTTTCAGACACTGGTAGCCAAGGAGCACAATGCAGCTTGAACACCCCCCAGTCTGTCCCTGCCTGGGGAAATGTCCCTCCCAGGTTGTTCCTTTCAGGAATTGCACAACTACAATGACCTTGAGCTCTAGACAATGAAACCTGTGCCCTGGACATCCCACCGTGGTCAGAAGGGTGATCCCATGAGTCCCTCAGATGATTTGAGGCTCACATTTAAGACTCACCCACGCTGACAAAAACGTTTTCCATTTGAGTCACAGGTCCTTACCAGTTTAAGGAGCCCAGAAAACAGATCCTGGTCCATCTTCAGTGAGAACTCACTGGTGGGAAAACAGATCCCTTGGATGTTGTAACCATGTATCACTATGGCAACATTATAATTGACATTTCTGGGGTATTATAGAGTCTGAAAGTCATAAACTTAATGAAAGTATGTTTTTATTGCACTTCAACTTCATCTCTGATTAAATCAAATTTGCATAATGGAAAGTTATTACATTTCCACGTTTCTAATTTCCCTTCCACCCCCCCTCCCCTTTTTCCTTCTTTTGCCAAGTGTGGTCAGGTTTTGTTTGCAGGGAGGGCTCTGAAGGTCACCCAAGCCACAGCTTCTCTGAAAAATGTTTTTAATAATTTGTGTCAGAGGAGCCCAGGAAGTGAAGCCCCGAGAGCTGAAAGCTTTGTGGTGCTTTGAAATGCCTCTTGTTCTCCCCAGTAATGAGAGGGCTGTAGCACCAGCGTGTTATTAACTGGCTGTTGCAAGAGAGAGGTTCTGGGAGCCCAGTGAAAGGTGATTTATCAAGGAGAGGAGAAGCTGCTCGTCCCCAGCCCTCCCTGGTGCCACCTTTGCAGAGCGTTTGAAGCAGAGTGCGTTTTTATTTTCAATAAACAAAAGCTTCCATCTCTGCCAGCAAGGAAATGGTAACGAGTTCCTTGCTGGGCTGAGTGACGGCTGCTCCTAAACTCAGCTTAAGCAGAATGGCCCTGGGAGAGGGTTTGTGATAGAAGGAAGATCTTGAACCCCTCAGAGAGTGTCCAGAGAATGGAATGAGGGTGGGGAAGGGCCTTGATTTGAAGCCATGTGAGGACACTGAGGGCACTTGGTGTGTTCAGCTGGAGGAGACTGAGGGGAGACCTCAGTGCAGTTCCACCTTCCTGGGCAGGGGCAGAGGAGGGGCAGGGACTGAGCTCTGCTCTGGGGGGACCAGGGACAGCAGCCAGGGAATGGCTGGAGCTGTGTCAGGGCAGGCTCAGGTTGGATCTCAGGCAAAGGTTCTTCCCCCAGAGGCTGGTTGGGCACTGCCCAGGCTCCCCAGGGCAGTGGGCACAGCCCCAAGGCTGCCAGAGCTCCAGGAGGGTTTGGCTGATCCTCTGGGGCACAGGGGGTGACTCTTGGGGATGGGCCTGTGCAGGGACAGGGGTTGGACTGGATGATCCCTTCCAACTCGGCATAGTCTGTGATTCCGTAATTGTCTTTTCCAGGACAGTGGAACAACTTCTCACACATTTTCCTGTGGAAACCTTCACCTCCAGAGACCTCAACAGAGCCATTTCTTCCAGAGCTAAATGCAAGTAGCAGCTGAAATTCCTGGCAGGCAGCAAGAAATGTGTCTGGAGCTGTCCAAGTCAGTGAACTGCACTCATTGAATCACAGAATGGTTTGGGTTGGGAGGGACATGAAAGCTCATCCAGTCCCACCCCCTGCCATGGGCAGGGACACTTTCCACTGTCCCAGGTTGCTCCAAGCCCCGTCCAACCTGGCCTTGGACACTTCCAGGGATCCAGGGGCAGCCACAGCTTCTCTGGGCAACCTGTGCCAGGGCCTCACCACCTCTATATGAAAGAATTTCTTCCCAATATCTCATCTAAATCTACTCTTCTTGAGCTTAAATGCATTCCCTCTTGTTTTATCACTCCAGGCCCTTGTCCCGAGTCCCTCTCCAGCTCCCTTGGAGCCCCTTTAGTCACAAAGAAGGGCTCTGAGGTCTCCCCAAACCCTTCTCCAGGCTGAACAACCCCAACTCTCAGCTCTGTGCCAGCTCTCTCAATCGGTGCCACTTGGTCCTCAGTGATGCCCAAGCTTGAGCAGCAAAGCTGAGCCCTTGTGCTCTGCCAGGGGCCTGGCATGTGCTGCCATCTCTGCCACAGCAAACACCTCCTGCCATGTCTGGTTTTGCTGCCAGGTGAGGCCCTTCCAAAGGCCCCTTGGAGAGAACTGCTGTCCCTGGAGAGAGGAGCTGCAGGAGGTCCCCTGGGTGTCCTGGAATGTGTCACTCTGCTGCTGTTCCATGAACCCAGGGCACGTTGTTTCCATGAACGTGGAAATAAACTCGGGTTTTGGGCAGGGGTGTGGGAGCCTGAGGTTTTTCTGGTCAGAACAAGCCGAGTGCTCACCATGCCCTGTGCGGGTGTCCCGTGGCAGAGATGGCAGCACGTGCCAGGCCCCTGGCAGAGCACAAGGGCTCAGCTTTGCTGCTCAGGCTTGGGCATCACTGAGGACCAAGTGGCACAGAGAGAGAGCTGGCACAGAGCTGAGAGTTGGGGTTGTTCAGCCTGGACAAGAGAGGGTGGCTTTTCCCAGGTCCTGGCTTGGTGGTTGCCTCCCTTTCCTGAGGACAACAAAGCAGGTTTGGGGCTGTTCCTGCAAATCTCTGCATGAGGAGAAGGAAAAGGCAAGAACAACACTGACAACGAATCCCTGCCCGTTCCTGGGCACAAGTGACACTCTCCTGTGTGGGGGCAGAGGTCTCATTGTGGCCCCTCCTGCCCCAGCCCTGCTGCCAGACCTGCCTGTCCCTGGGCAGGGTGAGGGGCCCTGGCTGCCTTCTCTGCTCTTGGGATTACTGTTCCCCACCCAAATTTCCCACCCTAACCACTCTCCCTTCTTCTCTCACTGCTCCCCTCCTCCTTTGTCCTCTCCAGAAACACTGACACCTACTTTTTCTAGGAACAGTCTTTATGATTTCTGCCATTTTCCTCCAAAATACTTCCCCGTAGGTAGGATTTGCTCATCAGAGAGATGTGGGATGAGCTGCTGAAGGCAAAGTCTCAACCTTTGGACATGTTGATTTTTTAATCCTCACCCCAGTGGAAATGACAGAACTTTAGAT
This sequence comes from Neopelma chrysocephalum, assembly GCF_003984885.1. NCBI lineage: Eukaryota > Metazoa > Chordata > Aves > Passeriformes > Pipridae > Neopelma > Neopelma chrysocephalum. The sequence continues at coordinate 1,051,296 of NW_020897746.1, read as the reverse complement.
TTGACAGTTTAGCTGGAATCCAGCCTTATATTTTTATACTGCTCAGATGTATTTTTGTATTTCTCCGTGAAAAGAAAGGGTCTTTGAGATTTCTTTGCATTTTTTTCCCCTCAGAATCCTGACAGTATCTGTTAAAGAAATGCATCTGAAAATCCAATTTTTCTTTTCTTGTTCGAAAAATGTTGACAGCCCTCATCATGAAGCAATAAAAGCACCTCTCCAGGGATTGTGGGCAGTGGGTCTGGCACCACTAATGAAAATAAACAGGCATTTCCAGCAACCTTTAGCTAAAGATCTGTCCTGCAGGGAGACAGAGAGAAAGTCTCCTCATAGAAATGGGGAGGTAAAAGGCTGTTTAATCATTTGACAGGCCAGTCCTGAGGAGCAACAACAGGACATGGGGTGTGAAAGTCCAGCATGGGGGCAGGGAATTGATGTTTGCAGCAAGGAGCTGGTTTGAGGCAGATCTCAGCCCTCAGAGCTCTGCTGGGATCAGGAACATTTTTCCAGGGGGTAAGAGAGTCTGAGGTGCAGCATTGGAGGTACAGGATGTGCTGGAACACGTGATACTGCTGCATCTCCTCTCTTTGTGGTGGCAGCCACCTCCTGCACCCTCTGCAGAGACCAAGGGCTGCCCAGGCCCTTGAGGAAGGACCACACAGCTCCACCCCGGGATCTTGGGTATGAAATCCAGGGGATGTGTGAGCGGCTTCCTGCCGGATATCCAAGAAGGAATCTTCTGTTGTTGCTGTGCATTTAACAGACATTAGACATCACCAGTCCCTGGCCAGCTCCAGAGCCAGCCACCTTCTCCACCCCTGCACAGGCACCAGGTTTGCAGCCCCCAGAACTGTCCGTGCAAAGCTGTTTTGTCCCTGTTGTCCCTTCAGAGATGGTCCTACACATCTGTCTGGACACATCCCAGACCTGTCTTCCAGCCCTGCAGCAGCCCCTCAGCACTCTCCAACCTGTGCTCCCCAGCTCCTGGGGAATAGTAGACCTGGATGCTGTATCCTTTGGGACATCCCATGGCAGATGGGACAGGGAAGGTGTGGAGTCAAGAGGATGAAGGTCTCACAAAGAAATTAATGTTCATTGGTTCTTAATTACACAATTCTCTTTCATTAGTGAGGATTCTACTTTCTGTTGGTTATTAATTTCTTGGGTTTTTATGGTAATCAGTTCATATCTTTAGTCTTAACATCTTTTTTCCTTGGAAGGGACTTCCCATCACATATATCGAGTCTGTCCTGGCCTTCTTACCTGTTGATTTCTGCAAAAGGTCCTTGCAATTCATAAATCCTGGGTTCCAGATGTTCAGCTTCAGTACCACGCCTGTTTGGAAGGACCTCACCAGGCCAAGCCACCAAGCTGAGAGGGGAAGGTGCTGCATCTCACGAGGACATTGAAGGGTGAAGCTCCTCCTGAATGTGACCTTGTGGACATCCCACAGCAGATGTGACAGGGAAGGTGTGGGATCAAGAAGCTGAGGGAATGCCAGGGGAATTAAAAAGCAGTGGCCTGGGCTGAAGGACAAACTTAGTGGAGGCATTTTGGAGCTCTCCAGAGCCTTGCTCAAGCCTCACCCATGAGGGAGGCTGGGCTGCAGCCCCTGTGTGTCTGTGCTTTGGGCAGTGTCCTGGAAATCCAGGCCAGCACAGCATTGCTGGGCCCACCTGACTTCCCATCTTCCTCCTCCTCCATCCCTCTGGCTCAGTCTGGTCCCAAGGCTGAGGTCTTCTCCCAAGCTGTGAATTCCAAACCATTGGCTCCTCCTGACTCTCCCAGTCAACTCCTCCTGGAGCTGCTCCTGCTCCTGATCTCACTTTTCCTCATGCACCAGAGTAGGGTAAAGGAGCTCAGATGTCAGAACCTCTCCTGCCTCCCACTGCCCTAAGTCCCTTGATTATTTGTTCTGGCTAAAAATTAAGCATCTAGTCTCCTCCTCACCAGGGTTACATGAGCAGAGCTTGCTTCTTCCTCAGGCACCTGAACAACAGGGACACAATCCAGTGAACAGGAAAGAATCACAGAATGTCCTAAGTTAGAGGGACCCACGAGGATCATGCAATCCAACTGCTGGCCCTGCACAGACATCCCAACAATCCCACCCTGTCCCTGAGAGTATTGTCCAAACCCTCCTGGAGCTCTGTCAGCCTTGGGGCCGTGCCCACTGCCCTGGGGAGCCTGGGCAGCCCTTTGCAGACTGAAGTTGGACAGAGAGGAACATGCACCCCCAAAATGTCCCTGAGCCAGCACATGGAAAGGTGCTCAGCAGAATAGAAGGTTCTAGTGGCTACAGGTGTACTTCAAATTGTGTCCATGGCAGGATATTGTGCTTCAGGAACGTAGAGAGGAGCAGAATGGAAATATTTTAGGCACTACCAGAGGTGTGTCTGTTTGCCTTCAGGCAGAGAAGGTCCAGCTACAAAACACCAGCTCCTTGGAGAACACTCAAGTCAATGCTCTTCTCTCACAGAAACAAATGAAAGAAAAGTATTTCTGCTTTCTGTGAAATTTCCAGCCCCTGCTCCAAAGCACTGAAGAGCTGCAATTATTCAAAGAATAAGTCTCCAGTGTTTCTTGTCTAATCAAACCGAGGCCTTTTGTCTTCAGCTCAGTCTCACAAATAGCAAAGTTGTGTGGATGAAACACAGCAGGATGATCCAGCCTGTGCCAGAACCCCAGCATGGAAAATGTCAGCCCCAAGGCTTCAATCCTGGCAGAGGAGAAGGAGCTGAAGGCAGGGCTGTGGAATTAGAAGCACTGGCAGCCCTTAAATTTCCAGTCTTACTGGTCTCTCTTGTAATATTGCCATGTTTCCAGTTCAGTGGAGTGCTTTGCTGGGTGGGGGCCAGCCCTGAGTGTGGTTTTGCCATGGATGGAGGGCAAAGTCAAGCTTCAGTCAGAGAAATGAAAACCAGCATCAGTGGAGCACCAAGAAACTAAAGCTCATGGCTGGCAGAGCAGGGCAAGTCAGGCTCTGTATTAACATCCCACAAGGAAAGTCCAAAATTCCTGGGAAGGCTTTAATAGTCCCCACAGAGCCTGGCAGAGGACTGGGCCAGGGGTATCATTCCCTTGGCACTGGTGTCCCTTCCCTGGGGAGGTCAAACCAGCTACAGCACCAGTGTCAGCAAGGAAGAAATATCCCCAAGGAAACAACCCACAGGGCAGCCCAGGGCTCTGCTGGGCTTGTACCACCCTGAGCATCACGAGAGACTTTGGGGCACCACAATATAAGGAAGATCTGAAGCCATTAGAGAGTGTCCAGAGAATGGAATGAGGGTGGGGAAGGGCCTTGATTTGAAGACGTGTGAGGACACTGAGGGCACTTGGTGTGTTCAGCTGGAGAAGAGAAAACTGAGGGGAGACCTCAGTGCAGTTCCACCTTCCTGGGCAG
>NW_020897746.1:1022700-1042893 GCF_003984885.1 Neopelma chrysocephalum | reverse complement strand
AGATAGGAATGGATCAGGACAATAAGTTTCATTCAGGAACAAGTGCTTCCTGGGCTGAATATATTCTGCATGTATGGAGTGTGATGGCAGCATCTGGATGTGCTGCAGAGCCTGCTGAGAGGGGATGGGAAAGGGAAGGAATGTGAATACTGGATGCAGCCTTCCTGTAAGGAGAGGCACTTCCAAAGAGAAATAAATCTCAGATGTTAAAATATACAGTAAAATCAAAGAGAAACCAGAAGGGTGTAGAAAATAGATCATGGAGCTCTGTAGGAACAGCTGGAGTAAATTAAGGCAGGTAATTGGAGCAGGATAAGGTAGGTGAGCAGCAGGGCTGGAAGGAGCTATTCTTAGCACAAGCATTTACTCATCAACAAATGGAATCCTGTCTTGGCTCGTGGGTGGCCTCGAGGGTTTGGCATTTGGCTGAATCCATGAGTTATCCAAAAGCCTGTGGTGACACTTCTCTGGGGGTGTCCAGCGGTGCCCAGGCAGGGTGAGGAGGGGGGAGTGCATCTCTCCTGGCTCAGGAGGGGGTGACAGCCCCATTTCCCTGGATGCTGTGCTCTGAAGGACTGCTTTGGCTTTGCTCTGGAGCCCAAAGGACCAGGGGGGTGATCCTTTTTCCCCTGTGTGTAGTTTACCTTCTGTTGCATTTTACTGAGGACTCCTGAGCTGTGGTACATCATCCCTGGGGACAGTGACCTTGTCACAGCTGCTGGGAGCCAGGAGAGAGCTGCTGTCCCCACCAGGACCAGGCTGGTGGTTCTCTGAGGGGTCTCCCACAGCTCGGGCACTGTGTGAGTGCCAGACCAGAGCTAGGAGGGCACTGCTCTGGTGTGGAGCTGGGGCCAGGCAGACACACAGCCTTCTCCCCCCCCCTCCTGTCGGGGGCCCAGGGTGTCCCCCACGGGTGAGGACCTTGGTTTGCAGCGTGAGGAGGGTGCAGGTCGTGCTGAGAGCAAAGCACTGGCTGTTTGTGCAGAGCTCCACTGTCACACGGGCCATTGGCTCAGGGACACCAAGGGCAGAGCTGGCCCGTCACTGCACACGGATGGAATCAGTGCCATTCCAGCTGCCAAACACCTCTGCACAGGGTGGCATCAGCTTTTCCAAGTGCTGTGAGTGACAACGTGGATGGATTGTGCCAAAGAGCTCTTGGGCATTTACCCTGCCCCGTGCAGGCCGTGGGAGGTGGGTAAAGGCTGATTTCCATCTCTGTTGTGCCTGTTGTTGTGGCTGCACTGAGGATTTGCTGCTTGAGCACAAAGCTTCCCCAGCAGCGTCTGAAACAAAATCCATCAGCTTCATTCCTGCAAGAAAAGCCACTGACTCAGAGGTAACAACTATTTAGGCCAGTTAAGTCTCCTCCATTTGATGTAAAATATCAATTAGTATAAATCATTGCAATGAAATAACATGCTCCAGACTCTTCTTATCCCTCAACTGTAGAAGAAAATCCCAGCAAACAATTTAGAGCAAATACCTTCATTAAACACTTAAGTGAAGCAATCGGGATTACAACAGTCTGTAAACAAGGGAACAAACACGGTGATCTAATCTCACAAAAGAACAAAGCAAGTGTCGAGGGGCCCGATCTGTGTGTGTCTAATAAAGAGCTGATAAGCAAATAATAACGGCAAGGACTAATTAATGTATAAATATCGAGGCCTTCAAGCTGCACGGGGTTTGTACTGAGGGCAGGGAGGGTGTGGGGAGCTCCTGGGGACAGAGCCCTAAGGTCACCACGGGCTGGACAGGCAGGGACAGCTCCAGCCAGCTCAGCACCCTTGTCCCTCACTGTCCCAAAGCCACTTTGTCCCCAGGCACAAGGGGAGCTTCCCTGTGACCATCTGTTGTGGTTTCACCAAAACCAAGACACCATTCTACAAAGCACTGAGCCCAAAGGGTCACCCAACCTCTGATGGGTGGCACTGACTGAAACATTCCAGGTGCCCACGAGGAAGGAGTGTGTGACTGTCTGGTGCCATGGAGGAGGTCAAAGCTGGCCTGGCTGGGAGCTGGGAGATGTCAGGATGTTTCTAAGTGAGGGAGCTCAGTGAGGAGTAAATGCCACTGGGCAGGTACCCACAAGTTACCTCCTGAGCTTTGGCTCTGCATCTTAGAAGACCAGAAGACACTGAGAGGAATCACCCATCCCTCCCACAGCCCTTCCTGCCCAGGGTCTCCCTTGCACTGTCTGGTCAGAGACCCTCAGGGGCTCATCCTCACAAGGCAGACCCTCCTCTGGACGAGTGGGGAATCATGGAATCACAGACTGGTTGGGGTTAGAAGGGACCTTAAAGCTCATCCCTTTCCTCCCCCTGCCATGGGCAGGGACACCTTCCACTAGCCCAGGTTGCTCCAAGACCCATCCAACCTGGCCTTGGACACTTGCAGGGATGGGGCAGCCACAGCTGCTCCAGGCAACCTGTGCCAGGGCCTCCCCACCCTCACAGCCAAGAATTTCTTCCCTATATCTAAACTCAATTTCCCCTCTTTCAGTTTGTACCCATTCCCTCTTGTCCTGTCACTCCAGTTCTGATGCAGAGTCCCTCTCTGGCTTCCTTGGAGGCCACTTCAGATCCTGAAAGGTGCTTTGAGGTCTCCACACAACCTTCTGTTCTCCAGGCTGGAGAGCCCCAGCTTTCCCAGCCTCTCAAGGTACAATGGCTGGATGCACTCCTTGCAAGATCAACGTGTTTTGTGCTGTGTTCAGCCAGAGCTGGAGATACTACACCATGTCTCCAGCTCCCTGCTCCAGGATCCAGGTGTTTCCCAGCTGCTCAGCCCCTCTGTGCACAGGTTGCTCCAGCACCATTCTTGTGTTCCCTGAGTGTGTTGCTGTTTCTCAGCCTGTCCCAGGACACTCCTCTCTCCTGGGAGGAGGGAGCACAGCTGCTGGTGGCAGGAGTTGGAGCTCTTGGCTTGCCACTCCCAGGAAATGTTTACAGGAGTCCCAGATACCTGGGCATGGGTCCTCAGTGGCACACCTGGTGTTTCCTCAGCTAAACTTTGCCCAGTCATAATCTAATGCAGCTCCTCAGAGGTGGATCATCTTGACCTCAGCCCTGGCCAGCACCAGCAGCAATGTGTGGACACTGTTCCTGTGGAGGCTTCCCCAGCAAGAACTTGGCTGCTGCAATTGTGCCCTAAGGAGGGCAGAGACATCTCCCAGTGAGGAAAGAGGGGTTTGTCCCTCAGTGCTGTCTCCTCTGGGGTGGGGAGACCCTTCTTGCACACTCTGAGCTCTTTCCCTCCACCCAAACCTGCCTCTGTTGAAGCAGAACTTAAACCAGTATCTCTGCTGGGAAATGCAATGGGGGAACTGGGCCCAGCCCGTGTGGATGTGCTGGCACACCCCTGCCCCTCTCCACATGTCCCTCAGCCCTGCTCCAGCCCACAGGGACAGCAGCTGTGACACAGAGCGGGGCCCGAGCTGCTGGCACGCAACCTCCAGCAAATGAATTCCATAAATCAAATTACCACCTCTCCTGTGCCCCAGAGAATGCCTGAAAATATAATGCATCTCCTTAAAACATAAATAGAGAAATAACTGCAGGTGGACAGAGGATGACCCAGTGTGAGGCCGGGGCTGATGGGGAAGGGGTGGAGGAAAAAGAGTGTCTTAGGAGTTTAAAGCAGAACTTTAAACGTATATTTTTTTGTTTTGCTGGAGAAGAATGAGGATCAAGAGCCCATCATTATCGTGGGGTTGATAAAGCTAGAAAAGACCTACTGGTTGTGCATCAGGAAAAATCTGGCTGGTTATTTTCAGGGGGTGGGGAGGGAGCTCTGTGCTTGCTCTTCCGAGAAGAGGAGAAACACATTGCCTGTGCTGATGGCATTTTGTCCCTGGAACTCGTCCCACAGCTGATCACTCCATCCCAGTGCAGATTTACTCCAATGACTTTTGTGTTTTATAACATTTACCAACAGTCTCTGCTTGTTACAAACACGAGGAGTGGGCAGGGCCCAGCGATGGCCTCATCCCACTTTGGCCTGAGTAGTTTTGCTGCTGTTTCCAGAAAAAAAAAGGGTTTGTCAGCAGAGGTCAAAGCTTTTATTACGGCAGCAAACAGAGTGGAAACCAATCGTGAAGCCTTGAGATGAACAAGCCTTGGAGCTGATCTGTCCTGTGACAGGGGTTTGTCAGGCCTGGCTTGGTCTGGCACTGTCACCTGAGGTGCAAAGGTTCCCCCAGCTGGGCCATAGCAGGGTTTGGGTGGGAACATCCTGTGTAATGACCTGTTCTCCCCAGCCCCTTGTCGGGTCTCATTAAGGAGAACTTACAGCCTGAGGAAATTCTCTCCAAAGGGCTTAATTAAGGTGGTTGGGGCCGGGAGCACCCAGGGATCATTTGCTCTCTGCGAGTCTGGCTTTGAGTGAGCAGCTGCTGGGAGAGGGGAGGGCAGGGCAGGGAGGGCACAGAGGCTGCCCAGAGGAACTGAGCTGGCACCAGAGCCAGGTGGGAAGGGCTGGGGGGCACCTGAGTGATTCCAGGGGGAGGATCTCCAGCTCTAGGGGGGAAGAGGTCCCAACACGGTTCTCAGGTGGTTCCCACTCCTGTCAAAACCCAAATGTGCCTTCATGTTACAGGAGGAAAAGACACTCCACAGAAAGCCTGCAAAGCCTCTGAATGTGCTCAGCTGCCTCTTGAGCACAAAATCCCCTGGCAGAGAGGAGGATGGGCACATTGAAGGGCCATGGGCTCAGCAAACTAGCCTGGGATGTGCCTGGATAATCCAGCTGCAGTTCTTAGGGAAAGAGAAGAAGGAAAGCAGGAATACACAACTCCTCATGTGCCTCCAGGCATCAGGCAGGCTGAGCTTCAGAGATCTCCTCAGACAGGAGCTGCATTAGTGCCTAATAGCCCTGGGGGTGTTATTCTGAGTGGATTTGTCTGACAGCCTTTTAAACCTGTCTGTATTTCTTGTGGCAACAGTTCCCCACCAACGCAGTGTTCCATATCTGCTCCTCTTTGGAGCCTGCCATACTCAGGCAATTTTGTTTTCCTGATGGCTTTGCATTACAAAGCAAAGTCAGGATACCTTGGAAAATTTCTGTGCAAAGCACCCACTTTTCTCCTAATGGATAGGATTGGTCCTGGCTGGCTGGATCCCCATGGGGTGAAGGAGGGAAGAAGGGCTGTGTGCTGCTGTTGGAGGGTCAGGAGTGGGATCTCATTCCTCACTGACAGCAGGTCCCTCCCAGAACATCAGCTGGAGCCTCAGCAGGCCCAATTACACCCCCTGCCATGGACAGGGACACCTTCCACCAGCCCAGGTTGCCCGTCCAACCTGGCCTTGGGCATTTCCAGGGATGGGGCATCCACTGCTTCTCTGGAAAATCCATTCCAGCCCTTCACCACCCTCACAGGGAAGAATTTCTTCCTAACGTCTAATCTAAACCTTTTCCATTTCAAATCTAAAATTCCATGATTTTTACCCTCACCAACCCTCATTTGCAGCTGTAAAGACTCAACAAAGCCCCTCTAACTTCCACACATCATTCCTGGTTTACTCCAGCTTCCACACAGCATTCCTGGTTTATTCCAGCTTCCACACAGCTGCATTTTCCAGCTCAGTTTTTCCCATCTCCACTCACATACAAGTGTCTCTGTGAGCAATCTGCAGTTCCAGGTGGGACAGGCAAAGCTTCCACAAATCCACCTCCTCCCACTTTGTTTAGGAAACATCAAAATGCCTTGGAAAGTTTCTGCTGCTCCTGAGAACTCAGATCTTTCCCTTCCAGACAGAAAAGGGCTTCTTTGCTGCTGATAAAAACCAGGAGCACTGGGAAGACATCTTGACCCCTTTTCTGAGCAACCAAATTGCAGCAAATGCCTCTGAAACCCTACAAAGGAGAACAGGGGGTTCTTCTGTGATTTCATACTCCAGTTCCACAAGGTTCATCCGAGCAGGGGTGTTAAACTTGGAGTCTTGGCCAGACTCCAGCACAGGTAATTACAGTTCTAACAACCTAAATATCTCCCCTAGAGTCAATTTAACATGTTGTTCTTTTTTGTTCCTGTCCTCAGTGCAGTGACAGTGTCCCAAGCACAGTCTGCTCTTCGTCACTGCTCTCCTTCCCAGAGCACATTTGATGAGACACAAAATGATCTCCACTGATCAATTCCCACAGGAAGCTGCTCCAGAGGTGCCAAGGATAATTATAGGGTGAAGGCTGTGGAGCTGCAGCCCACCCTCATGTTCACAGGGATAAAATCCAGCCCCACCTCCCTGGATCCTTGTGGGGTCCATCCAACTCAGGATATTCTCTGATTTTATGACTTCCATGCAGCTCAAAACATTCCAGCTGAGTGTTTCTGTGAGGACACATGGGATGGACAAACAGCACCAAAAGCAAATTCCCCCTGTCCCACTGTCTGGGTTCTGCCTGAAGAGGCCAAGGGGACACGCAGAGCTCTGTATAACACCCCAGGGGAGGCCTGTGGGGAGAAGAAACCTCTTCTCCCAAATGCTTTCCCTGCAGTCTCAGCCTCTGTCACCCTGAGGTTGTTGACCCTCTCTTGGAACAAACACCCATGAAGAGCCAGGCGAGTCACTGGCTGCCAGGTGGCTTCTGTCACCCCACACCCACTCCCCCCTATGTCACAGCACAACCTGGAAGCAGCATCTCCACCCCCAAGGCACAAACAAACAGGGAATGGGAAGGGCTGTGGGCTCTCTCCTCGAATGAAAGAGAACACCAGGGACTCATTGTCCACCTTTACACCCCCAGGAAAACCATGGGGTTTCAGAGGTCAAGCTGCAAATTCTCCTGAGCTTCACATCTGGGATAAAACAAACAAGAAAAAAATGCTCCAGGGACCTTTTCAATGAATCACAGAATGGTTTGGGTTGGAAGGGACCCTAAAGCTCATCCAGTCCCACCCCTTGCCATGGGCAGGGACACCTTCCACTAGCCCAGGTTGCTCCAAACCCCATCCAACCTGGCCTTGGACACTTGCAGGGATGGGGCAGCCACAGCTTCTGTGGGCAACCTGTGCCAGGGCCTCCCTACCCTCACAGGGAAGAACTTCTTCCCAATATTTCATCTAAATCCGTGTTCCTTCAGCTTAAGGCCATTCCCCCTTGCCCTGTCCCTCCAGGCCCTTGTCCCAAGTCCCTCTCCAGCTCTCTTGGAGCCTCTTTGGGCACTGGAAGGCCTCAATAAGGTCACCCTGGAGCCTTCTTGTTCAGAGGCAACTCCTGGTTTGCTCCAGGAGAAATTCAGTCACACTCTGTGCTACTTCTGAGTGCTCAGCACGTGGTGCAGGAGGAGGAGGAGGAGGAGGAGGAGGACAGGCAGCTCCTCCTGCCCATCTGCAGGTGCAGGAAACAGGGCTCTCCTGCCACATCCGTGTACTCCACAGGACATTTCAGTGTTCAGGGATCGCTCCGAATGGAACGTTTTCCTTCTGCCTTTTCTGTAATTGTATCAACGGGGAAAAAAATGTAAATAGAAATTTTAATAAAAGTACAGCAGTAAGCAGATCTAATCTGTAACCTTTTGAAATATGAAGAAGCTGCTTTATCTGCGAGGAAGCACAATCTCTCCCTAGCAGAGATGGGAATTTGTAGGAGTTAAATTAACTGAGGCACTGTTCCCCTCTTGCTCGTTGAGTGGAAGCAAAGCATATTGAGGATTATTGCAAAGGGAGAATTAATAAAAACAGAATGGGGAAGTTTCAAATCCAAGCATGTTTGCTAAATGTTTCCCAGGCACAGGGAGAGCAGCAAAGGTCCTCGGAGCACTTTTTTCCCAGGAAAGAGCTTTGGGTTATCCCAGATGTGAAGCTCAGAAGAATTTGCAGCGTGGCCTCTGATCCATCCCCACACAGGTCAACAAAGGCCAACAAGAGAACCCATCTCTGACCACCCTTCCCTACAAAACCCCTCAGTGTCACTCTGAGAACCACCAAATCTCACTTTTACATTGGGTCTCAGTATTTAGGTTCCTTTCCTGTTGGGTTTCTTTATTTTTTTTTTTTACACAGTTTAAAAGTTCTTAAAAAGAATCCACCCCCTGTGGATTCTCTGGGAGTGTGAAGGTGGACAATGAGCTCCTCACGGATTCCACGTGGATCTTTGCACCCCAAAGTCTGATGTCACAGTGGCAGTGGGGGACTCGGGGCCACCACTCGTGGCCTTGGGTGAGGAACTGCCTTCAGTGCTCAGGGAAGAGGAGAAAAGCAAACCTGGGGACAGTTTCCCAGAGGCAAGTCTGGAGTCCCACCAGTTGGAGGGAAGAACTGGGTTCCTTGGGAAGAACATGGAGCACATGGAGCAGGATGACATGCAGGGCGTGTTCAGTGGAGCTGCTCTGGCTCTTGCCAAGGTAAGAAGAGGAGTCAGTACCTTCTAAATGGGATAAAACAAACAGTGGTCCCTGCACTGCCACAAACCCTGTGCACTGGGAATCCACAGGGCTGGGAGCAGAGCATCCCCTCCTCTGCTTCCACAGGGAAACAGGGAGCTGCAGAGTGGAAGGGCTTTTCCCTGGGGACAGGAGAGCTGCTGGGGGGATCAGTGCTTGGCATTTTGTGGTGGTTACAGCTACAAACAGCTCTCAAAATAAAACCTCTCCAGAGTGGGGGTTCTTGTCCCTCCAGCTCGGAGTATGAGGACCTCACCTGGTGTCCCACCTACCCCCACCCTCTGCATGTTATGATCTGCTGGTTGTGATGCAAAGGGGGTGTGCCCATGGATTCATCATCCCAGAGATGACCCTGAGCCAAAGGGCTCCTGGACTTGCATGGCTTTGGTAAACCAAGCCAGGATAAATCAGTGCAGGTCACTCCAGGCCAGGTGAGGTCACTGCACCTGGGGGGTTAAGGTAGGGGAGAGTCTTCAAGAGAAAACCCAGTTCCAAATGCCAAATAGGTGGCAAGGTGAGGGGGCAGGGGGGTGTTTCTGTCCTGGGGGAGCAGCAGGGGCAGGGCAGGACCAGTGACTGGTTGTTCACAAGAGTGACCCTCTTGTCTGCGGGTCAGGCCATGACTGCAGAGTACCAAACAGAGCAGATTTATCAGACATTCTGAGTGTCCCTGAGCTATCAGCACCAGTTTAACCAGTTCCACCAGTCAGGAGCCTGATACTAAATATAGGACTGCTCTTGTTACCAAGAGATCCCAGATTACCTCCTATAAACTCGTCTATGCTGTTGGTCATATTGTCCACGAATCCTTCACCTTTCCATTTGGGTTTTCAAGTACTACAGAGTCCAGTTTCTTGCCCTCAGGTTTCTCTCTCAGCCCTCTTTCAATCCTCAGTGTGGTCAGAGCACAACATGTAGTCCAAGTGTCAGCTCCAGATTTGTTCAGCATATGGGTGAGTTGTCACAGCTGCAGAGCCACTTTCCAATGAAATACAGATTGTCAAAAAATGCCCTTGATCCATGGGAACATTCCCTGCAAACCCCTCCACACTCACTGGTGCTCCATGGCTCGGGTTTGGCCTCATTTCTCCAGGCCACACATCCTGTAGAATGTTCAGGGAGTGAAAAGGAATTTCAAACACAAAGCTGGGAAGCTGCACTGCACATTCCCACCAGAGCAAACCCCCAAAGGCAGCTTTATTTTCATTCCTAGTGCTTCCCAGACATCATTCCAGTACCTAAAGGGGGCCTACGAGAAGGCTGGAGAGGGACTGTTCACAAGGACATGGAGGGACAGGACAGGGGGGAATGGCTTCCCACTGCCAGAGGGCAGGGTTAGATGGGATATATGGAAGAAATCCTTCTCTGTGAGGGTGGGGAGGCCCTGGCACAGGTTGCCCAGAGAAGCTGTGGCTGCCCCTGGATCCCTGGAAGTGTCCAAGGCCAGGTTGGACGGGGCTTGGAGCAACCTGGGCTAGTGGAAGGTGTCCCTGCCCATGGCAGGGGGTGGAAAGGGATGATCTTTAATGTCCCTTCCAACCCAAATCATTCTGTGATTCTGTGATAATTTCTACTGTAATTAACCCAGTTTTCTGAAGCATTTGGGTGTCCACAGGACCAGAAGTGCCAGCAGAGTGTACTCCTTCCCCTGCCCCTCTGCCCAGCAGGGAATGCTGCCTTCTGCCCTTCCTGGGCTGCTGTGCTGGCTGCAGGCAGCAACAATGGGACTCCTAAAGTGTTTTTTTTGCTGCTTAAACGAGTGAAGTGGCAGCAGCACAAAGATTTAAGGCAAAGAATTCCCATTAAGCCCAGGGGTACCTTGCCTGAGCAGCAGCTCCTGCCTTCAGCACAGCAGAGCTGCTCCTCCCCCTGCCCTGCTTGGGGTTCTGCAATTGTTCCTGTGCATGGCAGGGATTGCCCAGGCCCTGCCTTGCTCACAGGGCTCCCATCCCACACTCTTTGCTGAATTCTGCAAGCCTGGGGTGAGCTTTCTTTGCTCTCTCCCTCTAAGCCTTGAAAAATATCCTAATTTCAGACAGCTCTGAGCTCTATTCAAAGGACTTTTGAATCCTCCCATTTTCCAGTCATTCATCTGGTCCATGAATGACTGGGAAGAACTGGCTCATCCCTGGGGATTTTAGAAAAGGTCTAAAAATCACCCAGAAAGAGAAACAGAGGGACTTGCAGAGATGGGGGGCAGGGTGTGTCATGTTCTCTGAAAGCTCTGTCACATCTGAGTAACTCATTTGCTTTATTCAGAAACCTTTCCAGTGGCACAGGGGCTGCAGAGGGGGCTGGACCCTGGGCAGAGTGTTCTCCTGATCAGCCTGAGTGCCTTTTATCAGGTCATGGTGTAACCCTTGAACTTAGAATCACAGAATCACAGGATCTCCTGGGTTGGAAGGGACCCACAAGGACCATCCAGTCCAACTCCTGGCCCTGCACAGGACACCCCAACAATCCCACCCTGTCCCTAAGAGTGTTGTCCAAACCCTCCTGGAGCTCTGGCAGCCTTGGGGCTGTGCCCACTGCCCTGGGGAGCCTGGGCAGTGCCCAACCAGCCTCTGGGGGAAGAACCTTTGGCTGAGATCCAACCTGAGCCTGCCCTGACACAGCTCCAGCCATTCCCTGGCTGCTGTCCCTGTTCACCCAGAGCAGAAATGGAGCTGCCCCTCGTGAGGAAGCTGCAGACCCTGCTGAGCTCTGCCCTGGGTCTCCCCTTCTCCAGCTGAACAGGCCAAGTGCCCTCAGCTGCTCCTCTCGTGGCCCCTCCAGGCCCTTCACAGCTCTCACCATTTGCTCTTGTGTTGCTCAATCTCGTGCAAAACTGTTTCAACTCTCTCTTCCCATCCTGTCTATTCCTGACACTTTTGGATGTGCCCCCCAGTACTTCCTCACCTGAGCTGCTTCTTCCACTGTGAGGAAGAGGAAGGTTTATATCTCTCAGCTGGGCAGGAAGGGGACCAGGGGTCACTCAGAGCTCTGGTCTAGTGGACATGGTGGTGATTGGCCAAAGGTTGGATGATGATCTTGGAAGTCTTTTCCAAACTTAATGATTCTGTGATTCCCATCTGGATTGGAGACTGAAAATCATGGAAACATGAGGATCACGGGAAGAAGACCATGGGAATGTAAAACCCTCTACAAAGGTCAGAATTACTGTTAAATCAGGAAAAGTCTCTGTAGGTCCTTAGATTTCACAGAATCACAGAGTCACAGAATTATTAAGGCTGGAAAAGACCTGCAAGATCACCAAGTCCAACCATCAACCAGCACCACCACCCTGTTCACCACTAAACCATGTCCTCAAGTGCCACATCCACTTCCAGAGATGGTGACTCCACCATTTGGAGTCATCTCAGCCTCTACTCCTCCCAGGGTCTCACTACAGTCCCCCCCCGTCAGAGGCAGTGATGATGAGGCACCAGGCAAACCCTGCCAGGGGAGGTACAATGTTCCTGCTCCCAGGAAAGTGGGCTCTCATCCCACCACAGCAGTGTGGGAGCCCAGGGAGAGCCCCCAGGGCAGAGCATTCATTAATGGTGAGGGGCCAAGCAGAGCCTGGGCTGCTGCCCAGCAGGAAAGAGGATGGTCCAGGCATCCCCTGGAGCAGATTCAAGTTGCTCCAGCCCCCCTAGTGCATCTGTCCTCTAGAATCAGGCTCCTGGGAGGCTCCAGTGGCTTGGGGGCTGGTTCTCCATGACACCAAACAAGCTCTTCACCTGGGAGCTGGACAGCAGGAATTGCCTCTGGTTCCAGCTCAGGGAAAGAGAGAGTCAGAGTCAATCCTCCCTTCTCCACAGGAAAACAGAGAGTCAGTAAATCCTGCAGCCCGAATCCCACTGCTGCAGACACACAATTGATGAAGTCTGGGCCAATATTCCTGCCCTTTCTCTTCCTGTGGGCTCTGACTCAACCTCAGGGCTCAGCAGGATGGGAACAGCCCCAGCAGTTGCCATCCACGTGACACCCACTGGAACTGTCTCAGCCTTTGTTTTTCCCAGGACTTCAGTTCCTCCTTAAAGAGCTCTTGCAGATCCCCACAGCACAGGCTGTGTACTGACTGCAGAGCAAGCTTGAGAGACTGGGCAGAAAATACAGGAATCCAAGGGCTTGGACAAGCTGCAGACTCCATTTCAACCCCCTTCTGCTCCCACAATACCCACAGCCTGGGTTTGTCTGCCCAGAGTTCAGGTAATGTTTAAGATGTAGTGGTTAATGGCCTGATTTTACCCTTTGGGAGATGAGGTGTTTCCAAGGTCCTACTGAAGTGCAGAGAAACGCTGAAAGGTGACCTCTAACAGGCCCTCCAGAATAGGGTGATGATGTCAGTGGAGCAGGGAGAACTGGTTCTCTCCAGGACTGATGTTCAGTTCCATGGTGGCCACCCAGAGCTGTGGGAATGATTTGGAACAGCACAGAGGTTTTGGAAGTGCCAGTGCCAGCAGAGGAGGCTGAGGGAGAAGTGCCCTTGGTGTGCAGCATGATCCCAAAGGTGTTTGACTGTGCTCAGCTCACACATCCCACTGATCCTGGGTGACTCTCATGCTCTGGCTTCCATCCTCTTCCAACAGAGAGCAGGAATCCAAGGATGTTGATAATGTTGCTTATTCCTGAGGGTGAGCACTGTGACCCCAGCACTCCAGGGGATGACTGCCTGCTCTGTGGTTGCAGGAACATGGACTGGACTGGAGGGAGCCCAAGAGGCAGCTGGTTTGCAAGGAAAGGAGGGTTTAGTTTCTGTGACTGTGGCTGGGAGTGCCACAACCAAAGCCTTGCTGAGGTGCTGTCCAAGAGATGTCTGGGTTCTTCTCAGGCTTAAGATAAGGTCTAAGGCCTTCCAGCAAGGGTGAGACAGATGTGTGGGACAGGAAGGGATAAGCTGTTACAGCCCTGGGTGATCTGTGAGAAGATGAGGTCTGGGGTCACACAGTTTCCCAGCTATGGCAGGCTGCAAATGTGCTCTGCTGTGGCATTTCAGTGCCTGTTTTCTATTGCTAAATTAATGCATCCAGATAAAAGTGTCACAGGCAAAGAACCACTTGGATGAGATGTCTGGAGACAAGAAAAATGCCTGTTCACATCACCTCAAGGCTGTCTGTGCCTCAGTTGTCCACGGTGATCTGGGTGAGGTGGGCATGGACACAGCTCTGGGGGGGTTCCAGAACCAGAACTGCCTCAGTGGAGGGAGCTCCCATCATATTTCTGGGCTTGGACTCAGCCTGGGATCATTAACATGACTGCTAATTGATCTCATCCCTCTCTGGTGTTGTCCCCTGCACCCAGCCCGTGGTTGGGTAATGACTGTGCAGGGTGTGGGTACATCCAACCTGCTCCTTCCATCTGCTCCTCTGCCGAGCTGGACAGTCTCTCCTGCCTCTGACTGGCTGGTGATGAAGAGCCCTGAGCTGCAGGACAACCTGAATGGAAGAGTGACTGCCAGAGCCCATGGAAAAGGCAGATTTGTTGGATGCTGCTGGAGCGAGGCCACACTGTGCAGTGACAAAGGTGGAGAGCCCGAGCTGTTCAAAATGTCTTTCCCAAACTGGGGGGCAGGGCTGGGGGAACCTTGCACAGGAGACACCAGTGAAGGAGAAGAACCCCATGCTGAGGTCTCTGCATTCCCTTCTTTCTGCCTGGATCCCCAAGGGATGCCCCACACTGCAGTGGAGAGTTGGAGGGTTTCCCTTGTGCTGGATTTTCTGTTAAGGTCAAGAAGGAGCCCACAGTAAAAATGGAGAGAGACTATTTGTAAGGGCCTGGAGTGACAGGACAGGGGGAATGGCTTCAAAGTGATAGAGAAAGGTTTAGATGGGAAGTTAGGAAGAAATTGTTCCCTGTGAGGGTGGGGAGGCCCTGGCACAGGTTGCCCAGAGAAGCTGTGGCTGCCCCATCCCTGGAAGTGTCCAAGGCTGGGTTGGACGGGGCTTGGAGCAACCTGGGCTAGTGGAAGGTGTCCCTGCCTGTGGCAGGAGACGGAACTAAATGGTCTTTAAAGTCCCTTCCAACCCAAACCATTCTATGATTCTATGATTCTATGATTCTAAGATATGGCATCACAAGCGTCCACAAAGTGTAGAGACACTCCCAGGTGAGTTCTTTTTGGGTGAAGCAGGTCTCTGTCAGCTCAGAAGGGGACACAAGAATTGACCTTGGAGCTGTCATTCTGTAGATCTTGTTCCACACATGGAGGAGGGAGCAAAATGCATCTGCACTCTTTGCTGTGGAAATGTGTTTTAGAGGAGTTCAAACCAGGAGGAAGAGGAAAAGAAGCAGAAAACAAATGTGTGAGCTGTGCAGGCAACAGCACTGCCCCCCTGCACAGCACAGAGCACTGCTGGAAGAACTCTGTGGGTCTGGCCAGTCAGTTTTGTGCCAGGAGAAGACACTGAGCCTGTGTCCACCCCCTGACAACAGGACCTCGAGATTTGCAGAAGTGCAGCAGTAAAAGTACTTCCTGAAGACTCCTCTGTAAGCAGAGCTGGGTAAATAATGAGGAATTAATCGTTTGCTGTGGAAGTTTCTTTGTGCTCTGTTTACCGATGGCCCACGTGGCCATGTCAGGGGAGGGCAGTGATGAACTGCCTGGCCAAGGCTCTGCCTGGTGACACGTCAGTGAAGTCACAGAATCACAGAATCATCCAGGTTGGAAAAGACCTCTGAGATCATCCAGTCCAACCCATGACCCAACCCCACCTTGTCACCCAGACCATGGCACTGATGCCACATCCAGGCTCTGCTTAAACACCTCCAGGGACGGGGACTCCACCCCCTCCCTGGGCAGCCCATTCCAAGAGCTGATCCCTCTCTCTGGGAAGAACTTCTTCCCAATGTCCAACCTAAACCTGCCCTGGTGCAGCTCAAGGCTGTGCCCTCTTGTCCTACTGCTGGTTCCTGGGAGCAGAGCCCGACCCCCCCCGGCTCCCCCCTCCTGTCAGGGAGTTGCAGAGAGTGAGAAGGTCTCCCCTGAGCCTCCTCCTGTCCAGGCTGAGCCCCCCCAGCTCCCTCAGCTGCTCCTCACAGCACTTGTGCTCCAGACCCTTCCCCAGCCTCGTTGCCCTTCTCTGGACCTGCTCCAGCCCCTCCATGTCCTTCCTGAACTGAGGGCCCAGAACTGGACACAGCACTTGAGTTGCCCAGTCCAGGGGCAGAATCCCTGCCCTGCTCCTGCTGCCACACTGCTCCTGACACACTGCACCTCTCCTGGGAATGCTGGCTGTCAGGGCTGGTGCACCTTCATCCCCAGGTTGCACAGTTGTCTGGAAAGCTGCACACGCACATCTGTTCATGGCCTGGCACCTCCTCCCTTCATCCCTTTCTCCCAGACAGAAAATAAAAGCTTGAGAGCAGGGAATGACCCAAGACAGAGACACGTCAGAGCTGCAGGACAGCACGAGCTGGGGACAGGCACTGCCACAGCGGTGAGAGGATGAGAGGAATGAAACAGAAACAAGATGTTCCCATGGGGAAGAATAACCACAGCTCCTCAAACTATACAAAAAACTGTATAAACCACAGAATTCTCTCAGGGACCAGAGAATCAACCAACCACTAAAAGCTGCTGAAATGTCCCTGTTTTGGGGTAGACTTTTGTCCTCTATCTTAAGGCAGCTGCTCAGGAAGCTGCATAAGAAGCTGATCACATCTGGCACTGCCCACCCTGCTGTGTGTGAGGCCCTGCTGCCTCTGTGCCTGCTGTCACTGTGCTTGTTCCCCTCACAGTTCCCTGCCTGCTTTCCATTCACTGTCTGTATCTGGGAGTAAATATCCTTCTTGCAACAAACTCGGGACCCACCCATACCTATTAAAGCAAGAAAGAATGCAGCTCCATAGAAATAATCCCCCAAACTCCTATTATTAGCTTTTTGTAGCTACATTAATTTTAGAAGGAAAATTAGGTCCAAAGTGCTGGGCTCATTTTAATGAAGATTCACAGTCACAATTTAATCCCTTGACGAGGAAGAATCAGCTTTTGAGCACATCAGACTCATTGCAAACTCCTCACAAAGTCATCAGTGTCTGACGGGGGTGGCAGGAAAACGGGCTAAAAGGGAACGATTCCGTGTAGGGACTGGAGCGAGCAGGACTTTCTGAACCTGCAGTTCCCTTCCCCGCCTGCAGCCGCGGCAGCTCCGGGAGAGAGATGAAAGCACCCGGCACAGGAGATAAACAAGAAAACAGCTCTGAAACAGTCACGCTGCCAAAACAACCCGGGGAGGATGGGACGGGAGATAAAAGAGAAAGTGCTGGAGAGTTTGGAGTGACTTCCAGGTGGGGCTGGAATTAGGGAGCGGAGCTGGCACCAGAGTGAGCTCCCCTGGGCAGGGTTGGATGTGCAGCAGAGGCATTTCCTCTGCAAGCATCTCGTCCTTTCCTTCCCTTCCACAGCCAGCAACGCAGCTTCAAATCCCAGGAAAGTCCCAGAAATCCAACATTGCTCCTCGGGGACTGTTTCCTTCTTTTCACATTTACTTTAGCTCTTTCTATCTCGTATTTTGGCTGCAGGCCATGGGATTATATGGGATATCCAGGGAGACTCTGTCCTTCTTTAGCTTGTTGGTGTTGATAAATTGAGCAGGAGGAGGCAAAGGCATTGGGGTGTTTCATCATTATCTCGGGGTGATAAAGCCACGGTGGGATCAGAGGAGCACTTGGAGCCGGTTCTGGAGGCTGTGCAGACACACTAAAACAAGGCACATCTCAGACCCCAAATATTCTGTGGGGCTAAATACGTAATATTTAGTGCTGTTCTCCAGGGAGACAGTTCCACCAGGCTTTTCCTGTGCCCTTGTAACATTTGGCAAAAGGGCAGAGGAGTGTCAATGGTTTAAGTCCCAAAAACTCTGGCTCTTGTCCCCTGAGGACTGACCTCAGCAGGTCCTTGCCCACCTGGGAGAGGGTGCTGGGTTTTCTCCCCTCCTCTGGGCACAGCTGCTGCAGAGACCTCAGGTCCTGTATTGGTGTGCAGGGACTGCCCAGGGGAGGGAAGGACACAGATTGCTCCATCCTGATGCCTCCCACGCTTCACAAAGCCCTGGAGAAGCAGGGACAGAGTTCCAAAGGCAACTCAGGGTTGAAGGTGCTTTCTGTGGTGCATTTGATGAGGACATGCTGGAAGGCCCACAGTGTTTGGAGATGGCCTCCCAGCATCAGTCAAGTCTGCTCTGTGACCTTGGATGTCAGGTTTTGGAGGTGCCCCATAACAGGAGCATTATTTCCCAGGCTCGTGGGATTTGGGGTTCAGAAGGGTGCATGCACTAAACCAGCTCAACCTTCCACCTGGGTGCTCACATGGCCACACTGGTCCTGCACCTCAGCTTGGAGTTTGGGGTCAGGCCCTGCTGAGGCCTGGGAACATCCTGGTGTGGATTTAACAGGGAGACCTGGGCACCTCCCTTACACCCAGTACTCCTTGGGCCATGCAAGGATGGGGCTTCTTGAAGAATGAAGTGATCACCTGATTTCCCCAGGTGTCCCCCAGCATCAGAGCAGCTTTAGATGGCAGAGCTAAAGCTTTCTTTGCCAACCTGTCAGTCCATGGGCTCTCCTAAGAGAGTTATAAAATGAGTTGTTGGCATTCAAACCTTTGGTAACTTGAGGAAATGACTTACAGGGTGTAGGCAGGGGATTTTCCTTTCCTTTCCACTGCTCTCTTCCCCCTACATCTCATTCCCCACTCTCCTGAAAACTACTTGCCTGCAGCTACAGGGCATCACTTCAGTTCCCATCTTCTTGTGCTCCCATTGCTGTGATTCCTCTCTGTCCTCTGTGTGTCCTTCCAGCTGGTAGCACCTTGGATGCCTTCAGGAAATGTTTGTAAAGGCTTTAATTTAGTTTGCAATGGGACACAGGGGAAGCACCAGGACTTTGAGGAAATTCTGGCTTGGTGGCCCTGGCTCACAGCACTGAACTCTCTGTGCCTGAAGGAACCTTGCTCAAAACTGCCTTAAACAAACCTGTGGTGGCTGTGCCCGGGTCACTGGGCATGGCCAGTCCAGGGCATTACCAGCCCATCCCTGCAGCACCCAGAGCTGCCCTGGAGGGCACCCGGTTGGAAGTGGGGAGTGTCTCAGACAGGCTGGGGTGGGGGATGCCACCTTCTCCACCCTGAGCCTTTGCAGCAGAGAACTGGGACTCAGCTGGGCTCAGTGAGGTGCCAAGGGCCCCAGGCTGGAGTAGCAATCCCTGTGGAGCCTGGGAGCCTGTCCCTGTGCAGGGGTTCACAGGGCAGGGGAGACAGCATGGCCCTGGTGGGGCCTGACAGCCCTGGGGGCAATGTCTGCCCAGCACCAGGTTGTGCTGCCCTGGGACAGGAACCTCCTGGAGGCACATGGTGGGATTCTTGGGGTGTCCTGTGCAGAGCCAGGAGCTGGACTTGGATGGTCCTTGTGGGTCCCTTCCAGCTCAGGGTGTTCTGTGGTTCTGGAGAGGTGAAGGAGCTCTGCCCCTGGGCTGAGTGGGACAGACCCCTGGATTCCACCAACCCCGGGAGGCTGCACGTGTCTCTGGGGCCAACACAAACAATTTGTGCACATTTATAGGTCCTGCTCAGGCATATCCACGAAGATTGTACCTCCCCACACACTGACAGGGAACATATCACATGTCCAGGGCATCCCTGACACTGCACACACCTACAGGGTCTATGGAGCCCTCAGACACCCACAGGGACCATACTCCCCAAACAGATTGACCCATAAACTCTTACAGGAACAATCCCCAGTGCACACACTGAGGGGCCATACAGACTGCAAACCTACAGCCACCATGGCCCTTCTGTACCCACGAGGGGGCTGCTGTCCCTACACCTCCATAGGGACTGTACCCACAGCTGAGCCAGTGGTAACACATCCCTGTCCACCCCTGCAGGGACCACGTCCCCAGGGACAGGGACAGGGGCCACTCACCACACACACCCATAGGGACCAAATCCCTGTGGGACCTGATCCCCAGAGACACTTGTAGTGACCACACACAGGGACCCCATCCCTGCAGGGACCACATCCCCAGGAACAGGTAGAGGGGCCACATACACCTTTAGCGACCACATTCCTGCTCATTCGTGCTGGGACCACATCCCCAGGGACAGGTACAGGGATCACACACCACACACCCATAGGGAACACATCCCTGCTCATCCCTGCAAGGGACCAAGTCTGTAGGGACAGGGACAGTGGCCATACACACCTTTAGGGACCACATCCCTAGAGGGACCACATCCCCATGGACAGGTGCAGGGGCCAGACACACTTACAGGGACCACATCCTTGTCCATCCCCGCAGGGACCACATCCCCGGGGACAGGTACAGGGGTCGCATCTACAGTGACCACGCCACTGCCACCGCTCCGGGCGCACCCCGGGGCCGGCGGGTCGGTGCCGGTGCGGGTGCGGGTGTGCGGAGCTCTCCGCCCCGCGCGGTCCGGGGCTGAGCGCGGGTTCCCCGCGGTGCGGGCGCGGTGCCGGTGCTGCCGGTGATGTCAGGAGCGGCCCGGCAGCGGTGGGCGGCGCTTCCCCGGCTCTGCCCGGCCCCTGCTCCGCGCCCGGCCCGGCTCCGGCGCCGCTCCGCCCCCGGCCGCGCTGGGAGCGCGGGCAGCCCCGCGGCCCCGCTGCAGTCCCGCTCCGGCATGGTAAGGCCGTGGGCGGGGGGCGTGCGGGCGGGGGCGGGCCGGGCTGCCCGGGGCGCGGCGCGCTCTCACCCTCTCCCCGTCTCTCGCAGCCCCTCTCCGGAGCAGCGCCGGGACCCCGCCGCCTCCAGCCCCGCTCCGCCGGGCTCCGCCGCTCGCCGGCATGAAGCGCCCGGCGCCGGGCA
>NW_020897746.1:1015665-1019700 GCF_003984885.1 Neopelma chrysocephalum | reverse complement strand
GTGCCGTTGTGGGTGAGGAGGTGCCAGCAGTGTTATCTCCCAGGGGACTGTGCCTTGTGCCGCTCCAGCCGCTGCGGCAGGTGCCACGTTCCAGCCAGGGAGGTTTGTGTTCCTGAGATAAGAGATGTGTCGTCACAGAAAGATTCCTGAAGTGTCTCATATCCCTGGGCAGGTGATTAGGAGGCTGTTGACATCAGTACTATTATCAGCACTAATTGTACCCAAATGGCTGCGCACACAAGACCCAAATATTTCAGTGACTCTCTTGCTCTGCCCTACTGAAGCTTTGCAATTAAACAACTGTACCCAAGAGACTTACACCAACCAAATCCTTCCTCACTTAAATGGGTCTGACCTTCCACCCTCGGGGCCTTATGGAAATAACCTGGATCACACACAGCAATGTGATTGAATTGGCAAGGAAATAACCACTGTGATCCAAGTTGGACTTTCTCCTCCACCTACAAAGTTTTGTTCTGCTGGTGCTGAAAAGTCTTTTTTCTCTCTGTAGCCATGAAGAGAGAAAGGAGTACTCAGGACACACAGTCTGGTGTGTTTAGGGAATAAGGAGATGACACCTTCAGCACTGCTGAGCTCACATTGGTTTAGTCCCAGGTCGAGCAGCCAGGGTTGCTTTGGACAGCTATGCTCAGTTTATCTCATGTATAGTCTGACAGGACAGACATCACTTTCCTGAGCATCACCCAGGATTTCTTCAGTGTCTGAGAGCAACAATCTCCTCCCTTCTGGCACCCAAAATCGTTTCCTTATTGTGTTGGGACCAACAACCAACCCAGAGAGTAGCTCTCATTATTACTATCCCTTCAGGATGGAAAACAAAAAAGGGGTTACATTTGTACTCATCAGGTCCCTGAGTTGTATTTTTGTTTGTGATAAAGATCAAAAACTGAAATATTTTCCTGGACATGTGGTTTTGTCCTCAGAGAGGGCAGCAGGCTGAGGGTTCAGCTCTCAGGTGGGTATTGGCTGAGGATGAGGCTCTTCCTGTCACCTTCAGTTGTTCCAGGGTAGATTCACTCCAATTGCCTCAATTATTTTTAGTGAATGGAGGTAAACTGTCCATCCAGGAGACAGGGAAGCTTAGGGCTGTATCAAACCCCATTCAGACAGTAATATTAGCAGGAGAAAGGGCAGCAGTATGAGGAGAAATGAGCTGAGCTGCAGTGGAAGGTGGTCCCAGACTCAGAATCGTGGCAGAAATCAGGTTGGAAGGGACCTCTGGAGGTCCCTCCTGCTGCCATCTGCTTAAAGCAAGGCCATCTTCACTGGTGAAGGAGGTTGTTCAGGGTCTCTTCAAGCTGAATTTGAAGATCTCCAAGGATGGAGATCCCTCAGCCTCGCTGGATCCCTGTTCCAGTGTTTTGCTGTCCCACTGTGGATTTTTTCTGTTAAACCAAGTGCCTCTTGTCTCCTTTGGTTTACAGCTCCACCAACAGCCCTGCTCTGCCCCTTTTTCAGCTCCCCACTGGTGGGATGTGGTGCCTCTCTTGGTCAGGTTAAACACACTCAGCTTCAGGCAGAACTGGTTTGTCCTCTCCCATTTCCACCCCACCAGTACCTCCAGCTCCACATCCCACCTTTGTGTTTGCAGGGCTGGCTCTGTGTGTTCCCCACCCCACCCACCCCCCTGATCCCTGCCCTGGCTGCTCCTGCCCAGGTGGCTCCATGGCATCAAGCTGAGTGGAATCTAGAGTTTTATACAGTGTTTTAGAGTCATCTTCATCTGTCACCTCCCTCTGCTCTCTGAGTGATTGCACTCTTGACACAAAAAGTGTCTTGGACAAGTGTTCAAAATGAGCCCAAACCACTGTGGGCCAGTAAATAATGGTGCTAATACAATCTGTGTGATTGAAAAATGACTCTTTGTGTTGCTGTACAGCAGATGCCATTAAATGGTCATCTGATGCTTAATATATCTTGGAGATATGTACCAAGGGCTCAGTTCTGCCAACGTGCTGTCTTCAGAAAATGTGTTGTCTCCAACAGGATCGTGATGCCAAACGGACAGAGCTCTTTAGCTTCCCAAATATTCTCCAGTCAGCAGGGACTGGAATGCAATGGGGAGGTGCTGGGCTGGAATCCTGTAGGATAGAATGCATCAGGATTACTGGGTGAATGGATCCTCTCCTCAGGAGGGGACTGTGCAGTGTCACACAGGGTGGGAACCTCAGGCCTCAGCTCCAGGTCCTCGTTCTGCCACTCGTGTTCTCTACAACCTTGGACACAGAACCAAAATTCCCAACATGTCCTGTGAGCTGGTGGCCAGTCTGAGATACCTTGAGTATGACCATCCATGGGGAGCACCTGTGCCAGCCCATGGGAATTCAGCAGCTTTTGGAGAACACCAAATGCCAGCTCTTTTTTTCTCAGTGAGGATTTAGGAGCAAACAAAAGGAGTCTTGACTTGGGACAAGGCTCAGTATCTACCTGTTACTGCTCTCTGAGCCTGCCTTAGCACTAAATAAAATCTGTGCTTTCATGTCCCTGCAAACAACAATCCCTTTACTCCACCTGTCTCAGTGTGTGCACACACAGACACCCTATGGTTGGTTACAACCCCTGTCTCTGCTCTCTCTACAGGCAATAAATAATCAAAAATGGTTAAAAATATTCTGCACAGGATGGTTGTGAACTAACATAATCCTCTTTGGGAGCCTCTGAGATCTTCCAAGGGTTTCTTTTGTAGAGCACATTAGTGTTGCAATCCATTATGCACAGGGACAGCAGTCTGGAGAGGAAATCATTTGGAAAATGGAAGGGACTCGAGTCCCAAACTATTTCTCATATGAAAGACCAGAAATATGGCATTTAAGGAATGCCAGGAGATATGAGCAACACCAGCATCCTCCTCATCAATATGCAATGAAGGAATTTCTCCTCCTTACATCTTTCTTGGTACCCAAGGTGACATCAGACATGTTCCCTCTGCCAAGAGAAAAGAGCCTTTCAAACGCCATCATCCTTCAAAGGCCACTGTCCCTTAAAGCCACACAAGTCACCCCCTTCCTCCTTTCCCTGTGGCTCCAGTGAGAGCTTGTGGCTGCACTAAGAAAATCAGAGCATTTCACGCTGTGATTATTCCACTGTGTCCATGATATTCACAGAGGAAAAAAAAATCTTGGAGTATCCAGCCATCCAAGGGGAAAACATTGGCTGCAGCTGAACTGTGTGGCATTGCTTTTTCTTGGGGAATAGCAGAGAAACCTCAGGACCATTAAAGAAATCCCTAATGGGCAGAAAGCTCAAGGTAGGCTAATAGCTGTGTTGACATTCACCCAGGAACGTTGTTTAATCCTTTTCTTCTGGGCTGCTGGTTCTCCTCTCAAAAACTCCCTCCCCCCACTGCTGTGGTGCAGGAAAACCCGAGGATTTCTGGAGTGTGGGGACCAGACTCCTGATTTGGGTCAATCTGAAAGAAGTGTGGCTTGGGGAGGGCAGTTTTGGTGCCCCCTTGGGCAGGTCCCAGGGCTGTGATGTGTTCAGAGTGACTCTGGGTGGAGCTTTCTGCTACAACGAGCAGTTTATCTGCACTGCAAGGAAAATGATGGAGGGATGGCACAACCCCGGGGTGAAGTGAATGAGGGGAAGCATATGAAAAACTGACAATAGCCAGGAACTACTTGCAGCAGCCACACTGAAAGAAACTGAGCTTTTAAGCTGTATTTTTTATTTTATTATGAATATTGTTGCTTTTTTTTTTTTTTTTCTGTTTCTGGTAGAAATCCAGCTGCTGCTGGATTTGTGGAACTGAAAATCCTGAGTTCTAGCTGACGAGTGAAAATATGATTTTTTCCCTCTTTCTCTCTCCCCAGGGCTCTGGCTGACATCTTAAGGCAGCAGGGACCAATCCCAATAGGACACTGTGAAAGAGAGACTATCTCAGCCATAGATACCTCTCCCAAAGAGAACACCCCAGTCAGGACCTCTTCCAAAAACCATTACACCCCAGTGCGCACCTCCAAGAGCAACCCAGGTAAGTGCTGCTCTCCTCTCTCTCTCCAGACCAACCAGGGG
>NW_020897746.1:1007456-1012665 GCF_003984885.1 Neopelma chrysocephalum | reverse complement strand
AAAAAAGGAAGGAAATAGGGGACAGCTGGGGGGAAAACATAGAGGCAGAAATGTGCAGTAAGAGCCAAGCAAAGCACTGCTCACTGGTGCTGCAAATTGGCTGGAGAAGACCACAGCTGTAGAGTTCTGTGGTGGGATCTGAAAAGCACCAGCTGTGCTGGCTGTGGGTTGTCTCAGTACTGCAGAGTAGGAGAGGTTGAGCAACCAGAAAGGACTGTCCTCATTACACACGTGCTGATCGAGTTTGGGATTTGTTTTACTTGGAACTTCTGCTTCCAGACTTATAATTGGAAGGGTGCCCTGAAGTCCTGCTAAATAAACCATGGGCTCATTTTTCCATCAGGCTGGTTTGGTGTCAGTGAGCAGAGAGATTGGAGGTGACAGTGACAAATGGAGGTGGGCTCAGCTCAGGCAGTGCAGCCCAAGCAAAGCAGCTCCTGCAGGTGCTGCTGAGGGCAGGGCTGGGGCACCTGCTGGGAGGTGCCTGGAGTTCCTGAGGGAGGGATGGAGAGAGGTGAGGAGAGGAGATGCAGAGGAGTTCATCTCCCACATGCCACCTCACACCTGAACTCCTCTGGGGTCAGTCCTGTTCCTCTGGGATGCTCCCCAAGGAGGACACCCACACACAGCAAGGAGCCTCAGGGGAGACAGGACCCTGCTAACTCTGTGCTCTGTGGGTCAGCCAGTGCTGGACATGGAAGTGATGGGATGAGGGCAGGAAAAACCCTGGAAACTTGGCAGGAGAACCCCTGAGATGCACAGCCAACTCCAAAGCAGCAGTGGGACACTTCAGACACGGAGGCAGTTGGAGCTCTCTGACTGTAGCCTGCACATCAGCAGCCCTTTCAGCTTCCCCCCCTGCTTCCTGATCCTGAAGAGATTAATATATATTTAATCAGATTGAACAAAAACCCTTGTTCTGCTGAGCTCTGCACCCTGGATGCCACACTGAGCACCTGTGACCTCCAGCCTGCAGCACTGGCCTTTTGCTCTAAACCTACAGCCTGGAAACATCTCCACACCTTCCTTCCATCCTGCAGCCCTCACAAAGGCTGATTCCTTCCAGGGTTCCACGAGGACCCTTCCTGTAAGGCACTGGTTGCTGGAAGGAAGATGAGCTGCTTCTGTCCCCAGCACTTGCTGATGCCTGGAGGGCAGTTCAAGGCTGAGGCAAAGCCCTCAGGGGCTTTCCCAGGCAGTTCATAGCAGGTGGTTTCAGAAGTCCCTGAGCTCTGCAGCTGGGCTGGTGTTGGGTGCAGCCTTTACTTCTCAACCCAGGTCTAGATAAGGTTTGTCTAAGGGAAAAAGGGAAGTGTCTCTGCCCTGGACATGGAGACAATTGCTCTTCAGACAAGGTAACTGGTTTTGAGAGGGCTCCATCCTGCTCCTGTGCCATGACCCCCTTCCCCAGGCAGGATGGGAGCAGCTGGTTCTGGGAGGCAGAATGCACTTCCCACACTGGGATCTGCCAAACCCGAGCTCCCCAAGTGTCTGAAGGGCATCTCTCCAGAGGTTATTGCCACTTCTGCTTCCCTCAGAGAAGGCAGCTGGGGACAGCCCACCTCCCCTTCCACCCCCTCTCACTTCTGTGGACATTTTTGGTCACTGTTTTTATGCAGTGCCTGTGTTTTGGTGGTGGTTGGGTCTTTCCAGGTAAAGAAAAGCTGGAAGCTGTGCCCACAGAGTGCTCAGGTCAGAGCACATCACTCCAGCTGATCTGTAGGAGCCAGGAATGCTCCTCCAGCCCCCAGACCTCCTGTTGGTTCAGTGTTTGTTGTTGTGAGCAACAGGTAAAATGTGAGGAATCTGAGATTCCACAATATCCATCTCATCTCTGTTGGCACTTTCAATATCTCCATCACAGCAGGGCTTTTAGGGGTGTTGGAAGGAAAACTCCAGCAACATTTCCCTCTCTTTTCTCCTTGGTCACATGTGTAAGGGCAGGTTTAGGGGGTCTCAAAGGTCAGGGAGTGGATCTAGAGGGGTCACAAGGACACCTTCCACTAGCCCAAGTTGCTCCAAGCCCCGTCCAACCTGGCCTTGGACACTTCCAGAGATGGGGCAGCCACAGCTTCTCTGGGCAACCTGTGCCAGGGCCTCCCCACCTTCACAGGGAACAATTTTTCCTTATAAATCCAATCCAAATCTACCCTCCTTCAGCTTAAGGTCATTCCCCTTTGTCACTCCAGGTCCTTCTGAAAAATCCCTCTCCAGCTCCTGGAGCCCCTTTAGGCTCCCTGGACCCTTCTCTTCTCCAGGCTGAAAAGCCCCAGCTCTCTCAGCCTGCTGATGTTTTTGAAGGCCTTCTGGAAATATTTGAAATATTTCTGGCCTTCAAAGGATATTTGAAGGCCTTTTGGAACTCAGATGCAAAGGGTTGCTTTGCCTTTCCCAAAATGTGGTGAAGCAAAGCACCTGGAAGGCTCACAGAAATTGTCAGATGGGAGTTTTCTGAGGGCCTTGAGGGGGAGCCAGCTCAGGGTGACAGTCACACACAGAGTCTTTCTATTGCTGTTCTCCAAACCAAGGCTCCAAGTAAGGATTTGAAACCTTTGGCTGCTGGAAATCAGTGTGGTTCTATCACAGTGGGCTTGGTTTAGATAAATCCTGATGGCTCAGGGAGATTTATGTCCTGACCCACAGCTGGGATAAATCTCTGATGCTCCAGGACAGCACATGGGCTGAACTGACCCTTTGTTTTCTCGTTTTCATTCTGGCTCTCCCACACTGGCTCTTTTTCACATAAATCCCCTGTATTGCCAACCTGGGAGAAAAGGGACCCTCAGGACCATTGGATTGATGTGGGAGGAGAACTTCTCCAAATATGTTCAGGACAAGGATGTCCTTGTTGCCACTGTTCACAGCAGTGAAGGGTCCCCGGGTGTCACCTACTTCATGTGTAAAATCTGTGCCTGGAATCTGCTCTTTCTCACCACCCCCTGGATCAGGAGGCTGGAGAGCAATGACGAGACTCTTTATTTTGTACTGGGAGAGAAGACTCTGGCCTAGTTTTATATTTTATATTCTGTTGGCCTTTTAATTCTCAGAATATGCCTCACCAAGAGAATTCACTGGTCTGAAAGCAGCCCCAGACTTGCCAGGGAAGAGGTGACCACAGGGGGAAATGGAGATAATTTTCCAGTGTTAAAAATCTTCTGCTCTTCATCTGGGGGGACCTGCAGGTGTGAAGAACAGCCCACTGACAGGATTAGCACTTGGAATGCAGCAAACAGCCCAGCCTAGCACTCTGATTAGCCTGATATATCTGGGGAAGGTTTTTAATAAGCCATTTGAGTCAGGATGTTCCAGAGATGTATGTATTCAAAGTGGTGTTTTCAGCAGTGCCTTCCACCCAGAGGCACATTCTGAGCTTGTTCTGAACGTGAACAAATGCAGGAGAGGCCTTTAATCTTTGTGGAAATCCTGGCAAACATCTCCAGCCAAACACAGGGGAGTGTTTCCACCCCAAACATCACACAGGGGAGGGATCTCTGCTCTTGGCCCTGCTCTCCCTGGCCACGGGCTCAGGATGGGCTTTGTCCCTTTCCTAGAGCCCAGGATGAGCCAGATTCCCTGCAGGTTATCCCTGCCTTCCCCTCATCCATCATTCTCCCCTTCCCCTCTCTCCCTTCCTCCTAATCAGCCAGGCTCTGCTTCAAGTTACTCCCTTCCTTCATTCATTGAATTAGCGAGTTTCTCCCCAAAATCCTCAGCAAGCCTTTGAATTCATTTGCCGGGGCTGGGTGTGGGAATGGCTGTGGAAGGCGTTCCAACCCGCCCGCTGCTTCCCAGTTTGAGTTGTCATTTACAGTTGTTCAGGGGAACACAAAAGCAGGTGTGAAACGATCCCCCGGGCCCCCGGCAGCGTTTTGCAGCCCCTGGGCTCCGCTGTGAGATGCTAGTTA
This sequence comes from Neopelma chrysocephalum, assembly GCF_003984885.1. NCBI lineage: Eukaryota > Metazoa > Chordata > Aves > Passeriformes > Pipridae > Neopelma > Neopelma chrysocephalum. The sequence continues at coordinate 1,008,760 of NW_020897746.1, read as the reverse complement.
AGGTGCAGGTGGGTGAAGAATTAGGGAAACCACTTGGAAAACACGCAGAGAGTTCCAGGAACAGGGCTTTTTTTTCTTTTCTCCATAGTCCTGGTGCCATTCACTGACATTTGAAAAGAAAGAAACAGGGCCAGCTTTGAAACCTTGAGGATTTATAGGAGACAAGGCAATTCAGTGCCACTCCATCTGCTTTTTCCTCCCAGCACATCCCATGTTATGGTAAGCCCCAGTGCTTTCCCTCCCAGGAAAATCCCAAATGGGTTAATGCATTTTCTGAGCCACCACAAAATGTCAGAGTTTGTGTCTCAGAAGGTTTGGAGGGTAAGAGTTACTCTGGGTCCTGCCACTGAAATCCCATTGCCAAGAGGGAGGATGAGCCCAGCAGAGTGTGGAGAGGTGGATGTGCTGGGGTTGGTGCAGGGGGGGTGACACAGGACACCAGCTGCTCCCTCCTGTGGGGTGGGGGATCTGGGATCTGGGTAAGCCCTCAGTTACCCTGCACAGGGTTAGATGTTGGCAGTATTCACTCACCCCCGGGACCAGGACAGCTGATACCCTTTGATTCCCACTCCCCGTGGCAACCCCAGCTCCCTTTTACAGAGAAATGGAGGACAGAGAAGCAAGGGCCTTATTTTAAGAGGTCTGGACTTCAAAAGTCGATGCCTAAAGCCCTGTAAAGCCCTGTCCCTGGGTAAGTCCTGCCCTTTGCCAGGCAGTGAGGGAGCAGTTTGCCCTGGGCCCTCCCCTCTCTCTCAGAGGGGCCGTGTGCTGTGGGTGTGCTTTGGTCAGGGAGCCACAGAAACCCAGAATGGTTTGGGTTGGAAGAGCCCTTAAAGATCATCTGGTTACAAACCCTGCCATGAGCAGGGACACCTTCCATTGGGATGCTCTGGGTCCAACCCCTGCTGCACACAGGGGAGTGGGGACACAGGGGCTGCCAGAGCCAGGCTGTGATATCACAGATCACACAATGGGTTGGGTGGGAAGGGATCTTAAAGCTCATCCCATTCCACCCCCTGGCATGGGCCTGCTCCTCCTGCATCCCCACGTGACACAGACCTGGCTCCTCCAATCCTGTGGCCAAACAGCAAGTGAGAGCTTTTACACCTGCATTGGACTTCATCCCAAAGAGCTTTTAAACCAAGAAACACAGGACAAGGGGTGGGTTGGAAAGCCAGGAGCTGGAATGCAAAGAGCTTAATTGGCCTGAGGGCAACCAGGATGGGGAAGGGCCTTGATTTGAAGGCGTGGGAGGATCCTGAGGGCACTTGGTGTGTTCAGCTGGAGAAGAGGAGACTGAGGGG
>NW_020897746.1:987633-1004456 GCF_003984885.1 Neopelma chrysocephalum | reverse complement strand
ACAGTGCTTGAGAACAGCATGGAATGAGAGGAAAGGTCTTCTCAAGAATTAATAACAGATTAAGTGACAGAAAGCAAGGGATGAGAACAAACAGTTGGGTTTTGCAGCAGATGAATGATTGGAGCCCTGGAGGAGCTGCTTTGGGACATGTGCTGCTCAGGGAGGGTTTGAATGAGCTCGAAAAGATATCCAGAGAGGTGCCAAAAGGTTGAATGTGATGTGCAATTATTCTGAACTCTCAAATCTGGGGCTGACAGCAGAGATTTAACTGTGTGAAGATAATAATGGAGTGAAAAGCTTTCCAGTGTCATTGAGAGGGAGGCCAGCAAGCTGTGCCTTGGACAGGGAGCTGGTTGGGGATCCTGAACTGCCAGCTGGGGTTTTAGGTCTCAGTACTTATATCTGTTTGCATATCTTTGCATTTAGTTGTTTAAAATATGAAATCTTGGAGCAAATCTTTTCTGTGCTTGTAACTCAGACTGTCTGAGTCTCTGACCCTTCCAAGAATTCAGGACAGCTTCCATCAACCAGGTGTCCTCTCAAACCTGTGGGTAGCAAGGCTGATGCTCAGGTCCATGCAGAGCCCAAGGGCCTCTCTGTGAGAGCAATGTGCTCCTGGAAGACTGAGCACCAGGGGATGCTGCAGGAGCCAGGGCAGAGCCCTCCTGGGAGATGGGAGCTGGAGCCTCCCCAGAGCACCCAGCAGCCAAAAGGGGAGCCTTGGGGTGCTTTGTGCTGCCTTGGAGCACAGCCCTGTCCCCCCTGGGCCTCCTGCTGCTCCTCCAGGGCAGCCAGGTCTGCAGATGCTCGGGGAGGCAGCTCCTGCCTGTGAGACACGCTGCTCTCCTTGACCTATTTGCTCATTACCTCCTCCAATGGGATTTTGATTAAGGAATTTTCCTAAGTAATTACTATGGAATTAGCAATTCAGCCAAAGAGAAAATAGTCCAAAAGGCAAGGTGGGAGGGTGTCTGCCCCGAGGGATGACTGCTGCTGCCAGGGAGGGACAACAAATCCAGCACCACGGGGCAGATGGACACAGCTTTATCCACAGAATTCTAGCACCACGGGGCAGATGGGCACAGATTTTCTGATGAAGTCCAGCACCATCTTTGTCCAGATTATTCCAGCACCACAGGGCAGATGGACACGGATATGTCCAGATAATTCCAGCACTGTGAGGCAGATGGACACAGCTTTGTCCCCAGAATTCCAGGTCCATGGGGCAGGTGGGCACAGCTTTGTCCTGCCCAGGGGCACAAGGTCCTCCTGGCCATATCCCAGCTCTGTGTGTGGTTTCTGCTGCTCATCATGGCACTGCCCTGGATTTAGGGAGAGGTTCTTACAGCAGCTGCAGATTCAGGGGTTAAAACCACTCTCACTTCCAGCTGCTGGTTCAAATTAAAAACCCTGCTAAGCTCTTGTTTTGAGAAGCAGGAGAGAAAGATATCACAGGGGCTGGTTCAGTACTGGCAGTCCCCCATTCCAGCCTTGTGGACTGGGGACAGTCACAGGTGTAACATCCCTGCCAAAACCCCCTGCCCAGGGCACAGAGCTGCCTTAGAGTCCTAAAACAGCCCCACTGCAGCAGCTGAGCTCGCCTTCCTTCCACATGTGGGATTGCAAGGGCTTTACTGAGCCACCCCATCATTTCTTGGGAAGAGTTTTCTGCCAAGGAACTCTGACAGACTTTTCCCTGTCAGGACACAACCAAAATCATGTGAAGAACTGCCCCAGGACTCAAGAAAAGACAGGCTCAGATTGACTCAGAATGGGTACAGATGAGATCTCAGGAAAAAAAACCTTCCCTGTGAGGGTGGTGAGGCCCTGGCACAGGTTGCCCAGAGAAGCTGTGGCTGCCCCATCCCTGGAAGTGTCCAAGGCCAGGTTGGAGCAACCTGGGCTAATGGAAGTTGTCCCTGTCCATGGCAAGGGGTGGAAGGAGATTGCCTTTAAGGTCCCTTCCAACCCAAACCATTCCCTGATTCCATGACTCAGCCAAAGAAAATCATCCCCCAGTAAAAGTGCCTGCAAAAGGGGCAAAGGCTGAGCTCACTTTCACTCACAAAAGTCACAAAAATAATGGTGTCACCTTTAAGATCAAAGCAACCGTCTGAATTCCTGTTTCTGAGAGGACTACCTGGAAAACAAAGCCAGCACTCACTCTCTGCTGCATCTGCCTCAGCCCTCAGCAGCTTTCTAATGCAGCCCTGGGGGAGAGCTGCCAAACTCCGAGGGCCTCATTCCAAGGCTTGGCCAGCGAAAATATAAATATCCCTCCAGTTAATTTTGGGTGCCATAATCCATCAGTGGCTGTCTTGTGCAATTTAGCTCCGTGCCACCTCCCTCAGTGCCAGCCTGGGCACTAAAGCATCCCGTGCTCATGGTAAACAGGCACGTGCTGGGACAGTTTTTTTCCAGCTGCAGAGAAGGGTGGTGGGACCAGCAGGGCCAGATGGAAGACACAACTTACCTGGGGCAGTCACTGGTCCTGTGTGAGCAGAGGTGCCAACAGTGACTGGCACCATTCAGGAAGGGCTGGGACCTGGGCACAGGGGGCTGGAAAAGGGACATGGAATCACAGACAGGTTTGGATTGGAAGGGAACTTAAAGTTCATCTTGTCCCACCCCCTGCCATGGGCAGGGTCACCTTCCACTAGCCCAGGTTGCTCCAAGCCCCATCCAACCTGGCCTTGGACACTTCCAGGGATGGGGCAGCCACAGCTTCTCTGGGCAACCTGTGCCAGGGCCTCCCCACCCTCACAGGGGAGAATTTTTTCTATATGTCTCACCTAAATTTCCCTTCTTTCAGTCTAAATCCACTCCCTCTTGTCCTGTCACTCCAGTTCCTGATGAACAGTCCCTCTCCAGCTTCCCTGTAGCCTCTTCAGAGCCTGGAAGGTGCTGTGAGGTCTCCACTCAACCTCCTCCTCTCCAGGATGAAACACCCTCACAGGGAAGGATTTTTTCCTAATATCTCATCTAAACCTACTCTGTCAGTGTAAATCCATTCCCCCTTGTGAGGAGTCCTTTCACAGGGAAGAATTTCTTCCTAATATTCAATCTAAACCTACCTTCCTTCATCTTAAAGCCATTTCCACTTGTCTTGTCCCTCCATCTCTTGTCCCAAGTCCCTCTCCAGCTCTCCTGAAGGTGCTGGAAGAGGTCCAAGGTTTCCCTGGAGTCTTCTCTCCTCCAGGTGAACTCCCCAGCTCCCCCAGCCTGGCTCCAGAGCAGAGGGGCTCCAGCTCTTTGATCTTTGTGGCCTCCTCTGGGCTCCTCCAGCAGCTCCATGTCCTTCTTGGATTGGGGTCCTGGAGCTGGAGGCAGCTCTGCAGGGGGGTCTCACCCGAGCAGAGGGGCAGAATCCCCCCTCTGAGGTCAGTCACATCCAGTCCTGCAGGAGGTTCATTTCTCACAGCACTGGGTGGTTGTTTGAACACTCACAGTTTGGTATCACAGGGGCACACCAGCAGTAGAAGAAGGATCAGACCCTTGGCCCTTCCCAGCCTGGCAGGGCCCTCCCAGGCTTTAAATAGCTTTAAACAGCTTTAAACACCCCTGAAGTGCCAGACCTGCAGGTGTCTGCACATACAGATTTACTGTATTCTGGTACTTGAGGAGAAGCCACTGACCTGTCAGTTCTCTCCAGCCTCTTCACTCAGCACCAGAATACATTAAAACACCTCCAGGAAGCTCTCCCAGTCCTGCTTCTCAGCAGCCTTTTAACTTACACTTGTTTTCCTCCTTCTTATTCACTAAAATTTGAATTATAGTGTCACTAAGGGACAACCTTTTAGGCTTGGCTGTAGATCTTTGATGCCTTTGGTTCTGCTCAGCCATTTCCAGCCCAACCTGGACCCCTCTGCTGACACCTCTGAGCCTCATTGGAACAACTAATGTCAAGCATTAAATGCATTTGTCATGGACAACTGGAGATCTCCAGTGTGTTCCCAGCTCTCCACTGGGATCCACATTCCACGTTCCCATCAGCAATTAAAACACACCACAGGCCTGGCAGCAAGTGTGTGCAAACCACCTCCCACACTTGTGGAGTGGGGGATTCCTTAGGGGTCTGTGCTTTGGGATCCTGGCAGGATCACTGCTGGGAAGCTGCAGCAGTCTGATTTTGGGTGTCCTCAGGGCTCTACAAAGATCAACTCTGCTCCCAGGGAAGGATGGGGCTGTTTTCCAGGGGCAGCTGCAGAGCACTCCAAGTGCAGGTATTCAGGAAAGCATGAAAATATAACCACTGAAAGAATCCCTGATAATCATGCCTGTTATCCCAAAGCCATTTGTAAAGCAGTATTGACTTTCCCTCCAGAAAAACCCTCCCTGGCTTTTAATATCTTAATTTTTTCCTCAAAGTACTTAATGATGGAGGGAACCAACATCCACAATTTATGGGGAAACTGAGTCAGGGGGAGGTGTGGAGCATTCCCTAGGGTCAAACAGCCATCAGGGGGTTAATCCAGAAACAGAAGGTGGGTCTTTTGAGCCTTGGGGTGGATCTCCTGTCCTGGGAGACTGTTCAGGCTGGGATTTGGGCTTGGATGGGGGGTTGTGTTACGTATGGATTATTGCAGAGCTCAGGGCAACTCCCTGCAAACAGAAGTTTGTCTTCTGGCCCCTGTGAACCTTCCACCAGCCTTGGCAGAGGGAAGAGTGAGGGAAGGGCTGTTGCTGGACTCGGGGTTTGGGTGATGGTGGCAGGAGGCTCCTGGTGCTCAGGGAGCTCCAAAGGGGTTAATTAGGAATGTGCAACTGCTGAGTTGGAAACAAGGTCAAGGCCAAGGCTGATCAGGACAAAGGGGGTGGGAAGATGGAAAAAGACAACTGGGAGGATTCCCAGAAGGTCCCCAAAGGTAACCTACTGCAGGTGTCACAGGAGAATGAGTAGATTATAAAATCCCAAGTGACTCTTGGGTATTTGAGCATGATGTCCCCTCTCAGACTGACTTAAGAAAGGATTTAGACACTTCAGCACTTTATAAACTTCAACAGGCACCATCTACATCTTTAAGCACATGAAGTACCTACAAGAGCTTCTCCCTGTCTTTCCTGATGTCAGCAGGATTTGCCCCTTAAGTACTGGCTTTTCTTTCCTAATTGGGGCTCAGTTTGAGATGTGGTTTTGAAGTTGCTACTCCCAACTTCTCTGCTTCCAAATGAAAGCAGAAACCATAAATGACTGTGTTTGAGTGTGTGAAACAGAACAACTTGCATCCTTAGACTGTGAATTCCATACACCCATTTATTTACTTATAATTATAAACAGAGCTCTTCATAAATATTTATAAGGAGGCTCCCAAAGCCCAGCTGAGAAAATAAGTATTATCACCATTTATCAGTTCTCAAACTGAAGCACAGGCAGAGACATGACTTGGCCAACAAAACCAAGCAGGCTGACATTAGAGTGGCTGGGGTTGGAATGACCTCTGGAGATCATCTGGTCCAACCACAGGCAGGGTCACCTGGAGCAGGTTGCACAGGATCAAAGGTGGGTTTGGAATATGCCCAGGGAAGGAGGCCCCACAGCCTCTCTGGGCAGCTGTTCCAGGGCTCTGGCACCCTCCAAGTAAAGAAGCTTTTCCTCATGTCCAGATGGACCCTCCTGTGTGTCAGTCTGTGCCTGTTGCTGGGCACCACTGAAATCAGTCTGGTCCATCCTCTTGACACCCACCCTTCAGATCCTTACAGACATGGATGAGGTCACCCCTCAGATCCCTCCCCAGCTCCCTCAGCCTTTCCTCAGCAGAGAGATCCTCCAGTCCCCTCATCATCCTCACAGACCTCACTGGACCTTCTCCAGTCATTCCCTGTCACTCTTGAATTGCGGAGCCCAGAGCTGGGCACAGCACTCCAGATGTGCCTCCCCAGGGCAGGAGAAGGGCAGGATGCCCTCCTTGCTCTGCTGGGCACACTGTTCCTCCTGCCCCCCAGGATACAGCTGCCCACCTCGGCCACCAGACCACGTTGCTGGCTCAGGACCATTTGCTGTCTCCCTGCACCCCCAGGTCCTTCTGGCAGAGCTGCTCTCCCCTGTGCTGCTGCCTGGGCTTGTTCTTCCCCAGCTTCAGGGCTCTGCAGGATTTGCCCTTGGTGAAGCCATGCTGACTATTCCTGAAAACCTTTGTTCTTCCACAGATTCATTTCCCATGAGCATTAACACCCATCAGGGTACGGTGTCCATTTGGATATCCACAGGATAAATTGTTCCTGCTGTCCCTGAGGGCTGGACCTTCAGCTGGTCAGAGCCTCACTTGCCTCACTAGAGTCCCCTCTGAGCTGGGTTAGGTCAGGTGGCACAGCAGGTGACATCAAACTGCAAAGGCAAGACCTTGGCAAGGTGTTAACAGTTTGCTCTTTCTTAATGCCCGGGGTACAGAGTGAACACCACACCAGGAATGCAGGGAAACTGTGCCTCAGCCTTCCTGAGGACATTTGGGATCCTTTGGAAACTGGCAGCTTCCAAAGAGAGCTGTGTTGAATTTGGAGCAGTTTGAATGGTGGCACAGAAGGTCCCCAGGCAGATGATGTGACTCAGTGAGTGTTCCCATGGCCCAGGTGGGAGGCACCTGTGGGGTTGAGCGTTCCAGCCTCATTTAGGGCTGAGAGAAATGACTGCAAACAGAGCTGATCCTGCTTCTGGAACAGCCAGAAAGGCAGTGCCGGGACGGATGGCTGGAAGAAACTGCCAGCATCTTGTAAAAAAGTCTGTTGTTTCCTAAAAACAGAAGGAAAAATTGTCACTGTGTCTGAGACAGAAAAGTTTTGGTCCAAACACCTGTTCCAAAAAAGTGCTGCAGGTTTGAAAAAGCTCAGTGTGTCAGACAAGGGATTGTCCCCTCTGCTCTGCCCTGGGGCGGCCCCACCTGCAGTACTGGGGCAGTTTGGGGGGACACAATGGAAGGGAGAGATTGAGCCATTGGAGAGTGTCCAAAGGAGGGAAGGAGGATGGGGAAGGGCCTTGATTTGAAGGCGTGTGAGGACACTGAGGGCACTTGGGGTGTTCAGCTGGAGAAGAGGAGACTGAGGGGAGACCTCAGTGCAGTTCCACCTTCCTGGGCAGGGGCAGAGGAGGGGCAGGGACTGAGCTCTGCTCTGGGGGGACCAGGGACAGCAGCCAGGGAATGGCTGGAGCTGTGTCAGGGCAGGCTCAGGTTGGATCTCAGCCAAAGGTTCTTCCCCCAGAGGCTGGTTGGGCACTGCCCAGGCTCCCCAGGGCAGTGGGCACAGCCCCAAGGCTGCCAGAGCTCCAGGAGGGTTTGGCTGATCCTCTGGGGCACAGGGGGTGACTCTTGGGGATGGGCCTGTGCAGGGTTGAGGGTTGGACTCGATGATCCTTGTGGGTCCCTTCCAGCTCAGCATATTCTGGGATTCTGTGACATGGACACTGCCTTGCCTGGCTCCTGGAAACACTCCTGCTCTCCTCCTGCTCCCACCAGCATCACAAGGGAAATCTCTGACAGCCTGAGCTTCTCACCAACCCAAACCACTTCCACAGCCACAGAGCTCAGGATACAATGGGAAAGTTTGCATTTTTCCCATAATTTATCACCTTTGCCCAGTTCTGTTACTGATGCACCTTTCACACCTGAGAGCTCTAAGATGTCCTTTTCCTCTGCCCTGTTGTCTTCAGGAACTGCCCAGGACAGTCTGGAACCTGCTTTCAGTGGAAGAGGTGCTCTTGTGAAGGAGTTTTAGTTAAATTAATACAATCATATCTAATATGCAATCTATACCCCCTCTCTGTCAGTGGGAAGCCATTCCCCCTTGTCCTGTCACTCCAGGCCCTTGCAAACAGTCTCTCTCCATCTTTCTTGTAGCTCCTTCAGGCACTGAAAGGCCACAATCAGGTCACACCAAAGCTTCTCTCCTCCAGGCTGAACAATCCCAATTCTCTCCCCTTTCCTCCCAGCAGAGCTGCTCCATCCCTCTGATCATCCTGGTGCCTCCTCTGGACTCTCTCCAGCAGCTCCATGTGCTCCCTGTGCTGTTCCCCAGGGCTGGAGCAGCTCTGCAGGGGGGTCTCACCTGAGGGGGCAGAGGGGCAGAATCCCCCCTCTGGATCTGCTGCCCACACTTCCATTTCCTTCACTTTTTTGCCTTCATCTCTCCTTCTTTCTCCTGTCCTGCCTTTCCTGCTCCTCCCTGACTCTGTGTTAGAAAGGGAGGAGGGAACCATCCAAATCTGCTCTGTGATCTGCTGAGGTCAAGCCTGATAAATCAGTGAATCCCCTGGAAATATTTTATGATCCAGGTCTGAAACTGAGGAAGTGGGGAAAGAGGAGTTAGGAGAGAATGGAACAGGAACACCAAGTCTCAGAGGGCACAGCAGTGCCACCCCAGGGGACTGGGACCCTGGGGACAGTGACACTGGAGGGACCCCACCAGCACACCCAGCTGTCCTGGCTGGGTCTGTGCTGCTCAGGGTCCATTCCTGCCTGGAAGTGACCTGGTTCCTGGAAGTAGGAGTTGAGCAGCTTTGTCCCTGGGAAGGGAACATTTTCCCATTAGCATTTCTGAGAGCACACTTTGTTTCTGGCTGGGGTTCATTAAAGGGCTGAGGTTCCCCAGGGCCTCCTTCCCTCCCTCCCTCCTGCAGCTGGTGGGAGCAGCCAGGAGGGAGGAATCAGTGCTCAGGGTGGAGGAATCAGTGCTCAGGGTGGAGGAATCAGTGCTCAGGGTGGAGGAATCAGTGCTCAGGGTGGTGCAGTGGCTGCAGCTCCACAGGAACCTGCCACAGCTCTCATCTTTCTTTGCTTTTAAGACAATTGTGATGATGATGCTGATGTCATATCTACAGCTCTAATTAATTCATGATGATGCTGATGCCATATCTACAGCTTTAATTAATTCATGCTTTGGGGGTTAATCAATGGCTTGCATCACCTGCATATCAATAGTGCAGGTTGTGACACTGGAAAACTTTGGGATATGTATGAGCTGGGCTCCATCACAGAACCACAGAATCATGGAACACCCTGAGCTGGAAGGGACCCATCAGGATCATCCAGTCCAACTCCTGGCCCTGCACAGACACCCCAACAATCCCACCCTGTCCCTCAGAGCGTTGTCCAAACCCTCCTGCAGCTCTGGCAGCCTTGGGGCTGTGCCCACTGCCCTGGGGAGCCTGGGCAGTGCCCAACCAGCCTCTGGGGGAAGAACCTTTGCCTGAGATCCAACCTGAGCCTGCCCTGACACAGCTCCAGCTGTACCTTCGAGTTGTGTCACTGGTCAGTTTTTTGACCATGTCTTTCCTCTCCTTCAGTTAACAAACAGAAATCAAGAGACACGAATTCAAACAGTTCAGCAACACAGAATCTCCCACCAGGAGGTGTTGGCTGTGGAGGATCTCCTGCAGCTTGTGATCCCCATTAGCTGTTGCCTTGGATTTAGAGCCTTTTGGAAGCCACCCCCCACACCTCCATGCCATGGATATGGGCAGGAATCCTTCCCAGGAGCTCAGTTCAGCACAGGATTGCCACCACTGGCTCAGCAGTTACAGCACAACCCAGCTGAGCTCTGGGCTGATCTGCTGAACTGTCTCCTGAGTCACCCAGACAAAGCCCTTGTGAAGAGTCTGGGAGAGAGCTACAGACCCAATGAGGTCTCCCTGCATTCCCCAACCCTCCAGGACCATTGGCACCTCCACCCTGCTCAGCTCTGCTCTCTGCTCCCAGGTTTGACCCTGGCAAGGACCAGCTTCCCCTTCACAGGAAAGTTTAAGGCCAAGGTGATAATCTGCCCCCTTAGGAAGATCATCCTCCTGTCCCATAGTAATAGCTTATAAAACACAACTTCTTCTATACTTCTAAAATCTCTGGCAAGCATCCAATATTATCAGGATCCTCTGGGATGCCAAGGTCAGTTTTTCTCACCATTTTAGTGTGGTGACACTCTCCAAATCCCAGCTGTGGAGCACCAGGACATGCCTACACTGTCTCCTGCCCTAGGGGTTGGACTATGAGATGACAAACAAACTCCCTAAGAACAGCAGACAGGTTTGTTTTACCCCTCACTGGGTATTCTTTCTTGAGTTTTCCTTTCAACACCCCGATGTATTTAATGTTGAATTTCTCCAAAAGAAAAAGACACGGTTGCTGCTCAAAACAAGTTGTGGCTTCAACAAGCTCTCACCTAAAAATAGGATAAAAATAATAGTAGTCAGGGGAAGTGTTTTGATTGGTCTGGGAGATTATTTTCTTTATAATCATCAGGCAATTCATAGAATCACGGAATATCCTGGGTTGGAAGGGACCCACAAGGATCATCCAGTCCAACTCCTGGCCCTGCACAGGACACCCCAACAACCCCACCCTGTCCCTGAGAGCACTGTCCCCTTCACTTCTGTGCCATGTCAACCCCAATTTCTCAGCTTCACATGAGATCCCCAAAGCTGGAATTAAAGAGCAAGGTCTTCTTGCTGCCTGCTCCTTTCTCCCTGTGGGTTGGGCACAGAGAGGCAAACCCCACACACACTCAGAGCTGAATGTCAGTAAAACCCAGAACAGAACCAGAACCTCAGTCTTTAGGTACCTGGGGTTTTATTTTGCTCCCTCTGCAAGTTCTTAGGGCACAGAGGGGATGCTGGGCTGGGGTGGCACAGTGGGGGTGCAGTCTCACAGTTCCTGCACTTGGGTTTATCCTTGTCCCTGGTCCTGGTTTTAGGGGAATGCTGTCATGGCAGCCAGGCTGTCTCACTGCAAACCACCTCCCCTTCTGCTTTGGGAGTCCAACCCCCCTGCAAACAGCTATAAAATGGGAGGAATTGCATTGAGGGGGGGGCATTGGGCACAGAAGAGCCACAGGACTGCACTGGGGAGAAAAAAAAGCCATTAGGACGAGTGACAGGACACATTACCATGAACCACCCAAGAGATCTTTGTTTTCTTCTTAAAACATACCAGAACACTAAAAAAAAAAATAAATCCCCAAACCACGCTGGAGTCTAAATTGCTTTCCCTTCCAAAGCCAGTCCCTCTGTTTCTCTGAATACCCCATTTCATTCACCTTTTTCAGAGATATTCAGCAGAAGGGGCTGGGCAGAGCACATTGCTGGGCTCCTGGGGCACAGAACTCATTGTGGGCCATTAACATCACCCCTGTCAGAGCTGGGACAGGATTGTCATGTTCAGGAGGTCAACAGCCATAAAACTGTAAAACCAGCAAAATAAACAAACAAGCAGCAAACCCGAACTGGGAAGCAGCAAAACAAACCTATATCTCAGACTAGACAGCTTAATGTGCCATTAGCAGTCATTACCAAATCTGGCTGGTTTAATTAGTGTGTGATCTCCTTCATTTCGGAATCCACTCAGTGTTCTTCCTTCTCAGGCTTCCCAGCTTGCCACCTGGTCCCCATTTCACACCTCCCTCCCTGGATAGCGAGTTCATTCCATTAAACTCTCGTGCACACAGCTCAAATCCTCTCAAACACTGGGAAAGACCAAACTGGTCCACACTGTGGGTTAAATCAGAGCCCATTTCCACACCAAGGAAAAGCCAATGAATCAGACTTTGACTGCAGAGAGAGGAACAGCACAGGATGCATTTTGCTGGCAGGAAACTGGTGCCCAGTGCTGCCATACTGGGACTGAGACCCAGATGCAGCAAAAGGCTTTACAAGGTTGGGTCTTATTTTGTTTTTGGCTTCTTGTTGTGATATTCACGTGGGACCATGTGAAGGAGGTGCTTTTAGAGAGCATCTCATTTTGCTCTTAAGCGTGGGAAGGACTCAGTTGTGCCATCGTAGAGTCATGGAATGGTTTGGGTTGGAAGGGTCATTGAAGATCACCCAGTTCCACTCCCTGCCATGGGCAGGGACACCTTCCACCAGCCCAGGTTGCTCCAAGTCCCGTCCAACCTGGCCTTGGACACTTCCAGGGCTGGGGCAGCCACAGCTTCTCTGGGCAACCTGTGCCAGGACCTCCACATCCTCACAGGGAAGAATCTCTACCATGTATCCAATCTAAATCCAATATTCAATTTGAAGCCATTCCTTGTCCCAAGTCCCTCTCCAGCTCTCCTGAAGCCCCTTTAGGGACTGGAAGGTCTCCCCAGAGCCTTCTCTTCTCCAGGTGAACACCCCCAGCTCTCCCAGCCTGGATCCAGAGCAGAGGGGCTCCAGCCCTCAGAGCATCCCCATGGCCTCCTCTGGACTCTCTCCAGCAGCTCCATGTCCTCCCTGTGCTGTTCCCCAGGGCTGGAGCAGCTCTGCAGGGGGGTCTCACCTGAGAGGGCAGAGGGGCAGAATCCCCCCCTCCCCTCTGCCCACGCTGTGGGATCAGCCCAGGGCACGGGGGGTTCTGGGCTGGGCCATGTCCAGCCTGTCCCCCACCAGCCTCCCCAGGTCCTTCTCCCCAGGGCTGGGCTCAATCCATTCTCTGCCCAGCCTGTGTTTGTGCTTCAGATTAACCCTACCCATGTGCAGGACGTTGCACTTGGCCTTGTTGAACTCCAAGAGGTTCTCCTGAGCCACCTCTCCAGCCTGGCCAGGGGATGCTCCAGCCGGGCCGTGCAGCAGCCAGGACTCCCAGTCCAACACACTGGGTGTCTTTGAGCAAACCCAGAGCCCTGGTGCCTCAGGAAGCCGGAGAATCCTGGGCACACCCACCCCTGCAGGCTGCCTGGGAGCACCAGCTCCTGCAGACAGGGATGGGGGGTCAGCTGGGAAACCCCTCCATTTGGGGTTGTTTTTGTAGCAGCTTCTAATCACCTCTCCCACAAATCCAGGAGCTCTCCTGGCCCACGTGGTTGTGCCTAATTAGCATAATTAGCACATGGGGTTGCTTTGGCCTGTCTGTTGGCTGCAGGATGATAATGGTGTGGGCACACACGGACCCCACTGTCTGCCTGTCAGCTCAGAAGTACGGTGGCAGCTCTGGTCACTGTGTCCCACCTCTGGTAGAAGAGCACAAAGTGTCTGCAGCATCAAAGAGCTTCTGAGGGCTTGTGGGAGTCCAGAGAGATGGTTTATTCCTCGATCAAAGGTGGGTTTGGCAGACAGGCCTGTGTCTATGTAGGATGGGCTCTGAGTGCCCCCATCAGCTCCTCCAGCAGACAAACGTTGGCACTGACAGTCAGAGACACAAATGACTCGGGCAGGGACGTGTTTGCTCCAGAGCTGTGGATGTTCTGCTCGGGGTCCTGGCTCAGCACGAAGCCCTTTATCTTTGCCACTGCCCCGAGGGGCTCGTTAGCACTGGGACCTTCTCAGCCGGCTCCTGCTAATGATGTTGCACAGGACAGGGACGGGAGGCTCCACCAGGGCAGCAAAGTGTTAAGCACGGTCTCCTGAGCTCCCTTGCCACAGTGCCTGGTGTCTCCTGTGGCAGCAGAGCAGGAACTGGGAACACAGCCAGCTCCTGCACTGCTTCCCCTCACCCCTCCTGCCCGATTCCCAAGGGAGGATGTGTTGTTTCCTAAGTAGAACAAGGTGTGTGTGTTGGGTCTGTAAAGCTCTTCCCTGGTGTGTGAGAGGCTGCTCAGTGCTGGGGCTTAAACAGCTTGACTGGGGCAAAATTCACACACAATTTTTTTTCCATTTCCAGTTATTTTATGGTTTATCTGGGTGGTGATGTTATGGTGAGGTTGTGCATCCCAGACAACCCCCTCTAGAGATCCCTGTCCATGCAGCCCTTCCCACATCCCTGATGTGCCTTCCCAAGAGGATGCTGCTAGACTGGGAGCAGAGACACTTTCTCTGTTCCTGCCCCCTGACTGTCCTTTCCAGCCCCTCACTCAGCCTGTCCCTGGGTCAGGCAGTGCCCCAGGAGGCTGCAGGCACAGGGAAGAGTCCTCTGCTGATGGAGAATCACCCCTGTGGGTGCTCTGGCTTTGCAGAGGATCCCAGAGCACCTCTCACCCACCATTTCAGAGCCCAGCGCCATATAGGATGTGCTGACACATGATACTTGACCATGAGTGCTGTTCCAGCCCCTCAAAATGCAGGATGTGGCTGGGAAGGTGTGTCCTGTGTGCCTCCCACAGCCTGGGCACTCATATTGTCGTTGGGTACCTTCAGTTGTGTGACTGTGAGCAGTTTCCAGAGTCAAACTGAATGTTTTCCTGTGATCAGCCAGTTTTATTTGTCCCACTTCTTTCTCTGCTCTCTCTTCCCCATTTTTTTCTCTCTTTCCTCAGACACCCTTTTATGCAATGCCACTGTTTTTCTTTGAATAACAGTTATTCCTGTGCCCTGGAGTAGAGATTTGCATGGCTGTGCTGACCAGACACTGGGGGAATTGTGCAGTTTTGCAGAATTCCTGTTGAAGTTTGGCCTGAATTCCCTTCATGTTTAGCATCTTTTGCTCAGCTCTGCCGCTGAGAACTGGGATATGGGATCTAGGGCCTCCCAGACTCTGGCTCAGGCTGTCCCTGGCAGGGATCAGGAGTCTTTGAGTTCAGCTCCTTCCCTTGCAGCCTGTTCTCCCTGTTCTGGAAGCACAGATCCCAAGGAGATTAAAGAGCATCAGAACCCAGATCTGCTGCACGAGGCCAAGGGTGATGTGCAGACCTAATTTCACTGGCAATGTATCTGAGACAGATCTGGACAGCTCTGGTAACACACATCTGACCCTGGCAAAGGCATTCACATATCAAGGAATGTTTATCTCTAACCTTAAAGTCCCTGCTGGAGACAATCACTCCTCAGTATTCTCCCTCCACCTGAGCAGAGCAGGCTCTGCCCTCCCTTCTGCTCATACCCTTGAAGCCTCTGGGCTGTGATGAGCCCTCCCTTTGCCCTTAATCGCTTTCTCCTAGCCTATATAATTAAATTCCATCAGGTATTGCAGCTAATTTTTGAGGAGCTCCCAAAGAACAAAAGCCAGTTCAGTGGCAGGCGAACAGAACAAATTAATTAGAAGGGGAATATTAGGCCCTCTCTAAATTAGATCAGCAAATCTCCAGCAGGAGAAGCTGTGATGCTCCTCCCAGCCTGAGCAGGGTTGTACACAGTGTTCAGAGGCACAGCATCCCTGGGAAGGGGATTAGGATTGGAGCAGCCCTTGCTGAAGGCCCTCCAAGGTGTCATTTCAAAGCAGGACACAGGGAATTGGTGGCTTTGTGTCTCTCATTAACACCAGCAGGACTTGTGCCATTAAATTCCTTCCCTGTACTTTGGGAATGGCTCCCTGTCATATTCCTGCATATCCAACCCCAATAACAGTGGATGTTACTTAAATGTAGAGCCCTATTTACAACTTTCCCCCAGGCTGTGGAGATCTTTAGGAGTAAACACTGGGATCATCATTTAAACCCAGAAGTCACTCCCTATAAGCATTCAAACCCCTGGGCAGCTCCCAGCTCCCTCTGGGAACCTGCAGGGTTGAGAATTGCCAGCACAGACTCCTGTTACTCCATGGGATGAGCAGGTTGTGCCAGGAGCTATGGAAGGGCACTCCATGCCCATAACTGTGGGCTCCTCATCCAGCACTGGGAGCACCAGCACTGACAGATCTGCCCCTGTTTGCTCCATGTGGGGCAGGACCAAGTATTCCAAACTGAAACCCAGCAGAGGTGATGAGGAGCTTGGAGAGGGAATGCTGGGATGGGGACAAACTGCTGGAACAACTCTTCTTAATTTGGCACAAAGAAGAGGCTTGAAAAACAAAACCAGTCTCATGTATCCTGCCCTCACTCATAGAATCACAGAATGGTTTGTGTTGGACCTTAAAAATCATCCAGTTCCACCCCCTGCCATGGGCAGGGACACCTTCCACCCTCCAAGCCCTGTCCAACCTGGCCTTGGACACTTCCAGGGATGGGGCAGCCACAGCTTCTCTGGGCAACCTGTGCCAGGGCCTCCCAGGGAAGAATTTCTTCCCAATATCCCATCTAACCCTGACCTCCTTCAGCTTAAGGCCATTCCCCTTTGTCCTGTCATTCCATCCCTTGTCCCAAGTCCCGCTCCAGCTCTCTTGGAGCCTCTCTAGGTGCTGGAAGGACCCATGGCAGAAATGTCTGATTGTTAATGCACCCACCCCTCTACCAAACCCCCCCTCCTCCCCGTTCCAGGTGCTGGGAGGCACCTGCTGAGTTGATGAACTTTCCACACTGTCTGCTCTGGGGGGCCCTGGGGGTGCTGCCCGGTGCTGGAGCTGTGTCCAGGTGTCCAGAGCCGTGTCCAGGTGTCCAGAGCTGTGTCCAGGTGTCCAGAGCTGTGTCCAGGTGGCCCTGTGGTGCCAGGGCAGCATTGCTGGTGATGAGGCCACAGCAGGGAGGGTGAGAGCCAGCACGGGGGAGATTAATGGACAGGCAACCACTAATGATTCCTGGACTGAACCCTCTGGCTCACTCAACTTCTGTTGTAAAAGAAAAAAAAAGCAGCAACAGAAGAAGTTTCATGGCAGAAACTTCTTAAACAGGTTAGAGCAGGAGTCTGTAGGAACTCGCTGGCCTTGTTCACAGAATCCCAGAATATGCTGAGTTGGAAGGGACCCCCAAGGATCATCGAGTCCAACCCTTAGCCCTGGTTGGATATTAGATATGAGTGTATTAATTTAACTAAAACTCCTTCACAGGAGAACCTCTATCCACTGAAAGCAGGTTCCAGACTGTCCTGGGCAGTTCCTGAAGACAACAGGGCAGAGGAAAAGGACATCTTAGAGCTCTCAGGTGTGAGAGGTGCATCAGTAACAGAACTGGGCAAAGGTGATAAATTATGGGAAAAAGGCAAACTTTCCCATTCCTATCCTGAGCTCTGTGGCTGTGGAAGTGGTTTGGGTTGGTGAGAAGCTCAGGCTGTCAGAGATTTCCCTTGTGATGCTGGTGGGAGCAGGAGGAGAGCAGGAGTGTTTCCAGGAGCCAGGCAAGGC
>NW_020897746.1:965002-982633 GCF_003984885.1 Neopelma chrysocephalum | reverse complement strand
TCTTTCTCTTTCTCTTTCTCTTTCTCTTTCTCTTTCTCTTTCTCTTTCTCTTTCTCTTTCTCTTTCTCTTTCTCTTTCTCTTTCTCTTTCTCTTTCCCTTTCTCTTTTTCTTTCCCTTTTTCTTTCTCTTTTTCTTTTTCTTTTTCTTTCTCTTTTTCTTTTTCTTTCTCTTTTTCTTTCTCTTTTCCTCTTTTATTTTTCCTTTTTCTCTTTCTCTTTTATTTTTCCTTTTTTCCCCCCTTTTTTCTGTTCCTTTCCCCCCCTGCTGTTCAGGAAGCAGGAGGGTTGCCAAATCCTGCCCATGTCCCAGCAGAGCAGCAGGGATTCATGCCCTGAAGCCTGAGACATCTCCAGTCCTTCCTCAGCTGGGACTGGCTTTAAGTCCAAATGGATATTTTTGGATGTCACCAAACTCCCCTGGTCACAGCCCTGCCACCCCCACGGAGTGTGGGCACGAGGGCACATCACCACTCACTTTGGTGCCACAGGGATAAAGATGGACCATCAGCCCCTCCTGGCAGGGATTAGAAAAGCCCCAGCCTGGTGTTTTCCAGGAGGGAAGAGGCCTGGCCTTGAGCTGGCAGAGAGAAGTTAAAGCTGATTGTTCTGAGCACTGTGGGAGCAGGAGAACACTGAGCTGGAAAAGCTGCAGGAACACGGCTGGGAAAACCTGCAGCATTTAGTGCTGACTGATCTTCTCTGTATAAAATACTTTAAATCAACCTGCAGTAATTTTTTCCTTGCTCCAGAATTCAGCAGGATGATGAAACAGTGCTCAGCCTCAATTATCCAGTTTCCCTGAGAGGGTGTTTTGTGCTGAGCACGAATGTGTGAGTGCTGGGGATGAGAGAACTGATTCATGGCCTGGGACAGAAATCAGGAGGAACATTTTTATCCATGTCTTGAGTCACAGAATCCCAGAATGGTTTGGGTGGGAAGGGGCCTTAAAGCTTATCCCATTCCACCCCCTGCCATGGGCAGGGACACCTTCCACTAGCCCAGGTTGCTCCAACCTGGCCTTGGACACTCCCAGGGATGGGGCAGCCACAGCTTCTCTGGGCAACTTGGGCCAGTTGCCATCACATAAAATGTAGAGAAAGCACAAACAAATCAAGGCTGGGTTATATCTACAGAGTCACAGAATCACAGAACAGTCTGAGCTGGAAGGGACCCACAAGGATCATCAAAATCCAACCCCTGGCCCTGCACAGACCCCCCAGCAATCCCACCCTGTCCCTGAGAGTGTTGTCCAGACTCACCCAGTAGCAATCCTTGCTCAGTGAGTGGAGAAAGCCACTGCCAAACCTTGAGGAACCCCAACAGGCTTGGAACTCCTGTTCAGAGGCCTCTCAGAAACCCAAAATCCCAGTGACTGCAGTCAGTGGTTCCTGTGGGCACTGGGGAGCTGTGCTGCTGCAGCACTGGTGTTCCAGCTCCCACCCCACATGGGACTAATCCTAGACCAGACCTGAGCAGAGCAGGAGGCACAACCAGCTCCCAGAGGGGTGTTCCATGGCAGCCATGTGTCCAGGTATCCTTGCAGCTCAGGCTGTCCAAACCTGATGGCAAATCACACCTTCATCTGTCTTCCCTGAGCACACCCTGTGACTGCACAGCTGGGACACAGAAGCAGCTCGAGATTTTGGATGCCTCTGACAGTCCTACAAAGTCTGACAGAGCAGGGTTGGATTAAATGGTTGGGAAAAATTCTTCCCTGTGAGGGTGGGGAGGCCCTGGCACAGGTTGCCCAGAGAAGCTGTGGCTGCCCCATCCCTGGAAGTGTCCAAGGCCAGGTTGGACGGGGCTTGGAGCCACCTGGGGTAGTGGAAGGTGTCCCTGCCCATGGTGGGGGGTGGGACTGGGTGGCTCTTTAAGGTCCCTTCCAACCCAACCAGTCTGGGATTCTGTAAAAGGCAGGACCCATGGAGCCCCTTCCTCCTGCTGTGCTGCACAGGACAGGGTGGCTTTGGGTGGCTTTGAGGGTGTAATGTTTGCTCTTTGGGGACCATCAGAGAAACCTTCAGGACACGTGTCCCTCGGTGTGGCTGTTGATGAGCAGCAGCCCTTGGGAGCAGAGCTGGGTCAGGTCCTTCAGTAGGTTTTCTGTTCCCCAGAATGTGCTTTTGGAGACCTGGAGAGATGCTGGGTTTTATTTTCCTGTCCATTGAATCCTCTCTCTGGGAAAGTGCTTTTATTCCAACATCTGAGCAGAATTTGATCTCCTCACTGTGTTTCTGTCAGTCCAGATGCACGTGGCTGCTGAGACCTTCTAGCCCTGCAGTCCTGGATTTTGCTTTCACATAGTCATTTTTTTAAGTTAAAAGAACCTAAAAGTGCAGTTTCCTGAAGCCTCTCACAGCCTGTTCCAGCTTGCAGGGGGTTCACAGTCAAGGCCAAGTGCTGTAGTTAAGGGAGTAAACAATTAACCGGGACCCCTGGTGGCCTAGTGGTTAGCATGCAGGACTCTCACCTCTGCGACCCAGGTTCAAATCCAGCCAGTTCCCCGGGCAGATGGAGTCCGTTAGGCCTGTGAGGCCATCCATCTATGAGAAGGTCACTCTAAACAAACCTACGTCCTGAGGACCTCACTGCCATTGTCCAAGCTTGCTTGGCCCCGGCAGATGAACCTTAGGATTAAAGGGTGGGCTCAGTTCAGCGCAGGCTGTGTCTCACCTAAAAAAATCCATTGCGCAGGCTGGAAAGGTAAAAGACCTTTCCCCAAATCTTCGTTCGCGAAGATGGGCCATTATTATTATTATTATAAACAATTAACCACAGGAGATGTTCCCTGGGTCACTGGGGAGGGGAACCAGCACAGCTTTTAGCTTCACTTTCCAGCTTTTCCAGTGCCAGAGAGATCCATGAGTCCGACCTGGCCTCCTGCAGCTCAGTGCTCTGGGTTTGGCTTGGTCTGCTGGGCAGTAATTGGGCATATTTTTGGCAGGGTTGTTGGTTTGGAGTGATCCAAACCCCGTGCCTGGAAACTGTTCCTCATTCTGGTGATGTTATGGGAAGTCTTCCAGTCTGAGTCATTTTCCACAAAGTCCAGTTCCTGGCCAGTGATTTTCCTTGGAAGTTCCAGTATTCAGTTGTGAGTAGTGAGTTTTTACCTGTCCTGGTTGCAAGGAAGGGTGGAAAGTGGGATGCAAATGCCCTCTGAAAGCTGCTAATGCAGAGGTCACACTGAATCAAATCCAAAGGAAAAGTAAGGATCTCTCAGTTTTCCAGCTGAAATGATCCTCTTGTTCTGTTTTGAACCCAAATTGCCTCTTGGCTCGGGAGTGATCCCAGCCTGAGTTTTTCCATGTTCTCTGGGCAGTCAGTTGTGCAGGAGCCACGTGCTGGTTGGAGGCCAAGGCAGCACTGGTGACAGAGGTTTGCTCATGGTGGGCAAGACTCAGCTCTGTCTGCTCAGGTGGGCACCTGCCCTCCTCCAGAGCCACCACAACACTCTGGGGCACCTGGAGGGAAGGGACCTTAAAGCTCATCCAGTCCCACCCCTGCCACGTCCTTCCCACTGAAGGACCTGACCCAGCTCTGCTCCCATGGGCTGCTGCTCATCAACAGCCACACCCAGGGACACGTGTCCTGAAGGATTCTCTGATGGTCCCCAAAGAGCCACCCAAAGCCACCCCTGTCCTGTGCAGCACAGCAGGAGGAAGGGACTCCATGGATCCTGCCCTTTACAGAATCCCAGACTGGTTGGGTTGGAAGGGAACTTAAAGAGCCACCCAGTGCCACCCCCTGCCATGGGCAGAGACACCTTCCACCAGCCCAGGTTGCTCCAAGCCCCGTCCAACCTGGCCTTGGACACTTCCAGGGATGGGGCAGCCACAGCTTCTCTGGGCAATGTAGATGACCAAGTTGAGCTTTCCCACGGACAGAGAGCCAGGAGAGGGGAGGGCCAAGGCCACTCCTGCCATCTGTTTAGCACAGTCTGTGGCCAGATGTCCCCATGGTTTGAGCAGGGTCTCCGTGGTCAGCAGTCATGTGGGGTGGAGGACAAGGTGGATGAAGCAGAGAATGATGTGACAAAGACGTGGGGAAAAGGGACATAAAGAAAGAAGAGGCAGTTTTTTGGAAGGAGAGGGAAATTCTGGATGTGTCATCAAATTTATCCCTCTCTCCAGCTCCCTGACAGGAGGGTGGAGCCAGGTGGGGGTCTGGCTCTGCCCCCAGGGAACGAGCAACAGGAGAAGAGGAAATGGCCTCAAGCTGCACCAGGGGAGGTTTAGATTGGATATTAGGGAAAAATTCTCCATGGAAAGGGTTGTAAAGCACTGAACAGGCTGCCCAGGGTGTTCAAAAACATGTGAATGTGGCACTTGAGGACATGTTTTAGTGGTGAACACAGAGGGGGTGCTGAGTGGGCAGTTGGACTTGGTGATCTTGGAGATCTTTTCCAACCTCTGTATTTCTGTGATTCTGGGATTCCTAGGACAGGGAGCTTGGCTCTGCTCAGCCCACCAGTGTGATTGAAGCTCCAGAATATCTGTAGGACATGGAAAAAACTGATATTCCCTGCACTGACTTGGGCTACATCTTGTTCATGTCTGCCTGGGCAATGCTGGCAGCTCAGCCCAAGTACCACTGAACTCTTCCCAGTTACTTTTTTCCTTGTCCATTTGCATGTTCAGGATAGACAGGAATGCCAGAAACTTGGTATTTAACCAGGGAAAACTCCCAGTGGTGCTGCCTTTCCTGTGCCTTTAAACTGTGTGTGACAGGTGCCAGCTGGCATCTGGGTTTTGGGTTGTTTTGAGAAGGGAAATGGGGATGTTTCAGTGGCATCCCTTGGGTGCCCCTTATCATTGTAATCTCTGTTATCTTCACCCCAAGATGCCTGACCTGGCTACAAACACTTCCTCCAGTTGTGTAACCCACAGCCATGTCTAACTCCCACCAGTTCCTGAATTAGACTTTCCTCAAATTGAGATGATTGGTGTGATCCCTGGGCAGCTCCAGGCCCAAGAATTCATCATTTTGGGTCTGGTGCCTCCCCTTGCTTTCAGAGATCCCTGTGTTTGACTGGCAGGACAGACAGAGTGATGCAGAGTCTGCCATGGGCTCAGCAAACACCTCACAGCCCTTCAGGCAGCTCGTGCCCTTCGCCTTGGTGTGTTGATATGTGTGAAACAGCTCCAGAAGATCCACTCCAGCTCTGTTATGTGTAAAACAACTCCAAGAAAATCATCCCAGCTCTATTATGTGTCAAACAGCTCCAAAAGAATCCCTCCAGCTCTGTTATGTGTAAAACAGCTCCAAGAGAGTCACTCCAGCCCTGTTATGTCAAATAGCTCCAAAAGAATCCCTCCAGTCCTGTTATGTGTAAAACAGCTCCAAGAAAATCACCCCAGCTCTGTTATGTGTCAAACAGCTCCAGAAGAATCACCCCAGCTCTGTGTCCAACAATTCCAGAAGGATCACTCCAGCAGGAATGAGCAGCATCAGGCACAGGGAGGCTGTGGATCCTCCCCTCACCCTACAAAACAAGGGGATTTTTTTCTTTTCCCACAGAGATCTGTCTGACAGTAATGTTTGTGCTGAGGAGTTGGGATGTGGGGACTCCTCCCTGGGTGCAGTTTTGTTCTCCCAAGGAGATTTGTGACAAGGATGAGGTCAGATCACTGTGTGTCTTGCAAAAGCCTGTCCAGGCCAGTCCCTGTCTGCCCTTCTGGGGTGATGTAATCTGTGCTCAGCAATAACATTTCCAAGAGGTGGATAACAGCATTTTAGTTCAGCTCTAATAATTCTGTTAAATCAGAGCTGGGCTTGTAATTGCTGTTTGTGGCTGAGGTTGTTCCATATGTGTGTTATGCAGGATGTTATTGTGATGAAATGTTCCCTCTGGATGCCCTCAAGAATTTGCCTTTGTTGTGGGCAGGCCTTTCCTGAGCTCTCTGCCTTTGCTCTGCCCTCACAACCAAAGGAGAGGGGGGAAAGAAGGCAAATTTCACCTTGTTTCTCTTTCTGCTGGAAGTTTTAAGTTGTGTAAGTGCCCATCTTACTTTGCTTAAGGAACACAAAGCTTTGCTTGAGTCCTGCTCCTTCCTTTGAAAGGCAAAACCTGGCAGTGTGTGCTGAGTCCAAGGGCTTACAGGAATTACACCACATGGATCCCAAAGTGAGCCAGAACAGGGAGCAAAAGTGCAGGAAAAGCCTCTTGCAGCAAGGCTCTTGTGGTGCTCTGAAGCAGCGCTTCAAACCTGCTCCCAGCCATGAGGAACAGACCTTAGAGATGCAGCAGCTCTCCAGAAATCCCGTGCTGACACACAGCACACGGGGTTCCATGAGCTCAGGCAGCTGTGGGGAGGGTTTGCTTTGGGAGCAGGGAGTGTTGGGAGGCTCCAGTAGCATCAGCTCCGGCTCAGAGCATTTCCAGTGCCATTCCCAGACCCCCAAACCCTGCAGGCAGTGACCCCTGGGCAAACAGGGACATGGAGGGGACAGCACTGACCTGCAGGGGGGTGACACTGCTTGGGGAATGGGCAGATGGAGCAGCCCTGGGAGAAGAACCTGGGGGGGCTGGTGGGGGACAGGCTGGACATGGCCCAGCCCAGAACCCCCCGTGCCCTGGGCTGATCCCACAGCGTGGGCAGAGGGGAGGGGGGGATTCTGCCCCTCTGCCCCCTCAGGTGAGACCCCCCTGCAGAGCTGCTCCAGCCCTGGGGAACAGCACAGGGAGCACATGGAGCTGCTGGAGAGAGTCCAGAGGAGGCACCAAGAGGATCAGAGGGATGGAGCAGCTCTGCTGGGAGGAAAGGCTGGGAGAGTTGGGATTGTTCAGCCTGGAGGAGAGAAGCTTTGGGGTGACCTAAGTGTGGCCTTTCAGTGGGACCTACAGGAAAAATGCAGAGAGACTGTTTGCAAGGTCCTGGAGTGACAGGACAAGGGGGAATGGCTTCAAACTGCCAGAGGGCAGAGTTAGGTGGGATACTGGGGAGAAATTCCTTCCTGTGAGGGTGGGGAGGCCCTGGCACAGGTTGCCCGGAAAAGCTGTGGCTGCCCCATCCCTGGAAGTGTCCAAGGCCAGGTTGGACGGGGCTTGGAGCAACCTGGGCTAGTGGAAGGTGACCCTGCCCATGGCAAGGGGTGGAACTGGATGAGCTTTAAGGTCCCTTCCCACCCAAACCATTCTGTGATTCCATGAAAAATCCCTGAAATCTGAAATAAAATGAACATCACTCCATGTACATGTTTTTCAAGGAATTGGGCAGTTTTTAGCTCTCTCACCATAGGGCAGAGGGTGACACAGCTTCAGCCTATAAGAGGGAGCATCTCGGACAAGTTCCAGGGGCTCCTTCCCATCCCATGAGCCAGACACCTCCATCAGCTCAGCTCAGCTTGTGGCTGAACCCTGTTTTTGGCAGAGCCCATCCCTCCCCACCAGCTCCAGAGGGACTCCCAGCAGCTGGGTGAGGACACAGGGGTGGGGGCAGAGAGGAGGGAAACAGCCCAGAGAACAAACTGGGGAAGTGTTTTGGTCTGTCTGTGCTCCCACTGCTCTGCCTGAGCTCCTGCAGCTCTGCTGGGGCTGCTGGACACGGGAATCTGGGGAAGGTCCAGGAGAGCTTCACTTCCAACGGGAAACCCCCCGGGCAGGAAGGGATTGTGGCAAAGCCTGTTTGAACAACAACACCCGGGTCTGACCCACCCACAGCCCCCCAGGCACCTCTGAAATCCAGCATTTTGTGAAGGCCAGAGGAACGATCACAAGTGAGCAGGAATAAAAAACCACAGAAAGCAAAAGTAGCATCCTGCAATTTCTCCATAAAATGGGAAAAGTCCTGCTCCTTGAAGTCTGCAAATTCAAGTTTCTCCTGGGAAAACCTCCCTCCTGTTCAAATGCTAATGGCTTGTTATCACAGGGTTGTTTTAATTTAACTACAATGTTCTATAAGCAGGGGAAGAGCAAGGTTCAGAGAGCAAATGGCTGATGAACAATCTTCAATCTGCCAGTAAATGTTTGCTTTTTTTAATATACTTCCCCTTCTTGATCTCTGTTTTAAACAGCTTCTCCAAAGGGACATATAAAAGACAGCTGATTTCAGCTGGAGGTAAAAACACTTATTTGTGTGGTTCTTTGATCCTTGTTTAAAATAGGGAATTTATGGCACTTCTGGAGTGCCAGTTGCCAGAGTGTCTGGTCCTGAGAGCACAGAAATTGTTGGTATATGAGCAAAAATTGGCTTACTGGAAAGAAAAAATGCAGCACATTTTAGAAAATGATAGAGAAAATGAAATCAAATTGGGCATTGCAGCCACAAACCATCTCTGCTTCCCAGGAGCAGGAAAACCATCTCATGGAGCACAAATAAATTCCAGGGACTCAGAGGCAAAGGTCTGCCACCCTTTTCCAGGAATGCAGCAGCCAGAGCTTATAAGAGCAAGGGAGGAAAAAGAGAGAAAGAGCCTGTGATCTTTCCCATGGAATTAGAAAATCCTTGTTTCCTTTTTTCTTCCCAGCCAATTGCTGGGTGGATGCCTCCAAATGTGAAGGGTTTTGCTACCACCTTGCAACTGTAAGAATAAAACTGTCCTCTGTTAACCCTCCCAAACCTAGAGAAACAATTTCTATGTGTTTTGAGGAGTTTACAGGAGCACTTGGCTGACCTTGACCAGAAAAAATCCATGTGGGAAGGGAGTGGGAAGCTTTTTCTATTAGACAGGAATAACATAGTCAGAAGTCTCAGCAGCTCCTGCCTGCCTTGTGTGAGCTCCTCTGGGGCTCTTCAGCACATTCCTGGGGTGGCAGAGCCTGTGCCAGGCTGCCCTGGCCAGGGAGCTCCTGGGGAGGGGATTTGGGGGCAGAACAGGGGGACTCAGGTGAGACCCCCCTGCAGAGCTGCTCCAGCCCTGGGGAACAGCACAGGGAGCACATGGAGCTGCTGGAGAGAGTCCAGAGGAGGCACCAAAATGATCAGAGGGATGGAGCAGCTCTGCTGGGAGGAAAGGCTGGGAGAGTTGGGATTGCTCAGCCTGGAGGAGAGAAGCTTTGGGGTCACCTAATTGTGACCTTCCAGGGCCTGAAGGGACCAACAGAAAACATGAAGAGAGATTATTTCCAAGGTCCTGGAGTGACAGGACAAGGGAGAATGGCTTCCCACTGACAGAGAGTAGGTTTAGGTGGGATATTAAGAAGAAATTCCTTCCTGTGAGGGTAGGGAGGCCCTGGCACAGGTTGCCCAGAGAAGCTGTGGCTGCCCCATCCCTGGAAGTGTCCAAGGCCAGGTTGGACGGGGCTTGGAGCAACCTGGGCTAGTGGAAGGTGTCCCTGCCCATTGCAGGGGTGGGACTGGATGAGCTTTAAGGTCCCTTCCAACCCAAACCATTCCATGGTTCTGTGACATCTGAGGACCTTGGGGAGTGGTTGGGGTGCTCACCCTCAGATGGTTCATATGCAGGGTGGACTCTGCTGACAGGAGGAATGACCTGCAAAACCAGCACTAACTGCTGGGTACTGGGCTGAGAGTGACTGGCTAAGAGGAAAAGAGACAAACTTTTCAGACTGAGTAGGTTCCAAAGTCTTTGTCCTATTAGTGTTGCCAGAGAGTCTGAAAACGGATAAGAACCAACAGCACGTGGTCTCAATCTTTGAAAAATAGGGCTGTAACATCTGTACATGGCCCCAGGATATTCCCAGCTGGATCCCTGCTGCCCACTTGTCCCTGCCCACAGCTCTCCTGCTCCAGCACCAGGCTCTGGACCATCAGCCCCTCCAGGCCCCTTGGCTCTGAGCAGTGATACATCACAGCTTGGGCAGAAAGTCATGGAGAAGTGGAGATTTTCCAGGGATTGAGCTGCATTCCTGGCCCCTGAGGCCACCTTCCTTCCCTCCCCCTGCACCTATCTTATCTCTGCCTCTCTCTGAAATAAAAGGAATAGAAAAATTAACAACATGAAAAAGGGAGGAGATGATAAAGAGTATCTGAAAAATTATCTCTGTCCTCATTTCAGAGCTTTGCATGGTAACAGGGAGGCAGGAGGCTTTTTTCTTTATTAATGTATTAAAATATTAAAAGGCTGGGTGTCTCTTGAACCTACTCTGTTGTCAGGGGATGAGAAAGCTCCAAAGAAGTCTTTTGAGAAGGCTGTTGCAGTTGAGGAACTATCCAGGGATGCCACTCTTGGACCAGAGCAAACCAAAGCTAAAGGACAAAGTTTGCTGTCCTGCTGTTCCTGGGGATGTGGGGGGACAGGGGGACATTGGCACCTTTGCTTTTGTGCTGAGACAAAAGCTCTGCCAGCAGGAATCCTGTCAGGAGTGTGGCTGGAATGAGAGGGGTTCAAAGTCAAAAATCTCTTCTGAATTCCTTCAGCTCCTTAGTCCTGAAGGTCTGAGTGAGACCAGCCCCAAACCTCAAGCTGAGCCCGTGATGAGCCGATTTCCCCAGGATTGGGGGGTTTGCTTTGGCACATCAGTGGTTCCCCTCTCAGATTCTGTTCTTGCCTTGGCAATCATCCAGATGTGCAGTTGTTCTCCATAAATCTTTGCCAGTAAAGCAATGCTGCTGTAGCTGTTGTGTTCTGTGAGACCCTCAGGTTGGGATTAATAGTGTAACACGTGGTGGGGTCTTGGTGCTCGTCTATGAGGGTGGCAGCAGGGCTGTATAGCACATATATAGACATAAATATCCACACAGGCACACTGAATAAAGCTGATTTTGTTTTCTTTTCCTTGGCAGGTCACTATGGAAAAGATATTTACCGAAGTGGAGGCCCAGATCTCCATAATTTCATCTCCTCCGGGTTTGTCACATTAGGAAGAGGACACACGAAGGGTACAGTGGAAACCATTTTTTGCTAAATCAAAAGATTGTTTTAAATAAAAAGCTCTAACTCAGCAGTGGGTTCTAAGTGCCCTGAGAGAACAGTGTTGGACTGCAGGCAGTGGGTTTAGTCCAGGAAATATTGCTGCAGGTAAAATACTGTGCTCAGGCAGAACCTTTGAAATCCTTGCAGGGGAGGTGGTGGGGGAGCGTAGAGTCAGACAAATTCCAGATTCCAGATTCCAGACTCTGCCTGTGCAGTTGGACTGTTCATACAGCTTTGTGTTTTCCTGGGTGCATGGTTGCAAACCCCCCTCATTCCTGTCCTCCCAGAGGAAGGGAAGGGATGTACAGCTGGCCCAGGCAGGCAGTGACCACTTCCAGAGGGTCTCTCTGGAGTTCTTTTGTTTGACTTCTGGGCTTTTATTTTATTTTTTTTCTGGGGGGGCTGAGGGGTGTATGATGAATATTTTATAAAATTCTTTCCTTTTTAGCTCCTGAAACATATATTTTATGTGTTCCTATAACCTGTGATATAATGTACAAACAGGAAAACACAAAAGTATACATATACTGCTCTGTGTATGTTCTGTGTATATGTACTGTATATAAAATATATGTTGAGAGCCAGCTGGAGCTCTATAAGACAAGTAACCACCTATCCCAGGAGTCCTGGTGACACCAAAGCTGTGAGCTCTGACCCAGCTGGGCACCAGAACCCCCAATGAATGTTCATTTGATGACCTTGTTGCCTATTTTGGTGAGTTTTTGGAGTGTACAGTGAGACTGTGTTTGGAGCATCTTTCTGTGCCCCCTCCCCTGCCCCAGCCACCCTGGCAGTGCCACTGGGCTGTGCCACTGGGGGTGCATGTGCCAGTCCCTGTCTGGTTTTGTGTCCTCCTGACCTCGAGACTGTTGTACCTCCCTGTAGACACAATGTATGTGGAGATTCCTCTATAGACCAATGTACTGTATGTGGAGATGTGTCCTCGTGCTCACCTGGTTGAACGCTCCTGTGTTGTTCCTGTGGATGACATGACTCACAAATTATTAAAAGACCTTGGTTTTTACATTTCCTGCACTTTTTCCAGCTCTCCACGAGTGTCATCCGCAGTAGTGTTGGTCCTGTAGCACTGTCAGAGAAGAAACAAATCTATGTATATTTGTCTGTGTATGTCTGTGTGTGCTTAAATAAAGTTTACTGAGGCTGAGGCAGCACCCGTGGGACTTGTAATCCAATACCCTGCAATTCCAGTCTGGCTCTGCTCTGGGGGAAGGGGAGCAGAGGAACCACCTCCAAACCCCAGCTGGGCTGGGAACTGCAATGGTTCCAGGAAGGACATTTACACAAGGTGTCCCTTTCTCCAGCCCACCCAAGAGGAGTTTTACAGTCATGTCATGTCACATCAGAAGGGTATTTAGAGTGAGACAGCAAGAGAACCCCAGGAGAGATGGTCCACAGGGTGGAGTGTCCTGATAACCTTTGCCAAGCACAAGGATAACCCCCAGCAGGGCCATGTTCCTGCCTCTGTCCCAGACATCGGGATTATCTCCCAGCAGTTTTCTGGACAATGTGGTTTCCCTGGTTCCTTCCCACACCAGAACAAAACCTGCTTTCCCTCTTGACTGACAGGGGCTCAGGGCTCTGCTTTCCTGTGGATGGGCTCGTGGTTTTCACACCTGGAAGCCCCACAGAGCACATTTCCCATCCCTGGGAAGGTGGAAGAGTGGGCAGGGGGAGTCCAGACTGTCCATCCACCACAACAGCCCCCAGCCAGGGGGGGTAGGGGGGAGGCTTTCCAAAGTTTGTTTTCTGAAGAAATCAAACTCCACCTTGGCTGTTTATGGACAAACCAGAATGGAATGGCCTTAGAATTTGCTTTTCAGCTACCTATAAAACCACATTTTATTTAAACAGTATTATAATGTTAATTTCTAATTTTTTTAATGGCAGATTCACACTCCCACTCATGAGTGGTGCAAGTGCTGAACATCTCCACACGTACTGCAGGCAAACTGCCTGGTTTGCTTGTGCAAATGTGTAGGTTTGTCTTTGTCTGTGACATGATTTGTGTGTTTGTGCTGTGAAAGCAGGGACTTGGGGGGAGCAAGTAACTGAGGGGCTCTATTGTTACGATTGTGTCTGATATAATTGATTATTTCTGGAAATATTGAAAGATTTCCTGTGTTCAGTTTGAACTGACAGCAGTTCACCTGGGCAGGAGAGATGAGTGCTACAGCAAGGGTTAGTCCTGAGCTTTAGCTGAGCAGCTTCATGCTCAGGTTTTGTCTTATTTGGCTCATGGCAGCTGAAGTGGAGATTTTAACACATGGACTGGAACAGAAATAACCCCACCCTGCCTTGTTGTTACACCAAAGAGTTCTACTTTTAGACTGAACAAAGCCAGTGAAGTTTATCTCAATATTTCTTTGCACTGGGAGACACATTTTTGGTGTTTTCTCAACTGTCTTTTGTGCTGTGGCAGAACTCCAAGTGCTGAGTAATATTTAAGAGCTAATCTATTTTGGGCAGAAGACAAAGATGTGAGACATGCCAAACTACCATGGAGACCAAATCAGCACATCCACATGTCTGACATGCACAGGCTCCTGCAGGATTGTGATTTATGGTTCCTCTGTGACATGTCAGTGGGCAATGCATCACTGCCTGGCATTTAAAGGCTGTAAAGTCATTACAGGGGGTGTTCTTCAAACCGTGGGGAAAGACTTTGCTGTCAGTGTGTCGTGATGATCTAGGGATGAATCCAAACTCTTCAGGCCATAAAGGTGCCCATGGTGAGGCACATGGCAGGGTTAACCTCATATCACATCAGGTAGAGGTTGGATGTTTTATTCTGAGGTAGAACCTTCAGTTCCATGTGGAGACACCTGGGAGACACAAGCACCTCTAAAGGAGCATTCGCTGGATGGCACAAGGCAACTCTTCCCCCCTCTAGCAAGAGGGAGCTGTGGGGGTCTTTTAGCCCTCAGGGGAAGGCAGATGGATCCCACCTGCCCTATTTGTGTGGGAGCAGCTCCTGCTGCTCCAAGTGCTGTGGGAGTTGCTGAGAGTTCAGTGCTCCAGTGGCACGAACAGGAGCACAGGAGACAGGAGTTATCACATCCCTCTGATTTAAAACCAGCTTCTTCAACCTTTTCTGAGCACATTGATACTCTCAGGTGCCCCAGGCTGGGACTGCCCTGAGCTAGACTGTGCTCACAGAGGTGCCAGGGCTCCTCAGAGCTCTGCCCAGTTCCCCAGGCTGCAGTAGGTTACACAGCTGCTACAACAGGGAGCAGGCACCCACAGGTACCCCCAACCACAGGGAGGGAAACAAGCTTGAGGAGCAGTAAATTCACTCCAGACCGATTATTTCACACCATGATTGCTGAGTTTTCAGGTAAAAATGTGATTTTTATTTTGGTTTTTGTTTCACCATCAGTCTCAGACCTTGAAAATAGTTTCCAAGTGGGATTGGGCTCCTTGTGTTCCACCAGTCTGGGACAGCAGCAGGAATTCTGTGGAGCAGATGATAATGTTGGTTCATCACTGAACAGCTTCTTTGCTTTCCTGGTAACTCTGCAACAGTGTTAAAAATAGTGAGGTTATTTGGTGGGAAAAGCATAATTTCCCAGCTGAACCCAGTGCAAGGGGTCAGGGAACAGTGAGGGAGGAGGGGTTTGGGGGGTCAGACCCTCCTGCTGTGGGATCATCTCGTAGGGAACTTTCCCTACAACCTCCTTGAGGAGGTTGGAACTTGAAAAGCAGGTGTTGAAAACAAGGAGAGTCAAGTGTCCCCAGTGTCCTCAGTGCCCTCAGTGCCCTCAGTGCTCTCAGTGCCCTCAGTGTCCTCAGTGCCCTCAGCCTGTCCAGTAACTCTTCCAGAAATGTTTCGGATCCAGGCTGTTCCTGGAGTCATTTTGAGATGTGCTCTCAGTCAGGGCATTGCAGGAGGCTCTTCTTTGAGTATCCCACTGAAATGTGCTCTGAGGATGTTCTCCTGCAGTGCCATAGACAGGAAAAAACAATAACTGAGCCAGGACTCCAAGGCTGGAACCCCGGGCCAGTGCTCAGCTCTGCAGTGTGGGCAGGGTGAGAACAGTGCTGGGCAGGGGAGCCCTGGTGACTGAGCCCCAGGAGCTCCCCACAGTGCATTTTGTCTGTGCAGATGTGGCAGATTTACAGCTGAATGTGAGATTTGCCTGCTGGGCCTCCGTTCTTTCTGTCCTGCAGGTTGGTTGCACCTCACCATGGGCACAGGGCTCGGGGCACTCTGGGGATGGCACAGCCCTGCCAGGGAGGTCCAGCTGTGCCTGGTGTGTGGGAACATGGTGTGTGTCCTTTAGCAGGGCCTTACACCCAACAGATATCACTCCTCAGATACTTTGGCACCTGATAAATATCCAACTCCCTGAGTTTGTGCATATTTAAAGGAGCAAATCGTTCTTGATCTGATCCCGCCTTGGAAAATGCTCCCCCTCCTCTGCCAGCCCCTGTGCAAGAGGACACACAGAGCCTGTAATTCATGGTACCAGAGCAGGGGCAGGTGGTGACCTCGTGGGTTTGAGGTTTGGAAGCTGCAGCATTTGGGAGGGGGCACGAGGCAGTGTCAGGGAGGGAGGGGGAGCTGAGGGGTGGGGCAGCAGCTGAGTCTCCTTCTGTGTGTTCAGTGGGCTCTGACAGGCTGAGGGAGCCCTCTGTCAGGGTGGGAGTGGGGCTTTAGACCAAGTTAATTAGAGAAACCCTCCTGTTGACTCACAAGGTACAGAAAGGACCCCCTGCTCAGAGAGGAGCCTGGGGGTGGCTGCATCCAATCTCAGCCTCAGGCTTTGTCAACAGTTTAAGTACAACTTTGTCCTGCAGGGTTAAAAGTGGCAAACTGGGTATAGTTATATAAAATTAATTATTATGACAAATGATGAGTCAAAAGATCTTATTCAGAATTATTTCCTACACAGCATAGAAGCTAAAACTACTGGTATAGTATAGGATAGGGTAATGCACTATATCAAAGCAATTCTGTGAAATAATTATATTAGAGCTGGAAAAATAAGAAATAGTTATTAAACAGAGATTGATGTAACTCACCAGACCAATGCTGTGGGCAGAGCTCTTTCTCTTAACCTCGAGGACTATCCTTGAAAGGGCCTCCCCTCTCAAGAGAGGAACCTCCACACACCACACACCCCAAAGGGTGTGTGAGAAGAACCTGATCCTAAGAAAGTGGACTGGACTTCTATAGTATAAGGTGATGGACTGCCAGTCATATGTCTCCAGGTCAGCTTAGCAGTTTATCTGCCAGATCTTTGCCTCACTACGAGGATGTTAATTTGGGGTTGATGTGCCAGACTGGTTTTAGCATCACCCGGCCCCCCTCTCCACAGCTTGCAAAATAGGGCATCGTTTGAGTTGTTTGACCACAATCCAAAGCAGAGTGTCCTGCTCCACCACCCCAGCACTGACCTGGCACCTTGGCCAACCTTCACCTCCTGGAGAGCCAGATCCCACGGGCCAGTGCTGGGGAATGGGGTTCTGGTGTCACCAGGGTCCCTCAGGGCTGTTGCAAAGACAAGAGTAAAGCAGCAGCTTTATCAGCTTAATGTTTGTGTTTGTGTGTAAGAAAATCTACAGGAACAGACATGAGAGAGGGCAAAGGCAGCTCTAGGTCATACATAGCAACCAAGGTCCTCCTGAGGTGCTCCAGTGTCTCCAGCTGAGGTGGGTGACACAGCTCCACCTTCTCAGCTCTTTCTTCCCTGGAAGCTGCAGAGTTTTCCCAGCACCACAGCTCAGCTGCTCCCACTGCAGGGTGATGGGAGAGGAGCACAGAGTGAGTGCTCATGGCTGGGGCTGTGTTTGCCCGAGTGATCTGGTGTTTGGGTGAGTCTCAGAAGAGCCTGTCAGTGAGACAGGGCTGTGGGACATCCCGTGTCAGCACAGGAGCAGGTCAGTTCTGCTCTCCCCATCCTTTGTGTTTTCTCATTTGCACACCCTCCCCTGGATCTGCTGAGTGTCTGTGACAGGCTCTGTGTTTTATAAATGACAGATCTGTGTGCAAACTGCTCTTCGTGCAGACACCTCGGTGGATCTCGGTAGAGCTGCAGACTGTGCACGTGGACTGAACGTGGTGGAACAGGGCCAGGTGTTGTGGCTGACACCATTTCCTCCCCTTGGACAGCCACCATCCCCTCTTACACACCCCACTGCTCCTTTTGGAGCCCCCAGTATAAGCCCCTTTTCCAAGCACCACCTCAGGAACCAGCAGTTTTGCTGGTCCATGTAAATATGATTCAGAGATGAATGGGAGGAAAGAGATTTATTAATTTAATCATCATTAGCAGTTTGAAAATTCCAATTCCTCCCTCCTGTCCTGGTTCCCTGCTGTCAGGGCTGGTTCCACTGCTTGGCTTGCAGCCTTGTGTTCCAGTTTCTTTCCCAAAGTGCTGGTTCATACCCTTAATTTGTTATTTTGGGGTCTTATATTACATCTGTCACAACCAGCTCAGCCCAACACAGCTCCAAAACACACAATGAATCAGCTCCAAGCTGGAATTTGCTGCCTGCCCCCATCATTAGTAATCCAAGCTTGCAGGAGACTCATTAATACAGGGAAAGAGAGAACTTTAAAGGGTCATTTTTTTCATACCTGCATCTGTAGCTTGCCATGAATAGATATGCAGAAATTAAGGGCTAGGTTAGGTATGTTGAGTCCTTTTTCTCATTAAACACTTGTTAGACATCCTGTCAATGGAGAGGTGCTGAGCCCCAGCCTGCTGCATCCCAATGAATCATTTTCTGTTCCTCCTGGCTGGTATCTAATGATTTTGATGGTGTCTTGCAGTGTGTGTGCTAAAGATCACT
>NW_020897746.1:958500-960002 GCF_003984885.1 Neopelma chrysocephalum | reverse complement strand
CAGTGAGCATCCTTGGCCCTCTCACCACCCCGGAGCAGAAGCTCTCCAAGACTCCCTCCTCCAGCTCCCTGTCCCAGAGGGTCCGTTCCACCTTCAGCAAAACCACTCCCAGGTCAGTTCTGTCACCTTGGGGGGGTCAAAGAGGACTAAAAACACATTTCTGGGCCCAGTTGTGGCATCAGAACCCCCCCCCTGTGGCACCAAAAGCTCTGTGATGCTTTGTGACCACTTGGGAGGTGGGTAAAACACCCTTTGTGACCACTTGGTTTGTGGGTAAAACCTGGATGAACATTCCCTGGGAACTGTAGAGTGGTGGATCTCCCTCCCAGTCCCCAAACTGACTTTTTTTTAATTTATTTTTCTTAGGTTTGGGAGCAAAAGCAAGTCCAGCATCCAGCTGGGGCACCAGGGCAACTTCTTTGCCTCTCCCATGCTGAAGTGAAGCCCTGGGAATAAAGTTGGTGCCATCCTGGGATAAATTTGGTCCCATCCTGGGATAAATGTGATCCCATCCTGGGATATGAATTTGTCCCCTCCTGGGATGAATTTGGTCCCATCCTGGGATGAAGTTGATCCCATCCTGGGATGAATTTGTCCCCTCCTGGGTTGAATTTCTTTCCATCTTGGGATGAATTTCTTCCCCTCCTGGGTTGAATTTGTCCCCTCCTGGGTTGAATTTGTCCCCTCCTGGGATGAATTTGATCCCCTCCTGGGATGAATTTGTCCCCTCCTGGGATGAATTTGTCCCATCCTGGGATGAATTTGATCCCATCCTGGGATGAATTTGTCCCATCCTGGGATGAATTTGATCCAATCCTGGGATAAATTTGATCCCATCCTGGGATGGAGTTTGTCCCATCCTGGGATGAATTTGATCCCCTCCTGGGATGGAGTTTGTCCCCTCCTGGGATGGAGTTTGTCCCCTCCTGGGATGAATTTGATCCCCTCCTGGGTTGAATTTGTCCCCTCCTGGGATGGAGTTTGTCCCCTCCTGGGATGGAATTTGTCCCCTCCTGGCATTTGCACTCCAACAAATCCAACAAGTCCAAGTTCTCTCCGTGTTCCTCCCCCAGCAGCTTTTATGTCCCGAGATGTTTTGCCTTTTATCTTTCAGCTTCACTGAGGCTCCTTTAATGGGATTTTACTGTGCAATGTAATTTTTAATTCTCCCACCCCGTGCTGGATGTTGGTGACGACCATAAGGAGCAGGATTTGCTCCCTGTTAATCATTAAAGCTCTGGAGGAACTGGTGACATTGTCACTCACCCCTGGTTTTCTCCCCCTGGTTGGGTTTTTTTGGACTCCAGAGGGTGTTGTTGGCACGGCACTGGCAGAATTCCAGGCTTTCCAGCGGCAATTCCCGCCTGGTTGTGCCGCTGGAATCCTCAGGGTGGCACTGTTGGATTGCTCTGGTGGATGAACCTCCCGAGGCTGCTCCAAAGGAACCTTCCCAAACCTTCCCTTCCCAAACCTTCCCTTCCCTTCCCAAACCTTCCCTTCCC
>NW_020897746.1:938633-958330 GCF_003984885.1 Neopelma chrysocephalum | reverse complement strand
CCCTTCCCAAACCTTCCCTTCCCTTCCCAAACCTTCCCTTCCCTTCCCAAACCTTCCCTTCCCAAACCTTCCCAAACCTTCCCTTCCCAAACCTTCCCTTCCCAAACCTTCCCTTCCCTTCCCTTTTTTCCCAATGTAGCTGATGTACCTTGAAGAAATGCACTTATAATGTGACCAAAAAGGAATCCCCTGCTCAGGGTGATCTCTGACTCGTGGGGGTTTGTTCCAATGCTGTGATCAGACACAGACTGAGCTTGGGAACCTTCCAGCTGCCAGAGGAATGTTGGAGGAGCCAGAGAGATGCAGATCTGCTGAGTAAAACCCCTCATCCTTCAGAGCCATGTTTCTGAGCAGGTCTGTGCTTTGTGTGTGCCCATATCTGCACTCACAACTCCCTGACTGCTCTTTGGAAACACAGTTTTATTAAGGTGCTCTACTCTTATCTCTTTTTTTCCTGGCATCTCACTGCCTCTATTGTTTAAAATGTAACACATTTTATTCCAAAGTATGTGTAACTTATTAATTTCAGATATGCTCAGATACCAAGAGTGTGCAGTCTATAAAAGGCATGTCCTCATATTCATCTGAAACCAGGAAACCAGAAATAGAGCCAGTTCAAATATAGGTGCTGAGAACAACCTGAGGTTTGAATTAGGAGGTATAATAGGAATGAAGACTTTAAAAGTGCCTGGCAAAGTGTCTGTGCTTGGAGGGAGCTGTAGATAAGAGTTTGTAAAGTAGATTTGGGGCAGAGGGGCAGTTTGGTGAGTGTGTCAGTGGAATGCAGGGATTTAAAAATGCTGACTTGAGAAGGGAGAACAAGCAAGGCTTTCTGCCTCAGGGTGAGCATTCCCTGGGGGTCTCAGTGTGCCAAGGTGCTGGGGAGGCCCAGAGGACACAGAACACAGGTCATGAGGCTTTTGTGGTGAGTGAGACAGGCAAAGCTACCGTGGTGTTAGAAGAGGAGTGAGGGCAGTAATGGGAATGTTCAGGCTGGGGATGAAGTGTTCAGACTGCTGGCACTGGAGGAACCTCTCTGAGTTTGTGCTGTCCCATCACCTTCCAGGGCAGGGGTTCATCCTGGGAACAGTTAGTGCTGTGCACCCACAGGGCACCAGAAATATCCTCTATCTGTTCCAGTTTGGTGTGGCCTGAGGGAAAAATAGGACATTCTGACTGAGGGGAGCAAGAAATGATCAAAGACTGCATGGGAAGACTCTGAGGAGTCAACTCCCTGTGGCAGGAGGGGGGATGACCCTCATCCCTTCACTGTGGGTCCAGAGAGAGGGCACAGTTTGGATGCTGAGCTTGGTGACCCCTCTCCCTTTCCTTCTCGGGGTTTCCCGACCTGCCTGAAGCTCAGGGTCCTGGATGAGGGGCCAAGGCTCACCCAGCCTGGGGGTGTCCAGCTGTGTCCTGTTCCCCAGAGCTTTGGCCTCCTGAGTGTTTCCAGCTGCTCTGTGGAGACTGAGCACAACGAGCCCCAGGCTGAGCTCTGGGTGGTCCTTGGCAGCCCCAGTGACCTGCAGGGAGATGTTTTGCCTCCAGCAGGCTCCAAATCCCCCAGAGTGGCTTCACCAGCTGCAGCTGTGGTCAGGCAGTGCAGGGCTGGCACCAGGCACAGTCTGAGCAGTGCAGAAGGAAGACGAGCAGGAGAAGGTGAATGTGTGACCCCCCTGCATCTGAACCCACAAACCACAGCACTTCCTCTGCCATCACCCACGCTGCTTATCTGTCCCTCAGAGGTTTAATCCCTGTGTAGGCTCTGATCCCTGCCCAGTGCACATGGAATATCTCGCTCGGGAATGGCACTCACAGCGGGCCAGGGGCTCCCTCCCCACCCCTGCCCCTTTGGATGAGGGTCTGGAGTGCCAGGACAAAGGGAATGGCCTTAAGCTGAAGGAGGTCAGGGTTAGATGGGATATTGGGAAGAAATTCTTGGCTGTGAGGAGGGTGAGGCCCTGGCACAGGTTGCCCAGAGAAGCTGTGGCTGCCCCATCCCTGGAAGTGTCCAAGGCCAGGTTGGACGGGGCTTGGAACAACCTGGGCTAGTGGAAGGTGTCCCTGCCCATGGCAGGGGGTGGCACTGCATGGGCTTTAAGGTCCCTCCCAATCCAAACCATTCCATGATCCCATGATTCTGCAGTTCTCTGATCCCTGCCCTCTGAAAGCAAAGCAGGGAGTGAGGCAGGTCCTGGCAGCACTTGGGCAGTTTCCAGCCCCTTTTTGTGTCTCG
Organism: Neopelma chrysocephalum; assembly: GCF_003984885.1. NCBI lineage: Eukaryota > Metazoa > Chordata > Aves > Passeriformes > Pipridae > Neopelma > Neopelma chrysocephalum. The sequence goes on along the minus strand of NW_020897746.1, from coordinate 956,094 downwards.
TGGGACATCCTGACACAGACTCTGCCACGTGATTCCACATCTCCCTGAGGCTGGAACATCCCCCCGCCTTGTGGGGCAGAGTGGTAGGAAATGTTGAGCAAAATGACTGGGGCCCATGTTCCAATGGCTTTTCCTGCCTGTGCTGAGGTCTCTGGGCTCCCCTGCCCCTCTCCCACAGTGCAGGGAGGTGTGATGGTGACAGACGTGTGGAAATACTTCTCTATTTCCCTGCCATTCCTGCAGCTACAAACAAACCTTCTGGCACATCTTGAACTTCAAGGTCTGTTTCTCCAGATCCCTTGAGATCCCTTTGACACTCTCCACGTGCCAGCAGTGACCTGGGGCCTGGCAGCACACGAGGGGTTGGCACAGCCACAGAGAGCACGTGTTGGAGCCACTGGAGCAGGTCCAGCTCCTCGTCACACACCTCCCTCCACTGCCAGGGAGCTCTTCCAGGGGCACTGCCATGGTCATGCTGGTGACAGTGTTCCCCCCTCAGGGGTGAGTGAGGGTTTCTACAGAGCAAGTTGAGGCATGGGATGTACCTTTGCAAGGAAACCAGTGGGAATACAGGAGAGGAATGTACAAACCCAAACCCAACTACAAACTCAAGAGCTGCTGTTGGATTTTCTAAACAAGCCTCTCTGGGAGCAGCCTCTGGCTGCTTTTTCATCTGCAGATAAAATGGAAGTACCTTGGAATATTTAGGCAGAACTGCACCAGAGATGCTGGACTGGGGATGGCAGTCCCAGCACAGGGAATTTTTACCATTTTCAAAGCCTTTTTTTTGCACCAATATTTCCAAAGAAAGCCGTGGAATGACTATGTAAATTTTGAACTTGGGGAAGGAGAGAGGTAAACAGGACTGGACCATGGATCAAATAGACCGACAAGGAAGTTTGATGGAAATGTACTGGACACTGAGTGGGGGAAGGAGATCCATTGCCCATCTCTGCCCTGGGCTGTGGGCTGGGTTGTGAGCACTGTGCACAGCTGAGGTGACTCAGAGCTCAGATCTGTGGCATCCTCAGGCTGACCCAGGTGCTGTGGAGGAGAGTCAGAAATGGGACCTGCTCAGTCTGTCCTTGCAGAGAACAACAAACTCTGGATTATCCTCATGGCCTGATGGTGTCTGGGCTCTCCCTCGGTTGCTCACACAGGAAGGAGTAAAATCCCTCCTTCAGGAGGATGCTGAGGTACCTGTGCTGAGGAGTTGGTCAGACTAGGACAGTCTTACCCAGAAAGCCTTCCGTTCCAGACCTCTGGAATCTGGGAACAGCACTGATGAAGCTGAGACTTGGCATTAGTGACCTTTCTTTCCATGTATTGTACAGCAAATATTGAGCAGCATTTGAAAGGAAAAGAGAGAACATAATGAGGGTTAACCCGAGCTCCTGGAGTTCCCTTTTCTCATCCTACAGCACGTGGGCAGGCCAGAACTTGAGAGACAATGCCCAGCAGCAGCCCTGTGTCTGCACAAGTGCCAGGTCAGACAGATTTCCAGCAGAAATTCAGCAGTGTCCATCCCTTCTCCATGGTTTGCAGGGAACAGGGTCCTGGTGGTGGAGCTGGGATTTGTGATCCCTTTTGGTCCATCAGTGGGAATGGGAGCCCCTGCCAGGCTGTGTTGCTCCCCAGGAGAGAAGCCCACCCTGATGGGGTTTGCTCACCCAGCTTTCCCAGGCACAGGGGAGTTCCAGCACAGGGGGAGTTCCAGCAGATATTCCTCCCTTCTTTCCAAAACAGGCAGCACAGACCAGACAGAGTCACTCTGGTACCTCCAGCTGACTTTGCTGCTCAGTCTCCTTTGGTGCTGCCTTGGGAGCAGGAGCACATCCCACATCACACTCCAGGAAAGTCCAGAGGAGCTTCATCTTAACCACAGCTGATTTCTGCACCCCCCATCACGGGCAGTGACTCAAAGAGGGCTGGACCTCTCTGGCACATCCAGCTGGAGGATCCCCACCTGCTGATAAATTCACATCCCTGGGTTTATCAGATCCCCTGGGACAGAAGCCTCCAGCCCTCAGGATGGATATGAACCATCCACTGGGGAACAGAGAGAGGCACAAAAACTGGTGCCTTTGAGCTGTTCTTCAGCACTCCCTGGATAAGGAATCACCCACAGGAGGGGCAGGAGCCACTGAGAAGTTTCTCTTTTCCCGCTCCAGTCAAGAAAAGGTTAATTCATACTGGAGCAGGCACAGAACTGTGCTGCAAAGGGTTTTCTGGGGAGGATTTGTCCTGCTAGGCAAGATGAGACTAAAGTTTAGCTTATTTAGCCCAGAAAAGGAAGACTAGGAGCCATGGGATCATCCTGCACCCCAGAGGGGAAAATCATGTGTAAAGTAAAGGACAACATCAGCACAAAGATGTGAAGTTGTGTCATGGAGGGATTTAGTGCAGGAGTTTCCCCAAGAATCACCCAGTTTGTGCACCCTGGAACAGGCACAGGAGCTCTGTATCAGGAGGATTGGGCATTTCCCAAAGGAAAACTCTGTCCCAGTGCTGGGACAAGGCTGGGAAGATGGTTCCCTTTTCCTCACTTGGCAACACTGAGCCCAGCAGGGCCAGTGTTCCTGTAATAAACCTGTACCAGCAGCCCAGAGTTCCTGATGGGGAGCAGAATAAATAAAGGACAATTTCCCAGAGGAGGTGGATTATTTATGTCTTTATAACTCTGTTCTGAAAGCACAAGTAATATCCCTCAAGAAGGAGCTGCTGTGCTCTGAGTCCATCAGCTCCCAGCTGCTCAGCCTTTGCCACATCCCTGTTCTGCAGGAATTCTTTCCTCACAGTTGTGGCTGTTCACATCCCTGTTCTGCAGGAATTCTTTCCTCACAGTTGTGCCTGTTCACATCCCTGTTCTGCAGGAATTCTTTCCTCACAGTTGTGACTGTTCACATCCCTGTTCTGCAGGAATTCTTTCCTCACAGTTGTGGCTGTTCACATCCCTGTTCTGCAGGAATTATTTGGCTCAGAAATAAAGCAGATCAGGCCATTACATTCCTCTCCTGTATTCCCACTGGTTTCCTTGCAAAGGTACATCCCACGCCTCAAATTTCAACCCTCCAGACCTTTCCAAAGAGGGGGGAAATTCAGTCCAGTGCACAGGGGGAGGGCAGCCCTCCAGCCCAGCCTGGTTTCTCAGGTGACCCCATGACTTACCAGGCTCACAACACCTTTGGAGGGTCACATGTTGGTCATATAGATGGAATTCTTCTCATCTTACTCATAGCAGCTAAAATGGGGCTTTTAGTCTAATTGGTCATGTGGCTCTCCAGGGTAAGGGTGAATGGGTATCCTTGCAGTGGTTCAGCTCATCCTAAATCAAGTCAGTTTGGGTTCATAAGATCCTGGATGACTAATTAGAATTGGTGTACAAGGTTTGCAGCTAAAACCAGGGATTTGGGTAGAGTTTAAAATGACATCCCCAAAACTACAGCTGGGAGAGGCAATTTGCCCTGTTCCCTCCCTTCCTCTCAGTGCATCTTCCCTGGTGCCAGCACAGGCACTGCTGTGCCCACACGATGAGCCAGAACAGACAATTCCAGCTGAATCCAAAGCCTGGGAACCCAAATCACTTCAGCAGTTCTCCTCATGGATGCTGTGGTGGCCAAGATGGTCAAGTGGGCAAGAGGCCAATGGCCCCTGGGCTGTGCCAGCCCTGGTGTGTCACAGGCCCAGGGCAGGGACTGTCCCTGTGCTGGCACTGCTGGGGCACCTCCAGTGCTGGGGCAGCTCTGGGCCCCTTGGACAAGAGAGACATTGAGGGGCTGGAGCGTGTGCAGGGAAGGGAACGGAGCTGGGAAGGGGCTGGAGCAGCAGGAGCAGCTGAGGGAGCTGGGGGGGCTCAGCCTGGAGAAAAGGAGGCTCAGGGGGGACCTTCTGGCTCTGCAACCCCCTGACAGGAGGGGGGAGCCGGGGGGGGTCGGGCTCTGCTCCCAGGGAACAAGGGCCAGGAGGAGAGGGAACGGCCTCCAGCTGTGCCAGGGGAGGGTCAGGTTGGACATGAGGAGGAATTTCTTCCTGGAAAGGGTGGTCAGGCCTTGGCAGGGGCTGCCCAGGGAGGTTTGGAGTCCCCACCTCTGGAGGTGTCCAAGGAAGGCCTGGCCAGGCACAGGACAGATCCATGGGCTGGGAGGGCTTTTCCAACCTCAGTGATTCTGGGATTCTGTGCTGGCTTGGGGACAGGCACAGTGGGGAGCTGCAAAGGGCAGAGGAAGGGTGATGTGACTGTTTGAGCAGCACTGCTCCCTAAAACCAACATGAACTATAGCCTGAGTTTAATCCCACCCACCCTGCAGGTACAACACGGGGCATCCCAGTTTAAATGACAGCACAGAACCACTACCCCAGATCTGTAATTGGTGTCACATCCTGAGATTTGTGTCCCAAAGCACCAGAGCTCCAGCCAGCACAGCCTGCATTCATCTTGCCTGTATTAATCCCTGCTCTGCCACAGGAATTCCTTGTCTTTGAGGATTCTTGGGTGTTCTAATGTAGGTCTTCACTGAGAGAGAAAAAAGTGACAGCAGGATCACTGGTTGCTGTGTGCAAGGAGGAGAATTTGTGTTGGGAGCCAGAAAGCTGCAGCAACCCAGAGAGTGGGGCTCGGGAAGGTGGAAAGGACAGAACACAAGGCTGAGATTTCTGTGTGTGCAAATGTCAACAGGAGACACTCTCAGAGAAGGGAGGACTCTCCAAATACACCCTCACTCTTTTTGGTACAAACAGGGAGCCCCTCTGCTCTGGAGCCAGGCTGGGAGAGCTGGGGGTGTTCTCCAGGGAGAACTTAGAGCCCCTTCCAGGGCATAAAGGGGCTCCAGAAGAGCTGGAGAGGGACTTGGGACAAGGGATGGAGGGACAGGATAAGGGGGAATGGTTCCCAGTGCCAGAGGGCAGGGTTAGGTGGGATATTGGGAAGAACTTCTGCCCTGTGAGGGTGGGGAGGCCCTGGCACAGGTTGAGAAGCTGTGGCTGCCCCATCCCTGGAAGTGTCCAAGACCAGGTTGGACAGGGCTTGGAGCAAGCTGGGCTAGTGGAAGGTGTCCCTGCCCATGGCAGGGGGTGGCACTGTGCGTTTTTTAATGTCCCTTCCAACCCAGCCCAAGCTGTGACTGACCTGTGGCCCAGGCACTGCAGCCCAACCCTGTGTCACTGAGCCCCCATGGGCAGGGCTCACCCAGGGCTCACCCAGGACTCACCCAGGGCTCACCCAGGGCTCACCCAGCCCTGCTCCCAATGGGCTCTGTGGCACCAGGGGCTGGGCAGGGGTGCCCAGGGAGCACATTTTTTCTCTCTCAGGCCCTTTCCTTAACAAAGATGACAGTGTGGGCATGGCTGGAGGCAGATTTGTCTGTAGGGATTTTAACATGTCTGGACTTCTGTGCCCCCCACACCTCGAGCCAGGTCCTGCTGCCCTGCCGGGGCTTTGTGCAGGGTTACAACCCAAATGGTGCCAAAATATCCTCACCAACCAGGGAGGGAAGTTCAGAAGAAACCCAGGCTTCTACTTTGCATGTCTGTAAGACAGAGCTGAGCCCTTTGATGGGCTCCTCTGATGCCCAGGAGCTGTGAATGTTCAAGGCATCAACACCAAATAAAGGCTGGAGAAAACAACAGAAAACTCCTCATCAGCACTGGGAGGGATGATTTCTTCCTGGCAAAGGTTGACAGGAAAACAAAGCATAACTCTCACTTTCTAAATAGGATGAGGCCAATACAGACATTTATTTTATGATGAACAGTCCCAGCCAGGTAGTATTTTACTACCTGGGGGTAGGCAAATAGACTCCAGCTGTTTTTGGCAAACAGACTCCAGCTTTGCAGAAGAGAACACATTTCCCAGGCTATTTCCCCCCTCATGCTGCCTAGAGCCACGGGGTGAGAGCAAAGCAAAAATCAGGACAAACTGGCCAAGCCTTTGAGCTGCAGGGTTTGTCTTAGTTGGAAATACTGGTTACTTTATTTTATTTTTTTTTGTCACCAGGGAAACAGAAGCAGAAATGACAAATGCTTTCAATTTGTCCACATTTTGTTCCTATGGTAAAAATCAAAGAATATATGTTTTTCAGTTCCAGGCTGTCTGATTGCCTTTCCAAAGTGAGTGTGGAAATGCTGTCAGAGGGCTGAAGGCACAGCTGGGGTTCCTTAGATGTGCCTGGTCACTTTGGATCAGTGTCTTATGATGGAATCATGGAACCATGGAATGGTTTGGGTTGAAAGGGACCTTAAAGTTCATCCAGTTCCACCCCCTGCCATGGGCAGGGACACCTTCCACCAGCCCAGGTTGCTCCAAGCCCCATCCAACCTGGCCTTGGACACTTCCAGGGATGGGGCAGCCACAGTTTCTCTGGGCAACCTGTGCCAGGGCCTCCCCACCCTCACAGGGAATAGTTTATTTCTGTATTTTTCTAAATATTTTTGAGGGGAAAAATAGACACTTTCCTTCTCTTTTGATTTGCAAAGTTAATCTGGAAGGAAGGGAATTGAGAAGCTCTGACCTGCCAGGACTTCCCTCAGTTTAGAGCCACGTCTCTGGAGATCATGTTGAGCTGGGCCCATAAATCCTGCTGAGATGTCTGTGGATGTGTCCCTTTGATTATCCTGTTGCTATTTGTCAAATGCAAAGGACTGTGTAAAAAAATCATTTGCAGCCTTCAGAACCACTATACTTTCCCTCTGCTTTTGATGTCTGAGGAGAAAATAGCCCTGTGAAGCAACTTGATTTCTTCAGAGCTATTAACAAGTCTTTCAGGGTCCCAGGGTGACATAACAGGTCTGCTCTGACTCATTCCATTTAAGAGTGTCTCCTTCCAGACAGAAATAGCTCAGTGTGCAGCCATAAAAAACATGAATCAATTAATGTCTTTTATTAACTAGAAATGCAGATAAATCTCCTTAATTGGGGAATGCATATTACTGGCTCCTGTTCCTTCTCCCTCCCCGTTCTCTTTGTATCTGGCTCCTGCTTTAATTGATCTTTTTGGATGTTGACTCCAGGTTCCTGTGGCTATTTTTGCAGCTGTGTCTCAGGCGTTTTGGGTTGCAGAAAGATGTGTCAAAGATGCACTGGATCACACTCCAGGAGATCATTAACTTGTTTGGGGGAATAAGGAATCTACAAATTACCTTGGCCAGGGAGCAGCGAGTTAAAGAGGAGCGTGGGCTGGGCTGGGAGGGTGAGGCAGAGGTGGAGCTCAAAGAAATGCAGCCTATGCACACCATCAGTGGTATTTACATTAAAAATGGGGCTCACTAGTCCTGGTTTAACCCCGGCTGAGCCTGGCCTTGGCCATGCTCTCATCAGTCAGAAACCAGTCCGTGTTTCTAAAGAACTGAAGGAAGAAGTTTCAGAAGTTTCAGAAGTTTCTTCCCCTCTCTGGCCCTGCTCTTGCAGGTGTGACCTGCTGTCCCTGGGCATTCCCACCCTGGCACTTCATCCCCCCTGCCCCAGCTCCAGAGCTGCCTCCCTGTGCTGGTGTCCTGGGGAATCCTGGAGCTCCAGCTTGGGTGGGGTGGGAATACACTACTGACTTTTGGCTGTATCTTTGTGGTTTAATATATGTCTTCTAATATTTAAGGGCCTGAAAATATCCTAGTTAGGATCCATAATGGTCTTAAGTTGAAAAAGGCAGGGTTAAATTAGATATAAGGAAGGAACTGTTTCCTGTGAGGTGGTGAGGCCCTGGCACAGGTTGCCCAGAGAAGCTGTGGCTGCCCCATCTCTGGAAGTGTCCAAGGCCAGGTTGGACGGGGCTTGGAGCAACCTGGGCTGGTGGAAGGTGTCCCTGCCCATGGCAGGGGGTGGGATTGGATGTTTTTTAATGTCCCAACCCAAACCATTCTGTGATTCCATGATTCTGATGCTATTTCCATTGCTCCTTCTAAAGCAGGAGTCAAACACCACCAGGAAGCCTCAGCCAGGAGGTTTTAACATCCCTTCTTTTCACTGAGATTTCACCAAGGACTGGCCACACACACACACAGATAAGTCTCAGTCCAAAAACCTGCTGGCTGCTATTTTTGAAAGGCAAAAATCACCTTCTCTCTCTAATCTCTACCTGCAAATAGGTCCATGATTCAGAATGCACCCTGAGAAGCAGCCAGGAAGGCTTTAAATAATAGGATTCACTTAGTTAAAGCATCTAATCAGGCCTGAAAATGAAAGATTAGTGAAAACAAAAGCGTTGTTATCTGGGGATGTGCCAGGGGAACGGGAGGGAGCTGGTTCCTCACGGGGGTGGGAGGTGCGAGGGCTTTGCTTTTCCTCCTGTGCTGCCCTGAAAGGCTCCACCAGCCCCATGGTGGGACGGGAGCCACAAACACTTGTGAGGGACTGCAGGAATCCCCCCCTGCAGCGGTGCTTCCCCTGAACCTGCCCTTCAGGGGGATCGAAAAGGGGCTGAGGAGGAAGCTCTGCCAGGGTTCACACCTGGAATAAAACTGCAACCCCCGAAGGGTGACTCGGTGTAATCCTTTTAAACCCACTGCAAACAGACCTCACTGTGCACACGGTGGCTGAAGGGGAAGTTGGGGGCAGAGGAATATTTAGAAAAGTTTTGTTTTACTCCTTAAAAAAAAATAAAATCCAAACTTACTGTGCATTAATGTTAGTCAAGGAAATTGGTTTTAATTAAAACCAAAAACTTGAACCTGGTCATTGCTAACCAGCTTTAATCAGATTTTTGCTCTGATCTGTTCTTTCAAACTTGAGTTTTAGTCTGGTAGCGCTTTTAAATGATGGATATGAATTACTCCAGTCTTCATTTACTGCCTATTCATGCTAAAGACGTGACTGCAGCCCCTGATCTGGGCTGACACTCGGGGAAAAATCAGATTTATTTTCCTTTTCTCAAGTGTGTGAACCTTGAGGACAGTTTGGTGCTGCACAGCTGAGGTAGAAGGAGGAAAGGAGGAGGAAGGAAGTGGATGCTGCTGACAATTTACATACCAACCTGGCATCAAACTTCTCCTGCACCTTGGTGGCTGGAACTTTCTTATGGATGGTTTGATTGCCCCTGTTATAGGCAGGGAAACAGCCCTGGAGAAATAGGGCTGTTTACACACAGCTGTGGAGCTCAGTGGGACTGGGATCCACCTTGACTTTCACGTGCTGGCACTGGGTGAACTCAAACAACAGAGATATTGTGGAGCAGAGGAAAATACCAATGGATGGGGCAACATCCTCACTTTAAACTCGTCATTGTTTGCCAAAACAAGAACTCCAGCATCCTTTTTTACTTAGGAGCCCTAGGATTATATTCAAAGAAAGATCCCAATTGTTTTTATTGTTGCTGTTGTTAATGTCATTGTGTTTATCATCATTATCAACATTATCATCATATGATCAACAGGACAAGGAGCTTGTCCCTTTGGTAAGGGCAGGTAGTGAGATGTTAGTTGAGAAAGTGGCATTTGGTTTGATAAGACTGTTCCTCAGGGAAAGAAACAACAATCCTGCTTATATTTAGTCAGCAGAGCTGGAGATCAGCCACCTCATGTGTCAACAGAGCTGGTTAATGAGGATTCCACCCCTCCTCCAGCTCTGGGGAACAGCCCTGGAGAACAGCAAGGTGCAGGAAATAATTTGAGAGAGGGATGAACAGTTGTCCTGGCAGTGGTGGTCTGGATTTAATCCTCACTTCATTATTAGAGCAGGAATTACTAACAGCAGTGGGCATGAAGCCAGAATTTACAGGGAAAATGGTGGAAATTTCATGTTTTTAAAGAAGGTACAAAATAGCCTTAGAGGACAAAGAAAGATCTTCAAAGTTGCACCCACTAGAGACTGTTCTGCTGGTAAAATGCTGGACCTGTGCATCTACAAAGATGTGTAGATTGGGGCCTTTCCCTCCACCATAAAACCCCACCAGCCCCCACGTGTGGGATCAGGATCAGACCCCTCCTTCTTGATTTCAGCTGAAAGAGTCTCAATATTCCAGCCCTGTGAAATCCTTCAAACAACTAATTCAAATTGTCCTGGAGACAAGAGCTGGCTGGGCAGGAGCAGAAACTGGGCAAAGCCTGCAATCCCCAGATAATGACACACTGCAGGAGCTCAGCAAGCAGAAGGGGCTGGAAAAAAGTGCTAGAAGAGGCCAGTGTTTGCTCCCCTCTCTTCTCACTCTCCCAAGAACCATCCCATGAGTGCAGGCCATGTGGTCATTGCATCCACACCAAAAGCTGGGTGCAAAAATTTGGCCTCATTCCTGGGGCAAAGACTCAGCGGGTCTCATTTCTTGTCACACTTTGGAGGCTCCTGTCAAATCTTGATTTCTCTTTCCTTGAGGAGCTTTCTGGAGTGGCTGGATAAGGTCCTTGGCCAGGATGGAGAGAGGCAGGTCCTGCCACAGAGCAGAGCTGAGGCTTGGAGCACTGTCCTCACAAGTGCAGGGCTCTGAGGGTGCCTCAAACATCTCAGGTGTTAAAGCTGCTGAACCATCTCTGCCTTTACGGCCTTCAGAGAATCACCACGGCTGGAAGAGACCTTTGAGATCATCAAGTCCAACCATCAACCAACAGCACCACAATCACCCTGAACCCCACCCCCAAGTGCCTCCTGAACACTTCTAGAGATGGTGACTCCACCATGGCCTTTAGTGAGGCAGGAACTGGTCACCTGGATGCCACTGGTGACACCAGTCATGTGTGGATTTAGTTGTGCTGGTACAGAGAAGGCCACCCCTGACACTGCCAGGTGTCTTCAGCTCAGCCTGTGCAGCACTTCCCAGGAGCCCAGCAGACTTCAGGAAACTTCTAGTTTTTGTGGCAGGGAATGAGCTTGTCATGTGGGCAGGAGCTGGGAAAGCAGGTTGGAATGGCTGCTCTCTGTCAGCAGGACTCCTGCAGGTGCCACCAACCTGCCACACTCACTCCTCTGCTACAGGGGGAAATTTAGTGGAAATTTCACTCAAGACAAGTCTGCAAAGCCTTCTTCTGATCCCAAGGGAGACAATCCAGGATATTCTCAGTGTCAGTGTCGGAGAGATGGAGATCAGGAGAGAATCACATGAGAAAACATCCCATGTTATCCTGCCCAAAGAGGGTGGTAGAAAACCACTTCTGTCAGCACTGGTTCAGTGCTGACAGAAATCTGAGACACCCTCTGCATCTTACAGATTTTTGTAAGAGATCTCAAGACCTTCAGTTGCTCTCTGAAAAGCTCATGGAAAGAACACAGCTTCCAGAAGTCCTGGAGAATCAATCAGTGCCCTTGAAGGGCAAAGGAATACCAGCAGGACTCAGGCTGTCTGTCTTCCAATGGTTTGATCCCTGTTCAGGAGTATCCCAGTATGTGGAGAGGGCACCCAGCTCTTTAATGACCACAGATAAGGCCCTGTGGCTCACAGGGTGAGGTTGGACATCACTGATATCATTACAGAGCTCAAAGCCCAGCAGCAGCTCCCAAACTGGAGTTGCTTTCTCATTAGTGTGGCTGAGTGATGACTCTACACATGTGCTGGGCTTATTGAACAACAAATGTCATATTTACAGAACATGTAGGATGATACAGGCAAATGCAACCAGGAAATACATTAAATTAGGACAGAAATATTTGGGTTGGAAAGCAGGAAAATCAAGGATTGCTGGTTGTTGCTGGAGGCAAAGCAGAGTGGAAGCATTTGGAAAGATTCCTGTTGTTTGGATCCTGGGATACCACATGCATTCAGGGTGTTTAAATCCCCCAGGCACCACTGGAATTACTGATGTTTAAGATAAATTGATACTGGAGTTGCCCTGTTTTGCTGGAGGGAAAAGGAACTGTGCAGCACTGATGTTGTAACTTTGGGATTTGCTTCCAAGAATAAATATCGAGTGCAAAATCCCTTTTTCTTGTCCCAGGAGAGCAAAGATGATCCATCCTGGGTGCTACTGTTACCCCCAATATCTTATCAACAATATCAGATCAACAAACCTGCTGTACCTATAAATCATGTGAGGTCAGATATTAAACAACCAAATCAGAAAGTCTCCCATGAAAATTACCAGTGGTGGAGCAGCTATTCCAGCTAATAAGGCCTGTTGGAGTGGTGATGGAGTTGTCATGTCCCAACAGCAGCTTCAGCTCATTAGGGAGTTGATTTATCACCAGTTCCAGCAGAGCAAAGGGTCTAAATAAGCCCTGCCTGGTGGGGACTGCCAGGACCCCTCTGTGGGGGGCTGGAGGAGCAATGAGGAGCTGCAGCAGAACCACACATGACACAGCAGCTCCAGCTGGAGTTATGGATCTCCTCCTCCTCCACAGGGCTTTGGCTAATTGGCACAAACGAGAGCTGAGGATGACATTAGCACTGCCAGGAGATGGATCACAGAGACGTTCCACTCTAGAGGTTTCCCAGCTCAATGTCACGCAGCCACGTGATGTCTCCAAAGCTGTAGGGATGGAAATCCAAGCTGAGCCGTGCAGGGGCTGCAGTGCTCTGCTTTGGGCTGGAGCAGGACTGGCAGGGCCTGGCAGCAGCCCTGTGTTCAGGGAGATCTGGGAGCAAAGGCAGTGGAAGCAGGACCTTGTGGCTGGGCAGTGGTACAGAGGGGGCAGCTGTGCCCAGGGCAGGTCCTTGGGGAGACAAAGGTCTGAGAATCACAGAATCATAAAATCACAGAATGGTTTGGGTTGGAAGTGACCTATAAGATAATCTCATTCCACCCCCTCCACACTTTCCACTAGCCCAGGTTGCTCCAAGCCCCGTCCAACCTGGCCTTGGACACTTCCAGGGCTGGGGCAGCCACAGCTTCTCTGGGCAACCTGTGCCAGGGCCTCCCCACCCTCACAGGGGAGGATTTCAGCCTAATATCCAATCTAATCTCCTCTCCTTCAGTTTAATGCCATTCCCCCATGTCCCCCTTGTCTCTCACCCCTTTCTTCCAGCAGTGCCACAAGGCAGCAGCTGCTCCCACACCCCCTGGATCAAACACTGAAAGAACAAAGAAGCCCTTTCCCCACCCCCACATGTCCATCAGCGTTTGCTCCAGTGTCTGAGCCAGTTGTGTCCAGCAGCAGAGCCCAGTTCACTCACCTGAGCCTCTGGGAGATGTGAGTGTGAAAGTCCACCTTGTCTTTGGTACCCTCTGCATGAAACTCTCTGTAGAGGTGGCCTTGATTTTTGGATGGACAGGTGCAACACACCCCGAGATTCAGGCACTGTCAAAGCAATCAGCATGTCCCTGTGCTGTAGGAGAGTCTTCTCCCTTATCTCAGCTTCAGGAACATCAAATATCTGGGCTTAAAAGCAGTAAGTACAGCTGGCTTAAAGCACTCCAATTTTTAGGACATTTGGTGGGACTCTGCATGCGGCTGAATTTTCAAAGCACTGCTGAAAACTCCACTGGGTGCTTTATAGTTACTCAGGAGCTGTCAAAGGTTGACTTTAATTGCATTTGATGTCTAAATCAATACTTTTTCTGCTAATATTATCATTCAAAAGGAGCCAGGCTGGTCTGAAAGCAAGACCATCCTCACTAAGAGTTTGGTGAAAGGCAGTGAGGGAAAGGGACCTCGGTGATCTTGTCGGTGGTTTTATCCTCCTGTCCTTCCAGGATGCTCCCAGCATGGACACTCAGAATGGTTTGTAAGTCTTCTCAAAAGGGGAAGTATTGCCCAGTTTAAATCTTGCTCCTGGCAAGTGCAATTCCTGACAAAACAATCCTAGGGAAGTCTGTAGCACGGGAATAGGGGAGGTCTGTCTTCTGAGGATTTTCCTGGTGGATTTTACTTCCATTACTGGTCTCACACAAGGACAGGACTCAGTTTATTTCCACACTGCCTTTTCATCCTCTGAAGAGGGGGAATCCTTCACATCAATTTTCTTGTGCAAGAAGACACTGCCCCCCAGAAATCAAAGCAATCCTGTTTGAGGTCTTCTTCCTGCTCCCCCAATATCCAATGTGGAAGAGGCTGCTGCAGGAGACCAGCAAGACCTGCTTTTGGGATGGCTGGGCATGAGAAGGGCCAATGAAAGGAGTAAGTGAGGCTTGGAATCAGTTCCTGTAAGTTCTAAATGTAAAGAAGAGATCTCAGCAAGCTTTAACAGGGCTGGGGAATGGTGGGCTGGCACTGCTCGGTTTGGGAACTCAGATATAACTCATTGCTAAGAACAAAACCTGAAACTGCAATTTCCATAAAGTGGCCCAGATGTGCTTCTTGTCAGCAGCTCCTTGTGGTCAGGGTGTATCTTCAGGATGTGCCTTGTTTTGGGTCCCTCATGACAAGAAGGACATTGAGGGGCTGGAGCGTGTGCAGGGAAGGGAACGGAGCTGGGAAGGGGCTGGAGCAGCAGGAGCAGCTGAGGGAGCTGGGGGGGCTCAGCCTGGAGAAAAGGAGGCTCAGGGGGGACCTTCTGGCTCTGCAACCCCCTGACAGGAGGGGGGAGCCGGGGGGGGTCGGGCTCTGCTCCCAGGGAACAAGGGACAGGAGGAGAGGGAACGGCCTCAAGCTGTGCCAGGGGAGGGTCAGGTTGGACATCAGGAGGAATTTCCTCATGGAAAGGGTGGTCAGGCCTTGGCAGGGGCTGCCCAGGGAGGTGGTGGAGTCCCCACCCCTGGAGGGATTTAAAAGCCGTGTGGATGTGGTGACTGGGGGCATGTTTTAGTGGTGGCCTTGGCAGTGCTGCATTAAGACCAGATTTGATCATCTTAAGGGTCTTTCCCAACCTGAATGATTCTACATTTCTATGATCCTCAGCCTTTAAAATCAGCCCCACTCCACACATGTGAAAGCAGGCACAGGTGCTCAGTGCCTTGAGCAGGTCATTTTTTTCACCCCAAAATCACTGCATTGAAAGAATATCAAGGTGATGTTTCCAAGTGAGGATGACAGAACTGAGATAACTCTGCATTGGGCTAATTCAAATGTACATATACTGATCTAGGTTTTACATGATTGGACCCACTGCTCTGGTCCCATCCTGGGCTTGGGGACTTGCTCAGAATTTCATTAAGATCTCTCACTTTGCTGTATCCTGTCCCAGGTCTGCACTGAACACAGAAATATCAGTTTCCTCAGGGTCATTATTAGTTCTCTCATAATATTTTTTACTTTCTTTCACACCATTTTGAGGAGAAGTGTCATTTTTATTACAACCAAGTAGCTGTGCTCAGATTAAAGCCAAAATTATCAGTACAACCAATTTACCAACACCAAGTTGCACTTTCATTGTTAATGTGCTCATGTCTCTTTTATCACCTAAATTCCCTACACCAAGTCCTTTATACTGTCAGATATCCCAGTTCATGCACAAATTTCTGCTTGTACCTTTTATGGCACTTCTTGTGCTCAGATTTCAACATCATTTCCTCCAGCAGAACCTTTTTGTAGCTCTGCTCCTGAAATTTCAGATCTGCTTGGATGGTTCTGTGCATTTCCCCTCTTCACTAGATAAGACAGAGGATCCTTCTCAAAATTTACTTGATGTTTGCAAGAGAAAATAATGGCAGGGAGGAAATCCAGAAGAGGAGCGACTTAGTTTTGCAGAGACCTTTTGGCATCTTGGCCTGGCAACTTGATTGCAACTTTACTGAGGGTTTGGATTCATGGTGCAATTTGAAGACAATAAACTAAAGGGGAAATACACATTCCTTCCTGTAGGATTGTTGTTTGTTCAGCTGTGGCAATCAGCAGCTTGGGGACCCTCAGATTCCCAGCAGATCTCCCAGGAATTGGGCTCAGAGTGCTCGGTACCCCCTGTCCTCTGGAGGGCCCTGGCAGTGCCAGCAGGCAGATCCTCATACAGCAGGCAACTGTGAGAAAAGTTCAGACTCTGAGGTTCAGTTCTGGATTTCTGTGTTGTTCTGGGGAGATGTGAACCTTTACCTCTTTATGCTGAACTCTGGTTTCCTTCTGGTGTGTCCCAGTTGTGTCCTACAGCTCCTCTCCTTGGCCTCCTGCTTTTCCCCAGCCCTTGTTCTCTTGCCAGCCCAGCACTGGCATTTTTTCATTTTGGTTCCCATGTCCTTGTCACAATCCCTCCCAATGGATGGGAATGTTCCACCATCCCACCAAGTTTGATCCTATTTACCTTCCTATCCTCATTTTCTTTCTTGTCTCTGCCTGAGCTCTATTTTTCCTGACCTGTCTCTTGTGCCATTTTTATCCAACTTCTCAGCCCTTCCTTTCCCCCCCTTCCTCACCTTTTGCTCTTGCTTCTGTCCTTTTAATTCAAGTCTGACCCCTCCTAGGTACCTTATCTCTCTATTTTTTGGGTGACCAGTTTCAATTTTTGTGTCCAGGGGAGCCCAGGAGAGTCAGAGCAGCTGCTCTCAGACCTGGTGCCACAGACCTGGAGCCAACATCCTTCTCTGTGTCCACATCCCCAGAACAGCCTGGTCATGGAGGAGCTGGAGGGACACAGAGCATCCCTAGGACAGGTTAGAACTCAAGGAATCTGCTGAAAAACTTTAAAGAATTTTACTGAGCAACTCATGGATGTTCAGAATTTTTGCAGTTTGGGATAAGACTAAATGTGGAAGAAAATGAGACATCTTGTCCCCCTGAGTGCCCTTCCAGACTTCAAACCCTGCTTCAAAACAACTAAATAAAGTTAATAAAATCCAGGGAAACCTTTTCCTTGCTATTTCTTTCTTGGACAAGGATAAAACTTTTTTTTTTTTTCCTGAAAATTAAAAAAGAAAAAGAAAAAAACCCTACCTTGACAGACACATCCAGCAGGGAAGAGTTCAGGCTGATTAATTCAGTTTTTAAAGTCATTATCACCTAGAAGCAGGTTTTCACAAGCGTAGCTGCCAGACAAACTGATATTTAGGTTTTGTTATTTAAACTGGTCTTAATGATTACTGGAATCTCCTCTCCAAGAATTCCCCCTCAGCACGAGGGGAAGCATAAGGCAGCAGGAAATGTTTTCTCACAGGTATTTTGAGCCATGGGTTGAGTCCTGCACTGCAGCACTGCTCTGATTGCTCTGATTGCTGCAAATGGCACTGGAATTCTGCATTTTTCCAGATGTAGCAGATATAGATGTAAACAGTTAGTAGTTGCATGGATTTTTGCCTTTCAGTACCTGAAGGAAGCCTATAGGAAAGATGGAGAGGGACTATTTCGAAGGGCTGGAGGGACAGGACAAGGGGGAATGGCTTCCCACTGCCAGAGGGCAGGGTTAGATGGGATATTGGGGAGAAATTGTTCCCTGTGAGGGTGGGGAGGCCCTGGCACAGGTTGCCCAGAGAAGCTGTGGCTGCCCCATCCCTGGAAGTGTCCAAGGCCGGGTTGGAGCAACCTGGGCTGGTGGAAGGTGTCCCTGCCCATGGCAGGGGGTGGAGTGAGATGGGCTTTCATTTCCCTTCCAGCCCAAACCAATCTGTGATTGTCTCTGACAGCAGGATTTGGGTTTGGCCCTGGGTGTTGTCTGTGGCTGAGGTTGATCACCTGGGTACCACAGAATTCCAAAGTCTGCTGAGTTGGAAGGGACACACAAGGCTCATCCAGTCCAACCCTCAGCCCTGC
>NW_020897746.1:927209-935633 GCF_003984885.1 Neopelma chrysocephalum | reverse complement strand
GGGCACAGGGGGTGACTCTTGGGGATGGGCCTGTGCAGGGCCAGGGGCTGGACTCGCTGATCTTTGTGGGTCCCTTCCATCTCAGCACATTCTGTGACTCTGTGATTCCTCAGTCAGGGCTCACTGATGAGCTCAGGTATTCCCTGGGCAGAGCTCACACCTGGGTGTGTTCCCAGCCCAGCCTGGCAGTGGCTGCACTCACACAGCAAATGGGATGTGGCCAAAAGCTTTGCTCAGCTTTTGCAAAGGGACAGAGAGGAATAAGGGCACAGGAACCTTAGAATCACACACTGGTTTGGGTTGGAAGGGACCTTAAAGCTCATCCAGTCCCACCCCTTGCCATGGGCAGGGACACCTTCCATTATCCCAGGTTGCTCCAAGTCTCGTCCAACCTGGCCTTGGACACTTCCAGGGATGGGGCAGCCACAGCTTCTCTGGGCAACCTGTGCCAGGACCTCACCACCCTCACAGGGAACAATTCCTTCCCAATATCTCATCTAACCCTGCCCCTGTCAGTGTGAGGTCATTCCCCATTTTCCTGTCACTCCAGACCCTTGTAAAATTGGGAGGTCACTCGGGATATGACACCAAAATGCCTTCAAGGCAAAGCAAACGGAAACCTCAGGGAAACATTTGGGCTCAGTAAAATAAAAGGCAGCAGGATGTGTGCAGATCATGGAGTGAAATCAGTTAACAGGGAATTAATGACCCAGAACTCAGATTATTGCAGTGTCCCACCTTTGTTTGTGTTGTGTGTGATTTCCCTGTTGAATGTCCCCACTCTTTGGATGCTGCTGTGCCCTTCAAGCCTTTATGTGTAACCATGGTATGCATTTGGTTCTTTCTGGGGCTGCCAGAACTCAGGTGCTGCCTCTGGACTGGAATTTCCTTGGATGTAGGGGCAGAGCTGTGCTGGGCTTGGGTTCCTGCCTTCAATCAGCTCCTCCCTTTTGCCTGGGAGATTTTTGTTTTGTGTTTAACAATGTGTTTCATTGCAAATTCCATGTTTTTCTTGAAATGACAATTGAAAGATGTTTCATAATGAGTTAGCTCTGAATGAAAATACAAATTATTTCCCCTGAAGGACATCAATATGAAACACTTCATCCGGAGTGGAGGGAATCACTTATTTGCTTTTCTTTCCCTTAAACAGATCAGCAAAACTAAGATGCATTAATAAAATGGTTTTGATTCTGCTGTTTTTTAAATAAAAAATTGAGGGACTTGCGAAATGCTGCAAATATCCAGGGGCCTGCCAGCTCCACTGCACTTAATAAGGACATTTCTTAGGGATTTTTGAATCCCAAAAATGTTTCTTACTTCCTGCTCCTCAACTCCATAACTCCAGTTCCTTTGTCACCTCTCAGAGCTCCTTCTTGGTGACTTGTAAGATTTGCAGGGTTGAGCTTTGAGCTTTCCCATCTGCTGTGGTGGAGGGAGAAGTGGGAATGCCATACAAGACATTCCTATGCCATTCCACTTGGAGCTGTCCCCACCTGGTCACTCAGCAGAGATGATGAGATGGAGCAGATGTGACAGGCTGATCCCTGGTTCCCCAGGGTGACTTCACATTTCTCTGGCAGAGGGAAGAGGATCATCCTCATAATAGTATAAATCAGGAATTTCACCTTAGCAATGATGATTTTACACTTGTCCAATCCTTAAATCCTTGGAAACAAATCCAGGGAGAGATTTTTGAAAAGCTGTTTCTTGGTTTGTTTGGTTTTTTTTTTTTTTATATTTGATCATCTGCAAGGAGGAGGAAATTCAGAGCAAGAACAGTTTAAAATGACAGTGAGGAATCAAGCATGTTAAGGGAGTTCTGCTCCTTCACTGCCTCATCTCACCCATGTTTTGCAGCTGTAGGAGCTGCCAGAGCTGCCAGTGCCATCAGGCTGGGCACAGGCACCAACCCCACACTGCCAACATGGCCAGGGGTTTGCCTGACAGCCAAGTGAAGCTTCCCATACTGCTCCTCCTGACCCTATAAAGCAGCCTGAGTGCCATGACCCAACCCCACAGGGGTTGTCTGAGTCACAGAATCCCAGGATGGTTTGGGTTGGAAGGGACCTTAAAGATCCTCTCATTCCACCCCCTGCCATGGGCAGGGACACCTTCCACCAGCCCAGGTTGCTCCAAGCCCCGTCCAACCTGGCCTTGGACACTTCCAGGGATGGGGCATCTCTTCCCTTGGCTCCTTTCCTTCCATTCCATGAGTTTTCATCAGCTCTCCTTGGGCAGAGCCCTCAGTGTGTCACAGCAGCCCTCGAGGTGTCATCTGGATGGTACTTTCCATCTCAGGATTGTTTGAAGCCTTGAGTGCTCCCTGCACCTCCTTCTCTTCCTCCTCCTGCCCTGTTTTTCCACCTCAATCACTCAGAAACCATCCCCCTCCATTTAGGTCCACATTCTGCCCCCAAAATCACAGAAGCCAAGTTTGGTTTGGGTTGGAAGGGACCTTCTCATTCCACTCCCTGCCATGGGCAGGGGCACCTTCCACTCTCCCAGGCTGCTCCAAGCCCCGTCCAACCCTGTTGCTGTGCCCCAGCTGTGCTGATCAAGTGCAGGGTTTCCCAACATGAACCCTTGGGCACAACCCATTACACCCCTTGCACACATTATTATTTTTATTCCCCTTTCCTGGTTCTCTGTTTTGTCCCCCTTGTACCTCTGCACCTCCACCCCAGTAACCACCAGTTGCTATTTCCCCATTTGCACCAGTTTTGCTACATATGCACCAAAATCTGGTGTTTCTGAGACAGGTGTATAGATGACCTTGGGCCATATATAATGTTGCAAATATGGTTATGCAGATGTTGCTGGTCTTGCACAGCTGTGCTCGCCACAAGTTCCCCAAGACTCCCTGCAGGTTACCTGGGAAGTCTGGCCATTCCTTATATCATTCCACCTAAAACATCCATGAAATCCAACCATCCTTCCCAGGACTGGCTGTAAATTTTGTCACATCTCACACAGCACTGGAAGGGGCTGCCCAGGGCAGTGGTAGAGTCCCCATCCCTGGAAATGCTCCAAAAACACGTGGATGTGGAACTCCACAGGATGGTGTAGTGGGATTGGTCAGAGGTTGGACTTAATAATCTTGGAGGTCTTTTCCAGTCTTAATGATTCTTAATGATTTCCATTGTGTGATGTCCAGCTGTTTTCCAAACCCTGCTCAGTTGGTGTAAGCACAGCCCAGACTCCTGCCTGCAGCCCTAACAGCTTCTCCTTGGAATGGTGTAACAGAGGGACAACTAGTCAGGCAACCACATGAGGGGCAAAGGCTTTCTGGCAGGTCCTCATGAGCAGAGTGTGAAAACTCCCTGGTTGAAGCAGAAAGCAGTTTGGCTTCTTCCTCTCTTGGTTTGGATCACACTTAGACTGTTCCACAGGGACTTGGAGACCAGGGCAAACCTGGTCAGGCGTTGGAATGGGATGCCCGGGACAGTGGTGGTGTCACAATCCCTGGAAGGATCTAATACTTGTGTGGGTGTGGCACGTTGGGACACAGTTCAGTGGTGGCCTTGACAGTGCTGGGTTAATGGTGGGACTTGATGATCTTGGAGGTCTTTTCCAACCTAAATGATTCTGTGATGAATCCAGACCAGTCCTGGGGGTCCTTGCTGTGAAATCAAAAGAACTGGAGGCTTTTGCTGGTGATGGTCAAATCCAGCACATCTGGAATAGTTTATGTCCTGCTTCTTCCACTGATCTACCTTCCTGATAAAGCCCCTTCACCTCTAGGGATGAACAGGGTGCTGGAACAGGATTTTGGAGCAGCTCTTTCAGTGGGGTGAGTGTCTCCAGGTCCCTGCACACCTCCAGCCTTGGCTTGGGCTGTGCAGCAGCAACACCATGGGATGGGGAGGGGATGGACAGGCCACCATGAGTGGTGCACGAATGGCCCTCCAGTTCAAAAAGGCTGATAGAAATCACTCCACCACCCTGGAGACCTTCCTTGACCATCCCTGGTAGGTGGGTCCCAAAGCTGTGCAGCTGGATTTCTGCAGAGCTTTGTCTAACAGGGCATGTTCCACCAGGCCCTTCTGGGACTGAACACACCCGGCCCTGCATTTTCAGAGTGGAACAAGCTCAGAGAACTGGGGTTATTGGCAGGGTGAAGGAGCTGCAATTTGAGAATGGATCGTCAGAGGAAACTTAGAGGTGTCGGCAAAAGAGTAAAAAAATGGGGTATTTCACACAACAGACCAGTTCTGTCCATCCCTGGCATGTCCTGGGTGCTACAGTCCTGTGGGCACCATGAGTTCGTTTTCTGCTCACACCTTTGGTGTTGCTGCTGAAGCCACACAGCCAAGCACTGAATTTGGTGTCACGTGTTAAAAAAAGGAAAAAAAAATAAATGGCAAAAAGAATCAAGGTGGAGCTTTGCAGACCAGATTTATTTGTGGGAGAGCAGGGCCTTGCCTGAGGTACAAGGAGAGTTGGGGCTGGATCAGTGGACTCTTGTGAGGAAAGTTTTCAGGGTGACGAAATGACATCACTCCAGGAACAGTCCTACATTAAATCTGACATTGCCCTGCTGTTTGTTCACCATGGGATGGGGTTTTCTGCACTGCTCTTGCACTGCAGAGTTGTGCTGGAACACCCA
The DNA here is from genome assembly GCF_003984885.1 of Neopelma chrysocephalum. Classification (NCBI taxonomy): domain Eukaryota; kingdom Metazoa; phylum Chordata; class Aves; order Passeriformes; family Pipridae; genus Neopelma; species Neopelma chrysocephalum. The sequence continues at coordinate 931,024 of NW_020897746.1, read as the reverse complement.
GAACTAGAGGGAGTCAGGGAAAGCTGCTCTTCCAAGCACTACAATGGATGAAGGAAATTTAAACAGGGCTCGTGTGCCCAAAATGCAATTTATAGATGAGCTGGTGTCTGCCTGTGCAGCCCAACTGTAAAGTCTGGGTGACCTCCTGATGTCAGAGAGAACAATCCATCCAGAAAGGTTAAAGGACTGGATTTAGATTAATTCAAGAGCTTGTCCAATAAGATAAAGCAGTAGAGTGAAGGTAAATATTTGCAGCTTTATTTGCTGGGAGATTAATGTAATTGGTTTGGATTCCTTCACATCCTCCAGCCTCTTCATAAACACTGCACACTGTTAAATGCTGCAATAATGAAGGCATTTTGTCTTCATCATACTGGAGGGCAAGAGGCAGGGGAGAGCTATTCTTGCAAAATATTAGCCCAGTTTTGCACACCCCAGAGGATCTATTAATTTAGGTTAAAGGCTCTGCATCTCAGTAAGAGCTGAGCTTGGGAAGCATGTGAGGCTTTCCATAGCACCACCTCCACCTCCTCTGGGGCTTTGCCCCCCCTTTCTTTCTTTTTTTTCCATTTTTTTTCATCTAGCCAGTGCAGAACTTGGGCACAGAGTGACCCAGGCTGATCCAGTTTGTCTGGATCACCTCCCCAAGGGCTGCCAAGTAGGGCTTGGAGTGCTAGGAAAATTCCACAGCTCTGTTACCAGGCACCACTTCTCTGAGAGGTCCTGAATCCCAGCTGTCACATGATAACTGATCCTAAAAAATTGGGAGGTGAGAGAGAAGGGAGAGTTTGATCCCAGTGCAGCCCCAGTAACCAATGCAAGGTCTCTCTGTTACCTGTAGTGGGACAGGAGAACATGATTTCTCTGGCAGGAACTCAAGATTTAATGACTGGACGTGGCACTCACTGCTCTGGTTTAGTTGTCGAGGTGGTGTTTTGTCAGAGGTTGGATTAATCTTGGAGGTCTTTTCCAACCTTAATGATTCTATGATTCTATTCTATAGAAGGGGACCAGAGGCACCTCTAGAGACCACCCAGCTCAGTGCAGGTTCCTCCAGCACTGGTTGCCCAGGACTGTGTCCAGATGAGTTTGGGATATGACAAGAAGAAAAGCATTTCTCTGTTTAAATGGAATTGAAATTGCATTTTGGTTTTATATTATTTTTTTTGGTCTTTTCATTGAGCACCAATCCCAGAATCCCAGAATGTGCTGAGTTAGAAGGGACTCACAAGGATTGTTGAGTCCAATTCCTGGTCCTGCACAGGCCCATCCCCAAGAGTCACACCATGAGCCTGAGAGTATGAGGAGAGTCTGGTTCCATCTCCTTTCCCCACTTCCATCACTGCTGAGTCTCTACAGCCACAGGGATTTTCTCCCTCCCTCTCTTTGGCCAGGGTAACCCCATCCCAGCTTCCTCTAATCCAAAGAGATTTCAGCTCTGTCCTTCAGAGTGTTTGGCTTCCCAGCCATTCCCTGTCCTCCCAAGCCCAACCACGGGAAGCACAGGTGGACAATGGCAGGTGGGACACAAAGCAGCTCTTTCACAGTGTGAGCTGTGGCACAAGTTGGGGTCTGGGTGAGGGAAGAGCAGCCTCAGCAAACACCCAGGCCACTGTCTGGTGTGGGCCTGGGTCCCACCCCCAGCTCACCCCCAGCAAGGGAATCTGTGCCACTACGAGCAAAATCCACCACAATCTGTGTGTCTCAAAGGTGGGAGAGCCCAGGACTGAACCTGCTGGTGTTTCTCCAGCCCATCAGGACAGGCCATAATTACCTGCTGCTTGTTTTCATACCCACCCATTCAGGGGCTGCTTCAGTGCTCAGAGAGCCTTGAGTGCTCTGGGGATTATTTTAAACACCCACTTGTCTGTCTCTCTGCTCTGTGCTTTACTTTCCATCCTGCAGAGGTTCATTAATGGGGTCCTTCACTGACATTCACACATATTCCATGATTATTGTTATAGAAATGACACTGCCCACACAGGACAGCAATAATGATCCATGGCTCGAGCAGCTCTTGAAGCAATTCCCAGCCACAGGTATTGATTGGGTGGGTTTGGCTCAGCTATTGAGGAGGAGCAGAAGTTGTTTATTGCAAACATCACACAGCTACTCTGGTGTGGGAAAGCAGAGTTATCCCTCGAATTCTACTCCTCTGGAGGGTGTGAAAGTCAAGTGCAGGGGACGTGGGGAGCTCATGGGGCTGGAAAGGATGTGAGGAGCTTGTGGAGCTGGAGTGGACCTGGGGATCTTGTGGGGCTGGAGGGTTGGTTGGCAAACATCAGGGGTTCAGGAGGAGGTGGGACACCCTTGTAAGCCAAATCTGGAGGAAGTACCTTTCCTGACAACCATCCCCACTGTTCAGTGGCCTCACCAACCATTTCCACAACACCATTTCTGGAACGACACCAGGAGTGCCCACATTAAAGCTGAGTGGATTTTGGCTTTCCCAGTGCCCTTTCTGAGGGCACTCAGAAGGACTCTATTGCTACAGTAGTGTCTGGATGAGATGATTTAGTGACCAAACCAAAACACAGGTCAGATCACAATGTCTAAACGGCCCTTTGTCCCCTGCCTGTGCCACCACCCCTGCTGGGACCAGATGAGGACTGGGGAGGAGGGGGCTGCTGTTGTAGAGCTCCTGTCTCTCAGCAGTGATTTTTAGCTCTAAAAGTCTCTACTTCAACACATAAGTGGATGTCAAGACACAATTGTCACATCACCATTTCCAAGCTTGCGTTAGGTGACTGTCTTCTGCCTGCAATGTGGATCACAAATATGCCAGAATGTGAACATAAGGTAATTTTAGGTCTGTGATTTCTTTATAGAAATTACCATCAAATTTAGATCTGTTGCTGTCAGCACAAACCACCCACCCAGGGACCTGGTTTTCCTGAGCTATCACAGGCAGCGTTTCCCTTGCTGTAACTCCCTGTGTGTCCCACTTCCCACCAGCAAAGGAGTGTTCTGCTTGGTCAGGAATCTACTATGGACCCACCCAGTCCCATCCAGCCCCACAGCTCCTCTTGGACAAGAAAGGCTTAGGAATAAGTGCATGACTTGTGAAAGCACAGAATTCTCTTTCTCTGTCTCCTCCCACTCACAGCAACAAGGAATTCAGAGATTCCTGCTCCAGCATTGTACCTGGACTCTCCTGTCATTGTTTCCTCTCTGATCTGCTTTTGAATTCTCTGTGCTTTTATTGTGTTTTCCCCCCCTTTTCCCTTCCCATGCAGTGTTTCACACTTTAATCAGGCACTGCACGAGAAAATGCTTCCTTCTGTTCCTTTAAACTCCCTGCAATGATCCCTTCCCTGTACGGCCCCTCACACCTGCCTTTGACAGAGTGTGAACAATGTGTCTGCACTCCCTCCTCTGCCACTCCCCAGTGCAGAGACCCTGCACTCCTGCTTCATGCACAGAACCTCTTGTGACGTGGCTTCCAATCAAAGCCATAAATCAGCATTGACAGAGCTCTGGAGCTGCAGAACATCATCTGTTATCTGTTAGTGCCAACAGTGAGTCAGGAAATAGAGCTGTGTGGACTAGACAAGGACAGGAGCTGTGCCTTGAAATAATGGGGTCTGAGACATGGCTGAAAGGTTGGACAGCAGCCAGACAAGTGCCAAGGGCTGGTGGTTTCAGCTCTGAGTTTGTGGATATCTCTATGTTGGATGTCAATATATCCTGGTAATGGAACCAGCTGGACTGATCAGCTTCCCCTTGGAGTGTGGTCAGTGATTTAAGGCAAACCCTCCTTTTAGGATAGAATAGAATAGAATAGAGTAGAATAGAATAGGATATGCTGAGTGGAA
>NW_020897746.1:859534-924209 GCF_003984885.1 Neopelma chrysocephalum | reverse complement strand
CTCCCTTCCATTGTGTCCCCCCAAACTGCCCCAATGTTGAGGTGAGGTCGCCCCAGGGCAGAGCAGAGCAGGACAATCCCCTCACCCAGGACTGGTCCTGCTGCCCTGGGGTTTGATCAACACTGAGAGGGTCACATCCACCAAACCCTTCCTGTGCCTGCAGGGAATGAGTGCCAGGACCTGCTCTGAGGATGGAAGCTCATGGGATGTGCCCAGAGAAGGCTCTGGGTGGCCATCAGTGATGAACAGGGGCTTTAAACAGGGTCTAACTACTTCTGCCCTGCCCACACTGATGACCCTTCTGCCAGGGATGTGTGTAAGGGATAAGGGAAGCTGTAGCCCCCAGGACCTGGCCCTGCTGCTGAAAGAAAGCGGCAGCCTTGGCTAAGGTGATAATTCCAGATCAAAGGAAGGGAGAGTTCTGGCTCAGTCCCAGCTGTGGAGAGGCTGGAAGGAAGATTGTAGGTGTTGGACAGGTGGGAGGTGGGATTTAACACCTCACACCACAGGATGCTTCCTGAGACACTCCTGACATTTCAGAGTCACCACTATTCCCTATCCCCAGTGCATCCCAAGGGTGGCCAGCACAGGGTTCTTCAGGCTCATCCTGGGCTGATGAGCAGCCTGGACACTCAGGAGTGTTCCAAGGTTTGAGGAACAGGTAAAGCTTCTGTTTGTTCCTCTGTCTCATGCTCAGGAGCCTTTCCATTGCATCAGTAATCACTGGAAGAAGTCAGGTGAACAATTACAGTGCCAACTGCTAATTGTTCACCCAGGCTTTGCCCATTTGCAAACACCACATTTGTGGCCAGTTTAAGGAAAATCTCGTTTCTCCTTCCTCTGTTCCTACTATGGGGGTACCTCAGCAGGTTCCTGGGCAGAGCAGCATCCCAACAGGTCCCACTGAGCCTTTCATTCATAAAAGACACATTGTCAAATTTCCCAAAAGCTCAGGAAGAGGAAAATGTTTGTGCCACAGGGAGGAGGAAACACTACATGTGTGCCTTAACATAAAGGCATTTTTGGATGGGAATCTTCCTCCCTCAGTGGGCTGAGCCACTCCAACTCCAGCAAAGAAAGCAGAGGAGAGGGTTGGGCATCTCTGTTTACTGTTGGGGTCTTCCAGGGGTTCAATGAGCACAAGAGGTGCTGAGGATGTGGGTGGGGAAAAGATGAAGGGCACAGGGTACAGAATCAGAGCCAGCTGTCAGTGTGCACGTGGCACTGGGGGTACAAGGGCACAGAGCCCCAGGTGACATGGCCAGTGAGCTCTCTCAGCACAGCCCTGCAAGACACCCCAGGTTCACCCACAGGATCACAGCTGCCCAAAACTCTGGGGACAGAGAGAGGGAAAGGCAAGGAAGTGTCTGCATTTACTTGCCCAGTTCTGAGTCCTCAAATCTAAAAGGGGACCTTTGTATCATGCTGGGAAATGGTTCCTCTTCAAATGCAGTGTCATGGGCAGGGTTTTCTTGCTCATCTGCAGGTGGGAGAGGAGAGCTGGGCTGACTCTGGCAGTTTTCAGCCCCCAGTGGAGAAGACCCAGCCCCAGCTGAACATGCCCAGCAAACCCACTGCAGGCTCTGGCTGTGGCACCCAGGGGAAGTCACAGCCAAGGCAGCAGCTCCTGGAGCCCTTTCAGAGGGAGAAAGCTCAGGAAATAGATTTTGGAGCTTGTACCAAACAGCACCATCAGACTTCAGACTTGATGTGTCCCAGGGGAAGGGAGGAGGGATCCCAGATCCTTGTCCCCCCAGTTTGCACTGTTGCCACGTGTCGGGATGGACACAGGATCCCCCCCAGTGCTGATCTCTGGCCATGCCCACAGGTTTTGGCAGCAGCCTCACTCTCTTCCATCTTCTGAGCAGAGGGACTGCTTTTCTCCAGGATTCCCTTCTCTGGGTTTTCCCTTCCCAAGTCAACCCAGTTTTTAAATCACTCCATCCCTTGGGGGCAGCTCCTGGGAATCAGGAAGGTCCCCAGATTCTTCATTTGTCATTGGAACTCCCTGCCTTCACCCTGGCTGCTCTGGCACCCCAGGGACTCTCCCAACACACAGCTCTGGGCTGTGCTTGCTTTCTCTTCTCTTGTGCAATCCTCACGCTCCTCCCTTTCCTCAGGCTGAACTGTTGGGGACTTAACAAGGGATTTAGGAAATTTAATACAAGTAGTTACAAAGCATTTAATTCGCTCTCTGACTTATTGTGGCTGAAATTCCCTGAATCACAAAGTGATCCCACTTCCCTTTGTAAAGGGAAATCATCATGGGATCTACTTAGTAGTGGCTTTATCATTCTTTAATTGCTGGCTTTTGCTTTTAAACAAAAAACAAATAAGCATGAAAGAAGGCAAGAAAAGTATATATTTACACAAAAGTAATTGAGATACATGAATGAAAGGAAATTTAACAGGCAGGAAAGGTTAAGGATGAATACAGGTCCTGTAGTCTGTGCAATCTCTTTGCAGTTCTGTTCATTCTAGACCGTGGGTACTGTAACATAAATAGTCTTGTATTTTAGAGCATTTCTTTTGTATCACTTAAAAAAGAATTTAGTGGATTAGGTGGAGGATGGAGCTGCTTGAGGAAAGGAGTTGGTTCCAGGGGCCAGCAAACACCTGGGTTTTTGCAGGATGTGTGAACATGTCCTCTGGAAGCATCTGAGAGCTGGAGAGCAGAGGATGCAATTCCAGCCCCTGCCAACAAAGGCCTTGTGCTCCTCCTTACATTGTTGTGGCCACTGTGAAATTGGGATGGCTGGAATTCAACAGCACAGGTCAGACAAATTCCCACGTGGGTTGTGCTCCTCCTCAGATTGTTGGGGCCTTGTAAAAAGAAAAACCACAGTGAAATTGGGATGGCTGGAATTCAACAGCACGGATCAAATAAAATCCCATGCGGGTTCCCTCCAAATGTGCTCAGCTGGAAGAGCCAGGAGGAAAGGTGTGGGAGGGAGGGAATTATTGCAGTGACTGTAGGACTGGGGGGTCCTGTGTGGGACTGGGCTGGGCACTGACCACGGCCAGCACAAAGACATCCCTGTCCTGCAGGACAGACTCCAAACACAGATCTGGTGAGGAACAACACACTGAGAGCTGGTGAGAGCTGTCCAAGCTCTCCAGGGACGCACATAAAACTGCTTACTGGGATTTTTGATCTTGGCATCTCACAGCTTTTCTGCATGGCAGCTCCTTCCTCCCTCTCATTTTTGTCTCCTTCTCAAAGCTTCTTCCCCGGATTTCCTTCCTCAGTTTTATTTCTGGCTCCCCCTCAGCCCTCAATGCTCTCCCAGGCTGTTCTTATGGTGGTTCAAGAGCAGGATGTTTTTCCATATTTCTCCTTGTCTTTCCCTGTTTAAGATGTGAGTCCTCAGAAGTCTTGATGCTCACCTGGATTGGATGGTCTTGGAGGTCTTTTCCAACCTTAATGATTCTGTGACTGCAACATTCCTGCACATTTATTTCTGAGCTCTTCCCTCTGCTTTGGGAATCCTCCCTCCTCCTTCACCTCAAAACAGGACGAATGGAAGTGATCCTCAGGAATCCAGGCTTCCCTTTCATGTAAAGCACTTCACACATCACAGACATGAGATTTCAGAAGTGCAAATGTCTCTGTAGTACCCTGAAAAATATGAATGAAAAGAAACACGTTTGGGCTTCAAAATAGCCTGGGGTGAGACTTTTCCTGATGAGGGGGAGGGAGGGTGAGAAAAGGCAGGATAATTCTATGCACAGCCCGAGATGGAGCTGGGGGGCCTTTTTATGTCAAACCCAGATCAGCCTATTTTTGAAAGGATGCCCCGTTTTGGTCTCCACGAGGCTGTCCAAGGGAGGGAGCACTGAAGCTGAACTGTTCTCTGTTACGTCTTCTCACAAATCTGTGTCATGGGTGTGCAGGTGCCAGGGGAGAGAATGGGGAAAGAAACAGAATTCAGTGCTGAGACAGGTCTGTGCTACCAAGAAGAAATTCCCTTTGGCCCCAGAGTCTTTCTTTCTTTGTTGGAATGAGTCACTTCCCCAAGAGGCAGATGCCAAGAGCTGGAAAGGCTCTGAGGTGGTCATTTGTGATGTGCTGGAACAGCAATAACCACACCTATATTTTCAGTCAGTTCCAAGTCTGTCCAAAGTTCACTTTAATTCCTGGGAAATTCCCTTTTTTGCCTGTCTCTGGGGCTCAGCTGTGCAGTCTGAGCCCTGTGTCTCTCCCTGGCTGCCCTTTGCCCTATCCCTGCTCTCCTCTCCGGGTGGTTTTGCAGAGCCCCAAAGGTCGGTTGCTCACAGGGAGGGAACAATTTCTCTCTCTCTAAAGACCATTCATCCTGACCTTTTGTGCTACAGAGGAAATTATTAATGGGCAGATTTCTGTCCATTGCACTCAATACCAGGGCACACAGGGCCAGAGAGGTGCCCCACTGGCTCCTGGCAGCAGCAAGGGTGGGATGTGCCAAGAAAGAGGGATAAGACAGACAGAGAAATGGAGAAAAATAGAAATAAGAATAAGGGGTGACAATTTTGTATTTGCCTCCAAAGGCAACCCCTTCCCTTGAAAACTGTGCTCAGGACCCTTCCAGAATGATCAATTCACCTGACTTTAGGGGCTGCATAAAAGATACATCCAACTGGGAATTGCCACATGCGTTGGAGCTCCACAGAGGAGAAGGTCTAGGAACAGCTCCCAGCTGAGCTGCCATTGAGGACAGAGCTGCTCTTGGAGCCAGGCTGACAGTGATCCCTGGACAGCCTTCTGGGGACTCCCAACACCCACAAACTGCTGGGTTTGCTGACCACAGGACATAACCCCAGCCTGGAGTTCCCAGGAATTGCTAAAGAGCTGGAAACACAGGCTGGTCATTCCAGATGTGAGCCATCAACAGGGGATGCAGCACCATCAGCCTGCCAGCAAGGCAGCAAACCTTGGAAAAACTGGGTAAAAATATTAATAATTGATGGCCCAAACCTCAGGCAGTGCATTAAGCTACAGGTGCCCTGGATGCAGAAGATCATTTAGGCAGGAGAGAACAGCAGGAACACCAAACACTGCAAGTGGTTAAATTACAGAGTGAGTGAGAGCTCCAGTGATTGATTAATGTCTATCAGAGCATCAGGAAACTCTGAGACAGACACACAGTCTGGGGAGCTTTATCTCCCCAGTGACCTGCAGCAGGGTCAGCTCTGGCTGCTGCTTGTCAGGAGGGTGTTTGTGTGCAGCCAGGGCAGCACAGTCAGCAATCCATGTGGAATTCCTGAGGGATGGTGGGTGGTCCTGCACACCAACAATGGAGATCAGAGATCACAGAATGTCCTGAGCTGGAAGGGACCCACAGGGATCATCCAATTCAATTCCTGGCCCAGCACAGGCCCATCCCCAAGAGTCACCCCCTGTGCCCCAGAGGATCAGCCAAACCCTCCTGGAGCTCTGGCAGCCTTGGGGCTGTGCCCACTGCCCTGGGGAGCCTGGGCAGTGCCCAACCAGCCTCTGGGGGAAGAACCTTTGCCTGAGATCCAACCTGAGCCTGCCCTGACACAGCTCCAGCCATTCCCTGGCTGCTGTCCCTGGTCCCCCCAGAGCACAGATCGGAGCAGCCCCTTGGGAGGAGCTGCAGCCCCCTCTGAGCTCTGCCCTCAGTCCCCTTTTCTCCAGCTGAACAATCCAAGTGACTCCTCCTATGGCTCCTCCAGATCCTTCGCCATCCTCATGTCTCTCCTTTGGACACTTTCTAACAGCTTTAGATCTTTCTTATATTGTGGTGCCCAAAACTGCTCCCAGCCTTAGGCCCAAGGGATGGAGCCCTTCCACGGCTTTGTGCTGCTCAGGCAGTGCCAGAGCCACCGCTCCATCCCATGAGGGCTGGAGATCTGAACTCCTGAAGCACCAGAGGTCTCAGTGGGAAGCAAAGGGAAAACTGCAGCCCTTTGTTGGAATCCTGGTGCCTGCTGTCAGTGAGATTCAACAGCTCAGTACAAAGAGACATATCAATGCTTAAAGGAAGAGTGAGAATCATGGACAGCAAGGGGAATTCCCAGATGCAGCCTGTTCCTTGTGCTGCACCACCTCCCTCTGCTCCAGCTGAGCAACCAGTGCTTCCATGGGCTCTTCTCAAGCTGCTTTCCTTCTGCTGCATGGGATGGATGTTCTTCTATTGGAGGCCTCACCAGTGGAGAAAGTCTGGGCTTAGCCTGAATCCCAGCTGCCTACAAGGGCCCAGAGTCCTCGAGCTGGGCAGTGTCAGGGGCCTCCCAAAGTCCACTGTCGGGGTCCTCCTGCAGTCCAGTGTTGGGGGCATCCTGAGCAGGACAGGCCAGGGATGTCCCCCTTGTCTGGAGGCTGGGCACATGAACAGGAGGTGAAAGAGGTGAACATGGCTAGGCTCAAACAGGTGAACAAAGCCAGGCCTGAAGAGGTGAACAAAGCCAGGCTCAAACAGGTGAGCAAGGCCAGGCTTGAAGAGGTGAACAAGGCCAGGCTCATCACAGAGCTCTGAGACTATCCATGGGGCAAACAGGGGAACGTTCACTGCAGTGCAAAGCATGTGCTGGAGGTTTCTTGGGTGGTCCAGGGGGTCACACTGGAGCTTGTCCTGCAGAGCTGCCCCAGCTCAAGGCCACCTGCTCGTGACAGTGCCAGAGCACATCCCAGCTCTTGATACCTGTCACACTGGCTGAGGGAGAGGAGAGGAGCTGGGAGCAAAGCTCTGGTTAGAGTGAATCTTTAGAGGGATATCCTGCATCAGCACTCTGAGCACAGAGCAGGGGGATGTGAGACCCCCAGGAGCTGGGGAAGGGACCCCTGCCTGCACAGCCCAGCCCCTCCTTACCAAGTGTTCTGCTGAGGTTTTTCTCCCTGTGGTCTTTCACTGGTCCCAACCAGGTGACAAAGGACACTGGACTGCCAGGGGGAGCTGCAGGGATCCAGGATGGATCCAGGGACTGTGCAAGGGACAGTGACAGACACTGGATTTACCAGGGTCTTCTCTGAGAGGGGCCTTGCTGTGAGGGCCTCACCAGGTGCTTTGCAGCAGCAGAACAGTCTGTGTAGGTAGGATTTGGGATTTGGGATTTGGGATTCCAGGGGAATCTCACCAGGAATACTTGTGTCATCTCAGTGATCCCCTGGTGAGACCGAGCACAGCCATGGGAGTGGTGTTCAGTGAGAAGCTGCTCGTGGGAAGGCACAAGCCCATGTGATATTGCACTGCTGGAAGAGCTGTGTCTGCTCATCCTGGTGAGCCAGAGCAGAGAAAGAAAGCAGAGTAACCCCCTACTCCTCTGAAGTCATCAAGAATCATGGTTTAGGTTGGGATGAACCTTAAAGCTCATCTCATCCCACCCTCTGCCATGGGCAGGGACACCTTCCACTAGCCCAGGTTGCTCCAAGCCCCGTCCAACCTGGCCTTGGACACTTCCAGGGATGGGGCAGCCACAGCTTCTCTGGGCAACCTGTGCCAGGGCCTCCCCACCCTCACGGGGAAGAATTTCTTCCCAATATCCCATCTAACCCTGCCCTCTGGCATTTGAAGCCATTCTCCTTGTCCTGTCACTCCAGGCCCTTGGAAATAGTCTCTCTCCATCTTTCCTGTTGGCTTCTTCAGGCCCTGGAAAGCCACAATCAGGTCACCCCAAAGCTTCTCTCCTTCAGGCTGAACAATCCCAGCTCTCCCATTCTTTCCTCCCAGCAGAGCTGCTCCATCCCTCTGATCATCTTGGTGCCTCCTCTGGACTCTCTCCAGCAGCTCCATGTCCTCCCTGTGCTGTTCCCCAGGGCTGGAGCAGCTCTGCAGGGGGGTCTCACCTGAGGGGCAGAGGGGCAGAATCCCCCCCTCCCCTCTGCCCACGCTGTGGGATCAGCCCAGGGCACGGGGGGTTCTGGGCTGGGTCATGTCCAGCCTGTCCCCCACCAGCCCCCAGGTCCTTCTCCCAGGGCTGCTCCATCTGCTCATCCCCAGCCTGGATTGATCCTGGGGGTTGTTCTGACACAGGTGCAGCACCAGCTGTTAAACCTCATGTTCACCAAGTCTGTCATGGAGACACCAAGTCACAGCCTCTGTTTGAATCCCTGGCACTGGTCAGGGTTGGATGCTCCACTCCCAGTCCCATCCTTGGTTTCATTACAGGCACTGAGTTCTTCTCTTCTCTTTTACCACTTTATTTTTCCTGTGGGGGGTAAGACCTCTGTACTTTCATGTCTTTGCATGTTCTTAGCCTTGTTCCACTTCTCCAGACCTTTACCTACTTGGCTCTGCCTCCAGGGACCAGAGGTAAAACATATATTTATGGAATAGGTAATTTTAAAATTTGATCTTGCTAATTATTACCTTCATTATGGCTCAGTCCCCAGGGAGCGTTTGACGTTTTGAGAGCTTTCTAATCAAATTGTTCTAAAGCTCATTCTGAGGTTCATTAAAACATGGGAGGATTTTTCATCCTTATATAACTTTGGAGACTGCTAATGGTCTTAAATAAAATAGGAGCCTTGTGAAAAATGCAGTGTGGAACCAGGGAGGCTTTCGAAGAAAGGAGTGAAGAGGGCGGTGATTTAAAAGTGTTTAGAAAGAAAGTTTTCCAGATTAGTTAAAGAAAATGAAGTGGAAAAAGTTTTGTGGGTTCAGCACAGAGCAAAATTAGCTCCTGGGCTGAAGTGAAGAGTGAACCTGCTTGAGATCTATCAAAAGTCTGGCTTAACACCCTGAGGGCGGGTCTACAAAAGCCTGACTGAGCCACCAGCCCTGTGTCCAGCTCAGCTTGAGGAGGGTCAGCACTCCATGAATAAGTCAGTGAAAGGGAACATAGCAGAAAGGATGAAGTTCAGTGGAATTTCAAGTTACCTTTGTTCCTGAAGTGCTGCCTCACCTGCTGGGGGGATGTTGGGAACCAGCTTTGTTTCTCTCCAAGTGCACTCTGCACATCTCCAACTATTTAATAGCTTGTGCGTCTGCAGCCATAAGGGAATCAGGAGCATATTTTCCCCTTTAATTTACAAGATTGTTTGCACACTGGGATGCCAGATGGCCTGAACTTTAAGTCAGGAGCTAATGTAGTCAAATACCAGCCTCCCATCATAAGAGGAGGAGAGAAAATCCCTGTGAAGAGGCAGATTCTTGCTGAGTGCTCACAAACATCTCCAGGAGGGTTTACAGCCCCTGCAGGGGCAGCAGCCACAGCAGCAGCTTCAAACAGTACTCCAGGACTTCAGGATGTGCTGGAGAAGAGCAGCTGCAGCTGGGAAACTCCACTGGTTATGAAATTATGGATTCCCAAATGCTGCTCCCAGTCAGTGCCTCTGTCCCTGCACATTCTTCTTCCCCCGTGGGGTGCAGAGCCCACTCTGGCCAAGCTGCCCCTGCTCTGTGATCCTGAGGAGCAGTTGGAGCAAAAAGTCCCAAAGGCTTTACCCTGTGGGGGTGAATTTCTCCATGATGGGCTCAAAAGGAGACTTAGCTGTTCTGATATTGTATCAAGACACCAGCAGAAAACTCAGAGTGCAAAAAAAAAAATCACTTCTAGGGCAGATAAGCCTCTCCAGGGATGTTTTTGTTTCCACCTCCTCAGGAGAAGCCTAAATGGGAAGGTCAGATATCTGTGCTCTCATCACTGAGAGAGAAGAATCTTTCTCTCACTGTCACTACAAACTGCAGCTTTTCACACACCCGCAATTCCCTTTATGTGGCTGATTTCAAAGAGGCCCCTGGAATCCCAGAGATAACCCAGCTGTCCTGAGGCAGGTTAGTGCCACTTCCCACACAACAGGAGCTTCCAACCAGGGAGTGGAGCCTGATGGAGCTGGATGGCCCAGGCCAGACCTGGAGACTCTGCCAGTGTGGGAAGGAAGTTTGGACTCCTGAACCCAAATAACTGGATTATTCCCCTCAAACTCATTATTTCTGGTTATTGTGCTGCAAAACTTTTCACTGCCTTCACAGAATCCCAGAATGGGTCAGGCTGGGAGGGACCACAGTGGGTCACTGGTACAACCTCCCTGCTCCAGCAGGGCCAGCCCAGAGCACATGGCACAGGATTGTGTCCAGAGGGCTCTGGAATATCCCCAGTGAGGAGACTCCACCCCATCCCTGTGCAGCCTGTTCAGAGCTGGGTCACTGCCCAGCAAAGAAGTTCTTCCTCCTGTCCAGGTGGAGCTTCCTGGGCATCAGTTCCTGCCCGTTCCTCCTGGGCCATTGCTGGGCCCCCCGAGCAGAGCCTGGTCCATCCTCTGCCCCCTCCCTGCAGCCCCTGACACCCCCTGGGGAGGGCCCCTCTCAGGCTCTGCTCTGGAGGCTGAACAGCCCCAGCTCCCTCAGCCTTTGCTGCTCCCAGAGCTGCTCCATCCCTTGGGCATCTCCGCAGCCTGCGCTGGCCCCGCTGCAGGAGCTCCCTGGCCCTGCTGTGCTGAGGAGCCCGAGCTGGGCCCAGCCCTGCAGATGTGCCTCCCAGGGCTGGGCAGAGGGGCAGGATCCCCTCCCTGCCCTGCTGGCAAAGCCCTTTCCAACGCAGCCCTTGGATGGAACCTCTCAGTGACTGTCACAGCAAAAGGGGGTCCCATCTCCAGACTCATTCTGGGCTTCCCTCCTTCTCTCTTCCCATTGCTGCAGTTGTGATTTGGGTTTCAGCAGCACTCACTGCTCTTTGTGGGGAAACCATTGGCACTAATTGATAAAATGCTTTCATTTACTCGCTGACAGAATTATTAGAGGCTGATAATTGATGGAATGATATCACACAGCTTTTTTGCAATGATCACATTAATTATATATCCCTCCTGCTTTCTTGTCACCAGCACTGGTGCTTCCATTCATGTTCATTTAACTGGATCAGGCATTTCATTAGAAAACAACAAATAGGGTTGTGCAGAGCAGGAATCCCAGCCATAAACAGTGACCTGAGCTTCACAATTCAACATTAGGAAGGCAGTCAGTTTTAGAGTGTGTTTTGAAAGAGTATTTGCTTCATTAGTTCAGTGAGAGGTTGGTCCAGGGTCTGTTGAACTTGGGAAGTCACCCTGTCAATCCCATGGGATGTGGATCTGAGTGCTAATGAGGGATCACAGTGAGAGGAACATCACCAAGGGTTTTGTGGCCTTCCAGCTCTTTTTAATGCAGAGTGAGTAAAAGTTTGGTCTTGGGAAGGCACAGTGTGGAACAGGAAGGGTTTCTGTCAGAGGACACGACTCAGGAGAAGAGGGTTGTGTGGGGGTTGAGAGCACTGTGGTCTCATTGGAGTCCTTGAATAATTTTTCTGGAAATTTTCTGGAAAACAGATTTCAGTGTCTGAGCTGAGATTGCAGAGAGAGAAAATTGCAGCTGTTAATCCATTGAATCACAGACTGGTTTGGGTTGGAAGGAACCTTAAAGCTCATCTTGTCCCACCTCTTGCCACCTTCCACCAGCCCAGGTTGCTCCAAGCCCCATCCAACCTGGCCTTGGACACTTCCAAGGATGGGGCAGCCACAACTGTTCTGGGCAACCTGTGCCAGGGCCTCTCCATCCTCACAGGGAAGAATTTCTTCCCAATATCCCATCTAACCCTGCCCTCTGGTAGTTTGAAGCCATTCCCCTTGTCCTGTCACTCCAAGCCCTTGTCCAAAGTCTCTCTCCATCTTTCCTGTCATTCCTTCAGGCACTGCAAGGCCACAGTTAGGTGACCCCAAAGCTTCTCTCCTCCAGGCTGAACAATCCCAATTCTCCCAGCCTTTTCTCCCAGCAGAGCTGCTCCATCCCTCTGATAATCTCAGTGCCTTAATGACAAGCCTTGTCATGGATCTCACTTCATTGAGGGGCGTAACATGACACAGAAGGATGAGATCCACCTTGCTCTTCTGCTTTCTGAGCCATTCCAAGGCTCACGTTACCACTGAAGGCTCAGAGTGAAGAGAAAACACCTTCTTGTTTTTGCACTGTGCACCTGCAGACACAGAGCTCTGCTCATGGACCAGCTCTGTGCTCAGAGCTCCTCTGCTGCTGCTCACTCTGCCTCCAGTCCCTGTGTCAGCAGCCCTGGAGAGTCCTGATCCCAGCCCTGTGCTGAACTTAGATCTGTGTGATTTCTGCTATGTGGATCCCATGTTCTTAGTCCTAAACACAGGCAGAGGCTTCGGGAATCTTTGTTTCATGTGCTCTCATTAACTGTCTGAGAAGTTTTGCAGCACAATATCCAGAAATAAAGAGTTTGAGGGGAATAATTTGGGTCCAGGAGTCCAAACTTCCTTCCCACACTGACAGAGTCTCCAGGTCTGGCCTGGACCATCCAGCTCCATCAGGCTCCACTCCCTGGTTGGAAGCTCCTGTTGTGTGGGAAGTGGCACTAACCCGCCTCAGGACAGGACAGGTCCTGTTTGCCTGGGAATATTCCAGACCTGGAGGTTGCTGCCATTCCCTGAGGGTTGTGTCCTGCTCCCTGTTGAGTGCTGGGTGCCCCTCTGTCATCTGTGTGTGGGAAAGCCAGAGGTGCTGTTTATTTTTGCTGCCCTCCAGACGCCCCACGAGCAGGTGAACCTGTGTCCTGCAGGGAACATCTGCTTTCCAAAGGGCAGAAAGAAGCCAAAGGCCCCTGTCATGGCACAGCAGGGGAGGCACAGGATGGTCCTGCTCTGAACTGCTGCAGCTCCAGCACCTGCCACCCACTCCATGGATTTCTGCCCAACTGGACCCTTAGCAGGACACATCCCAGGGAGGTTTGGAGTCCCCACCCCTGGAGGTGTCCCAGGAAGGCCTGGCCGTGGCACTCAGTGCTCTGGGCTGGGGGACAAGGTGGGGATTGGACACAGGGTGAACTCAATGGGCTGGGAGGGCTTTTCCAACGTCAGGGATTCTGTTTCTATCCCATGAAGAGCCTCTTCACCTTGGTCAGCCACACCCCAAGTCAGGCCCCTGCAGCCTCACATTGTGTTTACCACAAAATTTGCTCCTCTCTGGATCTTCAGTCCCTCTGCCCTCCTTGATCTGCCAGTTCTTTAAAACTGAAGTGACTGTGAGCACACCCAACCCAAGCACAAAGGATTATTTTGGGGTGCCCCGGCACGAAACTGGAGGGATTTCAAACATTCAGTCAAACGTTGCTTCTCTCAGCAGCATTTTGCTGCTGTTCTGTCTGGGAGCCAAACATATGGCCTGGGAACAAGGGTTCCCCTGACACTTATCACTGACATATGAGACAGGACAAGCTCTAATTTGCTCTCCTCTGGCATCAAGAAGCATCTGTGGTGCTGGGAGCACTGGGACAGGGCAGGAAAACTCCAAGGTAAAGGGCATTGTAGAGAGGGGAAGGGAAAAACTGTTAATTGGCATTGAAAATAATCCTTTGGCTCAATGTGAAGTAAGGGAGGAATAAACTCTGTAGTGTCAGGTAAAACTGTGGGGATTTCACTAAAAATGCAGAAAACGAGTTAAAGGAGTATCTGGAAGAAAGTTCCCTTTGAGGATGAGGCGGGACTGTGCCTCTTGGCCTCTGAAAGTGGGCATTAATTGAGACTCAAACCCACCAGTTTGGCAAAAAGGGCACAAAAATGCCCTGCCTGGGTCAGCTGGGGAGGGGACAGAGGGAACAGTGGCTGTTCAGGGAGGGGAGTGCATGGAAAACACAGTGTCTTACCCTGGGCCTTTTTGACTGAAGCTTTGGAGAAATATCAGGGTGTGTCCCTGCCAGGGGAGCAAACAGGACTGGGAGAAAGGAAATCAAAGGGACCTGAGCTCCTCCTGAAGGCAAACAGTCTCAGAGAGCCCCTGCTGAGGGAGGGCTGTGCCTGAGCCTTCCCCTGGAACAAACAGGGCACGGATGGACTCCAGGAAGGTCTGAGTGTGCACCACAAAGCAAAGCCAGAGCTTCCTGGAGACAGGAGCGAGTCCCAGAGCTCAGGGATGATAGAGCAGAGATTTCTGTCAAGAAAACACCATTCCCTGTGCTGAGGAGTTTCCTCCCAGAACTGGCACTCAGCACTCTGAGACCACAGACCACGTGCTGTGTTTGTCCCACACTGGACACTCTGAAGCTGGATAGTCCCTCTGAGTGTCAGGGAGGCAGATTCTCAGGTTATGTAGTGCCTTTATAGCATAAGATGCTGGTGCCTTGGAGATGCAACAGGGCCCTGAGACAGAAGTGGCAGGAACAGGAGTTTTCTGGGCAAAGGGACCTTCCTGGGAGCAGTGTCTGTGCCAAGAAAGGCAGCAGCTGGATGGACAGTGATGTGTGTGGATTAGACAGAGCTGTTGTACCACAAGTACAAACCACGTCTGCTCATAGATTCAGCCTTTGAGAGGAGGCTGAAGAGTCCAACTCCAGACCCACTGTCCCCAAAGGACTCAGAAAGAGGAGAGTGAACATCCCAAAGGCTGTGGGAGAAAAGGATGTTTCCCACCCCATGTTGTGACCAGTCTGTGTTCACTCTCTCACATTCCACCCACGTCACTTTGGGCAGGAAAATCTGTAATTACAACCTGTCCTCCTGTGGCTGGGAGGAGTGGTCCCAATGGAATGGTTTGCTCAAATAGAAAGGGATTTGCATTGGCTGGACATCAGATACTGGGAACAAATTCTTCCCTGTGAGGGTGGGGAGGCCCTGGCACAGGTTGCCCAGAGAAGCTGTGGCTGCCCCATCCCTGGAAGTGTCCAAGGTTGGACAGGGCTTGGAGCAACCTGGGCTGGTGGAAGGTGTCCCTGCCCATGGCAGGGGGTGGGACTGGATGTTTTTTAAGGACCCTCCCAACCCAAATCAGTTTGGGATTATCTGACATAACCCTGGGTGGGCAAAGGTTCAGTTGTCTAACGAGGTGTCCTGAGTGGGACAGGAAAAGTCACTTGATCTTGGACTTTGTATGAGACTTAGTGTCAAAACCCTGCAGTTTAGGGAGCCCAGGCTGTAGTGCTGGTGCAGGGACAAAGGCAGAGCAGGAGAAATAAAGGAGCAAAATGAAATTATTGCATCTTCCTGCTATCGTTCATCCCAGCGTTGGAACATCAAAAAGTTGTTCTCCAAAACTCATGAAATTTTAAAGCATTTGGGGTTTATTGTGTAAATCTGCTGAATTTGTGCATATTGTCTCCTCTCTCTAGGCATCAGGACTGGAAACTTTTATTTGTTAATAAAGCTCGGGGAGCAGAGAGAGTCTAGAAAATGAAGTATTGAAAAGCAGCTGGAAATAAAGCTGCGTTTCCCTGGGAAGAATCAATGGATTCAATCCCATTAATTTTATGTGTTGAGATCCTGAGCTCTCACTGCAATAGGCAGTGCCACACTGCCTGTACCTGGCAATGCCACCCTGCTATTACTTAAAGCAGAGAAAACATTTTAACTGGGAAGTCACAGAATTGGCCATTCTGCTTTTTATTGAAACTTATATTTCATTGCTCGTGAGAGACACGGAAAATCAATTCCACGAGACATCTCTTTTAAAGCAACATATAATTGCTTGCAAATAGGGCCTTAGACCAGAAGTGCCTCCTTGAATTATAAAGCCCCAGTATTGCAGTGTAAGAACATGATGTCTATGACTTTTTGGATAAATCAATAAAAAAAATAAACAAACAGCAGCAGATTGGTCCCAGGGTGATGCCAAGTCCACTCCCAGGGTGGATTTTATGGGTCATATAAAACCAGAGTTTGTATTATGGCATCTTAATTAGAGCAGAGCTCCCATTGCTGCTGCATTTATGTAAATTGTTGGGTCCTGTTGCTGTTCCAGGCTGGAATTGCTGCCCTTCCTGGTGTTCCAGCTCCAGACTCTCTCCCACAGCTCCTTTCTTGTAAGTTTGGTTACTTTAAGAGATGAGCCTGGAAAGTGAAGTTGGGAGGGAAGTTCAGATGAGAAATACTGATATTTTGATGATTTTTTCCTTTCTGAAAACAGAAGAAAAAAGATATTTAAAAATATCCACTCTAAATGATAACAGAAATATGGGACAGATCTTGCAACATTTCCATTTTGCTTTCAGTCTTTGACGATATTTATTTCTCTTGCAGCACAAGTGGAAGTGAAGTTTTTAAACAAATGTCATTCAAAATTAATAAAAAAACCACATCACCAACTAAAAAAGCCTGATCACAGACCTTTTTTAAAATTTGGAGAGACATTTGAAGAATTTATGATTATTTACCCTTAAATGTGTGATCTGGGTTTGTCCAATTTGTCATAGAATCATCATAGAGTGGTTTGGGTTGGAAGGGACCTTAAAGATCATCTTGTTCCAACCAGGGACACCTTCCACTAGCCCAGGTTGCTTGTCATAAATAGTTATTGCTTCAGGAGTTATTGCTTCAGGACATTGTCATTCACCACCTCTGGGAAATTATGAGAGGGGAATTTGGACATCATTGAACATTATCATTAATAATGCTCAAAATTAACAGGTGCATATGGAATGTTTTGTCTGTAATTTGAATCCAAACTTTATAGATCCTTGCAAAACTCTGCTACACTTTATTATTTAATTAAAATTAAATTAATTAACACTTCCTAGAAAAAAATCAGTACTTCTAGTTCTTGCTTTACACTTTTTACCAGGTGCCTCAAAGAGCTGAGACACTCCTTTGGCCAGACAGTTGGAATGTTTGTCCAGAATAAATATTTTAACTACGGGCACAAGGTAGGGTTATTCACTGAGTGTGTGGAGAGGCAGAAACTGGGAGAGGGCTCTCAAATAGGTGATTTCCAGGAACATCAGTGGATTCTCTCAGACACCTGCAGAGCAATTCCCACCTGCTGCTCCCGGCTTGCAGGAGTCAGGCTGGAATTTTGTTTCCTGTGAGACACACAAGTGGATGGGCATGGAATCATAGAGGCATGGAATCATAGAGGCATGGAATCATAGAGGCATAGAATCATTTGGTCTGGAAAAGCCCTCCCAGCCCATGGAGTCCCCCCTGTGCCCGATGCCCACCTTGTCCCCCAGCCCAGAGCACTGAGTGCCACGGCCAGGCCTTCCTGGGACACCTCCAGGGGTGGGGACTCCAAACCTCTCTGGGCAGCCCCTGCCAGTGTTTGAAATGCATCCCAGCGCTGCTGTGATCCAGGATGGATCAAAGATGAGACTGCAGTGACGATCTGGTGGTGAAGAGAGTGCCAGTGTTTCCTCATATAATCCCAGAAATGTCAAATCTGCTTCAGAATCTGGAGGTGGACAGTGATCAGGTTTACTCAGTTCAGCCAATTTGTCATGAAATTTGGGTTCTCTGTGCAAGGAAACCTTTGCTGCTGGGGTCTCAGTCCAACTTCTTCACTTCCCCTGATGCTGAAGGTTGGGTCACATGCCCAGAGAGCAGGGAGTGCTGGAGCAAGGCACAGAGTCACAGAGTGTGCAGAGCTGGAAGGGACCCACAAGGATCATCCAGTCCAACTCCTGGCCCTGCACAGGCCCATCCCCAAGAGTCACCCCCTGTGCCCCAGAGGATCAGCCAAACCCTCCTGGAGCTCTGGCAGCCTTGGGGCTGTGCCCACTGCCCTGGGGAGCCTGGGCAGTGCCCAACCAGCCTCTGGGGGAAGAACCTTTGGCTGAGATCCAACCTGAGCCTGCCCTGACACAGCTCCAGCCATTCCCTGGCTGCTGTCCCTGGTCCCCCCAGAGCAGAGCTCAGTCTCTGCCCCTTGGCTCTGACAGAGGTTTCCCTGCAGACCATCCCGGGAATTCTCAGGCAGGATGGTCCCCTTGGGCCACACAGGGAGCAGGGACAAGGAACAGGATGTTCAACACAAAGTCCAGGGCCAGGGCAAGCCCAGCAGCACTGCTGGGATCACTGACAGAGCAGCACTGGCACCATTCACTGCCCAAAGACACCCTTCAATCCCTTTGCCCACTTTAGCTGTGCCATGCAGGGATCTCTCAGAGCTTCCAGCCCTTTCTGGAGTGGCTCTTCCCCTGGCACACCTGAGGCTCAGCTGCTCCGAGGTGGTGGCAGGGATTACCCCTGCTGGGAGCTCTTCCCTGCAGGGAGCAGCCTGGACTGCCTGGAATGCCTTTCCTTGTGCCAACTGCTTCCCCTGTCACTCCAGACAGACCCCTGTGCCAACAGACTCCTTCAGTCTGTCATTGGTGAGGGATGCTGGAAACAGAGCACAGGGAGCTGCTCCTGCAGGGAATGGCTTCTGTGGGCACTGGGAATGCTGGGCAGTGTGGAGAGACTGCTGTGGGCACTGGGAGGGTTTAGCACTCCTTCCCCAACCTGTTTCAATCCTTCTTCTGTGTGTTTGCATGTTTATATCTATGAGGAATTAGTAATACATACATATACATATACATAATATATACATATACTTATATACATATATACATATATACATATACATATACATATACATATACATACACATACACATCCACTTCAAACAAAACTTCTGGAGAAAGTTCTGCCCAGTAGCTTCACTTGAAAGGGTTTCAGCCCCTGACCCACCAGAATTGAAGGCAGAACAAACCAAACAACCCTGTGGAGCAGCTGCAAATCAAGGAAGTTGATTTTGGTGGCTCAGTAAAGGTTGAAAATTGTTTTTGAAGAGCTCATAGGATCAATGTGGATAACATAAACGGTGGAAAGTCTAACTGGGGGCAAACCTGAAGGACTTGTTTAAGATCATGGTCTTCTCCTCACTCCCCACTGTTTGGGAAACCAGTCTTTTCTTCCTGTCCATGCACACTATCATATCCATGTCTGTATTTATTCAACTTGGAAAATACAGGTGCTGAACGTTTTGGTTTTCACATCCATCAGAAGGAAGGGCTTTTCCCTAAAACCGAGGTGGGCACTGAGGGGCAGAGTTGCCCCCCTGTTTGTGTCCCTCCTGCAGGGAAGGTGGGTTTCCAGGCTGGTTGTGTAACAGCCAAGGCACAAATTTCAATGTACAAATACCTAAGACAGGCAGAGTGGAAACCTCACAATATTTGATTAACCTGAATCATTTGCTTTCATAAACAAGTAGGTTCTGAAGATCTCTCCAGGACTGCAAATGATTTTGGCAATTATCTCCCAGAGATAATTACAGATTTCAAAGGAGGATGCTCTGACAGGGATAAGGGAGGATACAAGGTGACCTACTGCAGTAATCCAGTGTGAAGATTAGGGAGGAAGACATCAAAAGGAGCTGGTTTATTGATGCAATTTCTATTAACAGGATTAGTGGTGATAGCAGAGGAAAACTGCCCTGGACAAGAGACATTTCCCTTCAGAGATCTGAAAACAACAGTTGTGTTCCCTGTGCTGGGATGGGCAGTTCCTGCACAGGAGGGTGAGGCTGGGTCACCCCGTGGTCCTGCCCTCCCAGAGGAGGAGATGTGAACTCTGTGCTGTGGGACAATAATGCCCAGACCCAGATCTGGGAATCTTGGCTCTGTCATGGTCCCTTTTTCAGCTCAAGGGAAGGGAGTCCTGGCTCATTCCTTGTCAGTGCCACTAAGAGAATGCAAAGTGTGAAAGGGTGGGTGCTCTCTGGGATGGGTGTTATTTTATGACATGTTCTTTACCAGGAGAACAAGAAAGATGGAGGAAAAGAGGGGGGTGAATCCACATTTCTCCAAAACCTTGGCAAAATCTGGTAGTTGGAATTACAGAATCCCAGGGTGGGTTGGAAGGGACCTTAAAGCTCACCCAGTCCCACCCCTGCCATGAGCAGGGACACCTTCCACCAGCCCAGGTTGCTCCAAGCCCCATCCAACCTGGCCTTGGACACTCCCAGGGGTGGAGCAGCCACAGTTTCTCTGGGTAACCTGTGCCAGGGCCTCCCCTGCTTTTTAAAAAGTGCCTCATCAGGTGCAGATGTTCAGATACTGAATTCCTCATTCTTCAGGGTGTTCAACTCAAACTCTCTCTGCTTTCATGCTTTGGAGAGGTTTTTAAGGAATTGAACTTCTCAGTCTTTTTGTGTTCCAGCAAATGATCACTTTCTTGAAAATATGAAGTTGGGAGGCAAATTTTATGTCCATTTTTAACTTGATAGAATTATCTGTGTCAGATTGGCCAAGATATCCAAGCCAGAGTTCACTATTACAGGGAAAGCAGGTTCAAAGAGACTGTTTTTTCCTTGGAGAAGCCGAGTTTTCCTTCAAGAAAAAATTGGAATCCAAATAATTTTCAATAATACCTTTTTTTTTTCAGTTTCTGAAATTTTTGGCCGGTCAAAAATTCAATTTCCTCTCCACATAAAACTGTTTGGAGAAATGCAGGAGCATCTGCCTTTGGGCCACCTTTCCATGTCACAATCTATCATTTACATCTCAGCTTTGCAATCTGGAAATTTCATCAGAGCTCTGAGCACAACATTGAACCCCCTCACTCCAGCCAGTGGTGCTTTGGGGACCCAGGCTCAAAAGCCAGAGTGAGTCATGTGTTTTATCAGATGGTTTCAAGCGTTCTGGGGGAAAAGAAAATGTGATTATTGCAAATAGTTTAGCTATCCCAGACTGAAAAAAAAGACAGTTCCATTCATTGGGGGAGATTTTGGTATTCGGATGTATCCAAAAGGCAAGGGGGAGTGGGTGCTACTCTGTGCCCTGTTGGGGTGTGACACTTCATCCATCTCATGACCAGAGCTCCAATAATCACAGTTGTTTCCTTTTTACAGTTGTCTGGCACAGGAATAAAGGAAACTTCTGTGTGCAGGAGACTCAAAGCTGCTCCAACAAACAACAGCCTTGGGCTGCTCTCATTTAGGGCTGGCAAAGTGCAGGGTTTGATGCAAACAGAGCTCCTGGGCCTCCAGCAGAGAGGGAGCTGCTCACCTTGTTCTCTCTGGGTGCATCAATCCATGACCTGGGATTAGGGAGCAATAATCTGCCCATAGACCTCCTGGACTGGCTGATGCTCTCTGTGTGTAACAAGAGAATGGCTGGAGCTGTGTCAGGGCAGGGTCAGGTTGGATCTCAGGATGAGGTTCTTCCCCCAGAGGCTGGTTGGGCACTGCCCAGGCTCCCCAGGGCAGTGGGCACAGCCCCAAGGCTGCCAGAGCTCCAGGAGGGTTTGGCTGATCCTCTGGGGCACAGGGGGTGACTCTTGGGGCTGGGCCTGTGCAGGGCTGAGGGTTGGACTCAATGATCCTTTTGGGTCCCTTCCAGCTCAGGAGATTCCATGATTCTCTCTGAATTCTGGGGCCTGTACTGAACACAGTCAAAATCTCTTCCTGTTCTACAATTTCTCAAAGGAATTTCAGCCCTTGCTGGGTGTTATAGTAGAATCAGAAGGAACAAAGAGCAAACATTTGGAAGTAGGGACCATAACAGCCATGGATTTGTGTGATCCCAGTCCCCAGCAGGAGTCCAGAGACCTTCTGTGTTGGTGCCTCCTGGGTCATGAGTTGTGGGTCTTACTGGCCCTGTACCAGTCCCATGTGAGGTATTTTGGGGCAGGGGTCTCACAGGGGTTCAGGAGGCAGAAATGGTCACTACAGGACCATCCAAAACATTTCCCATCTTCAAGGTCACTGAGAACCAGGGAAGTCTTAAAAATTATCCACAGAGAAAGTGTGGCAGAGACAGCCCTTCCCTGGCTCTCTCTGGGCAGAGGTTGGAATCACAGACAAACCCACCCTCAGTGCAAGTGGCCTCATGGGCAACTTTCCGGCTCCTTGGCAGCACCCCCAGGAGTCTGGAATCCTGGTCCACAGGGGTGTCAGGGTCTAGGGAGCAGTTCTAGGTTTTCAGGCTTGTCAGGATGAAATGCTGATGGTGGAAATGATGTCTAAGATATGTCTCCACAGCATGAAATGGGGAGCTTGAGTCAGCTCCAGGGACCCAGAAATGGTTGATAACTTGGGTGCTTCCCAGCTCCAAGAGCTGCAGGGAACAGGTTGCCCAGAGAAGCTGTGGCTGCCCCTGGATCCCTGGAAGTGTCCAAGGCCAGGTTGGACGGGGCTTGGAGCAACCTGGGCTGGTGGAAGGTGTCCCTGCCCATGGCAGGGGGTGGGACTGGATGAGCTTTAAGGTTCCTTCCAACCCAAACCATTCCATGTTTCTATGACATGCCAGAAGTGCAGGAGGTGTCTGGCTCATGGTTCTTTATAATCAGCCTCAGGTGACAAAAACCCCTCAGCAGCCCCGTGGCATGAAGAGAAGGGTGTGCAGGAAGGGATTTCAGCAGCAACTCCTGCTTTGATGGTTACAGGCTGCCCAGACACTGCTCTGAGGAATTCTCCTCGGGAAGGACATGCTGGAGCCTGGGCAGCCTCCAAGCACAGCAGAGGTGAGAGCAGGGCACCCTCAGAGCTTCAGTGCTCACCATGCTCCTCCCAGGCAACAAGGGACAGGACAAGAGGAAAGAGCCCCAGGCTGCTGCAGGAGAGGCTCAGGTTCGATATCAGGAAAAATATCTTCACTAAAAGAGTTGGTCAAGCCCTGGAACAGGATCCCCTGGGAGGTGGTAGAGTCACATCCCTGGAAGTGTTCAAAAAATTACTGTGGCACTTCCCAGTGTGTTCAGTGGGCACGGGGGTGTTGGTCACAGGTTGGACTTGATGATCTTGGAGATCTTCTCCAACCTCAGTGATTCTGTGACTCCGTGTTCTGCCCTGCAGGATCTGCCAGTGACCCCCTCCTGAACAAAGAGTCAGAGACTCAACACCCCCCAGGCACATGAAGTGTCCCCACGTGTGTGACCCCACTCAGGTGGGCAGGTGGCACTTGAGCCTGGTCCAGGGTCCAGCCCAGCTGCAGGATTAGTTTCTCCATGAGCAGGGAGCCAATGTCACACTGCAAACAGCAGCTCTGGGAACCTCACACCCCCCCAGCCCTTTCACCTGGCACAGATTAGGAGAGGAGCAGTTAAAATAGTCCCAAAAAGCTCTGTGAGACCACGTGGCTTCAGTATGGAGCAGTTTCACACCTCCCAGTCTCATCTTCTCACCCCAGTGACCCCTCCCAGACCCAGCACAGCACTGGTTTTCTCACACTGATGTGAAACACTCTGAATAATTGATGATCTGATTTGCTGACTGAACTGGAAAATGGGTTTTTTGGGTCCATCCAAAATGAAATTATTCTCTTATTTTTCTCCTTCCCCCCAACCCAAGATCTGAAAAAGAAATCCCCAGACAAGCACACTGAAGAGTGAATTAAACATTTTGGTTTGAAGTTTAGTTACAGTTTTTTCCTCTGAGGGGTAAAAACAGATGGAGAATAAAGGGGGAATAATAAGAGATGGGAAATGAGCAGGTTATGTCCCTGAATCCTGCAGTTCCATGCTTGGCTACCCACAGCCCAGGCTGATGCCAGGTGACCTTATCAGCTCTGCAGTGTCCTAGAAAACTGAGCTCCAACAGCATCCTGTGTGTTGGCTTAAAGATTCCTGCAAATCTTGGGAGAATGACCTCAACTGCTGTGGGGAACGTGGGGCTTAACAGGCAGGGGTGAAGGAAGGCAGATGAAAACAGAAAAAAAGAATGTAGCAGAACACCAGGAAAGCTGCAAAGGTCCATCAGAAAGGGACAGACAGCAGGACATCTGGGTTACCTCCTGAGGGCAAAACCTCTCTTCATCCTCCTGATTTCCTGTGAAAGTCAACCTATTCCAAAGAGAAGGAAAAGGAGACGTCTTGAAGGTGTCTCACCTGTGAGGGTGAGGAGGAGGCAGCAGTTGGAGCTGTGGGGAACTTCCAAGGCATTGTCAGACTTATTGTTCTCCTTCAAAGGCAGAAACAGTTGCACGCCTGGAAGGGCAAGTTAGAGGTGACACATGCAAAGAAAAAATAAATAAAAATAAAAATAAAATAAAAATAAAAATAAAAATAAAAATAAAAATAAAAAAGAATATGTGGAAGTGTAAGACTCCTGTTCTGTTGAGTTCAGTGAGCCTTGGATTAGGAGGAGGGTCCTGCAGAACTGATGGTCTCCACAGGATGAATTGTCCCTTGAACCTGGCTGCCTTTTCCCCTACAGAGAAATTTGCTGCTAAGATTTCTGCATAAAAGCAATCTCTCAGTTTTGTTTTGCTGATCATTCTGAAGTTATTTCCATATGCTCAGTGATGCTGATCAGATTATTCAAAGAAGGCAAAAAATCCATGTAAGTTCTAACAGATTCAAGTTTGCCTAAAACTGCAGATCCTCCTTCTAAGTCATGGTAACCTGTATTTAGAAAACAGAAAGGAAGCATTTCATGTATTAAAGAAACAGATTATCTTTGGTATTTAGTCTTGAACACTTCACAGGACTAGAGGTGGTCAGATACTTAATGAGGAGAGGCAGATGAAGAGAGCAAAAGAAACAATCACAGTCTCCCATATATTAATTCTTCCAATGGCTGATTTATTGCACAAATTAATACAGCAAATTTGAAATGAGACCTCCCGAAGCTGGTGTATTTGCCATATAATAAATATGTCTTTTTATTTTGCTTGTGCTTTTTCTAGTCTTTACTAATGCTGTTAATATGTCCTGTGATCAGAAGATTTTAATTTTGATTACAAGAGAAGTGAACTGATTCCCATGAGAAATCTGTGCAAAAGCAGCTTCCCCAGAGGGCACTGCCCAGGCTCCCCAGGGCAGTGGGCACAGCACCAAGGCTGCCAGAGCTCCAGGAGGGTTTGGACAATGCTCTGAGGGACAGGGTGGGATTGTTGGGGTGCCTGTGCAGGGCCAGGAGTTGGACTGGATGATCCTGATGGATTCCTTCCAACTCAGCATATTCTGTGACTCCGTGTCCAGGATCCTTCCCAGCCCCACACAGGATGTTGTGCATCAGCCAGGAGCTCTGTGAGTGGAGCCAGGAGAAATGCAGAACTCAGAATCACAGGATTAATTAGGTTGGAAAAAACCTCTGAGATCATCGAGTCCAACCTCTGGACCTCTCCTGGTCCCCGCTGGGGGCAGGTTTGTCTGCTGTGTGCAGGTCCCAGCTCACTGGGGCTGCTCTGCTGCACCTTGAACTGCTCAGAAACAGGAGGAGCAAGAGGGGCCACTGACAGGAAATGTGGATTCCTGTTGAAAAGCTGAAAATGAGAGACTTCAGTATGAAAGCCATTTTAAATACCCGTTTTGTCAGAAAAAAATTAAATTGGAAATGAGAAAAGTTGTGTCTCTTGGGGATGGGCCTGTGCAGGGCCTGGGGTGGGACTCGATGGTCCTTGGGGGTCCCTTCCAGCTCAGCATATTCTGGGATGCTGTGAAAATATTTTAAAGAGGATAATGTGTCCTCCTTATTCACGGTCCTGCCTTGCTTATTGCTTACACCCTGTTTTCCTGGGGCCAAAGGAGTGATTCCCAGCAGGATGTGCCCTCCTGTGGGATGCTGAGGTCAGTCTGGGATCAGAGACTCTCCAGTCACCACAACCAACCAACATGTGATGATTTGGACCACTGACATTCACATTTAACCCCATCACCTGATCAAGATGATCAGATCAGGATCACTGATATCAATGTTTTAAAACTGGATTAAGTTTTAAATTAAACAGTGCCAGGCAAACGTAAATTACTTCCTTTGTTAAAACTGGATTAAGTTTTAAATTAAACCTGGAAGGATGAGACAAACCAGATGGAAACGCTGTTGGGTGGTTGTTCTAATATCACTTTCCAATAACAGGCAAAGGGTGATAGAAATTAAGGGTTATAGAAATTAAAGGAGTCACACACACCCCAACACTCCCTGAGCCATCCCAGTCGGTACTGGTCACCAAGAGCATTTTAAGAAAAGCAACTTTACTCATTGAGGTTTGGGGAAAAGGAGAGAGAAAGAAAGGAAGGCTCCCTGTTGGATCTTGATATCAACTCAAGATATCCAACTTCATTGGATCATTTAATTCACTGCTGGGTTCAGTTCCCTCTGTGTTTCAGGGACCAAAATAAGGACAAGAGATGCTGGTAGGGAATGCAGGACTTGGGTTCCCTCCAGACTCCCAGTCCGTGGGGAGGGAGGTCCTGGTGTTCCATCTCTCCTGTCTGACTGTGCACATGCAGTTTCCCTCAAGGATTTTTCAAGCAACAAAAGCTGATTTCTTGGTTTTGGGAGGAATGCTTGAAAATGGTGTGTTTGCCTCTCCCTGAAAGAATCCAAACTCCAAGCTCAGACGAGATGTGAACTTAGAATTAAAGGCAAGAAAAAAGCACAAAAGTTTTACAGCCAATACAGAAGTCTGGAGAAAAGGAGGCTCAGGGGGGACCTTCTGGCTCTGCAGTTCCCTGACAGGAGGGGGGAGTTGGGGGGGGGTCGGGCTCTGCTCCCAGGGAACAAGGGACAGGAGGAGAGGGAACGGCCTCCAGCTGTGCCAGGGGAGGCTCAGGTTGGACATCAGGAGGAATTTCTTCCTGGAAAGGGTGGTCAGGCCTTGGCAGGGGCTGCCCAGGGAGGTGGTGGAGTCCCCACCCCTGGAGGTGTTTAAAAACCAAGTAGACATGTCACTGGATATGGTCTAGTGGGGATATTGATTAAAGGGTTGGACTTGATGATCTTGGAAGTGTTTCCTCACCTTAATGATCCCGTGATTCTGTGAAAAAGGGAATTTGCAGAGCACAGTCTCTGTTATCTATATTACATTACAGAGCCTCCTGCAGGGTTTAGTGCTCACAGAGATGTTGTGAAGGGCTTGCTTGATTTCAGACCTAAAGCTTTCTGCTTCCCAAGAACCCAGGATTATTGACCCCTGAATCATCCCATAATGGCATAAATATTGACAGTCACTGAGGTAAACATCAGGCTTTATTGACCAAGGTGTAGCCGTTATCCAGGTTTACAGAACTAGAAGGAATAGCAAATCATGTTTCATGAGACAGGCTGTCAATAGACACTGTTATCACTTCCCCCAGCTGGAAGGGTTGGGATTTCATGCAGAGAGAGCTCATTCCCACTCCTGGGATAGCACATTCCCAGGTGGAGCTGCTCTGGCCCCAGCTGAGCCCATTCCCCCTCACTGACTCATCACAACCCTTGCAGATGGTGCATTTTTATTAGGATAGCCAAGACAAAGCTTCCCAGGAAATGATTCTATGGACAATTTCCATGCAAAGCACCTAATGCAGGGTAACAGAGAGCAGAACAGACTCGGGGCTGAGGAAGGAAAGGTCATTCCCATTCCAACTCCTGCACACTGGGACCAAAATGGCAATTAGGGAATCCTGAGAGCCATCCCTTAGTGCAGTAGCACACATTCCATGGCATTCTTGTGCTTTCTGTCTATGTTGTGTGTCCATTCATATCCTATTTACACCCTACTTTGGGAAGCTTATGTAAGCTCCACCTGCCCCTGTGCCTGGGACACACATGGGACACGTTTCTGGGTCACACCCTGGGACCTTCCCGAGCCAACTCCCAGGAACTGAGGCAGCTCCAAGAGAACATTTGCCCCAGGCACTTGGTTTGATAATTATCCACCACGGGGCTCCTCAGCTGTTCCTTGCCCCTGTTTGGACAGGAAGCCAAGTCCTGTTGGAGTCAGGTCTGGTGATTTCAGATACTGTAGCTCCTCTAGGATTACCTCTCCTGAAGCCTTTACAGGAGACAGTAAAAAGATGTTCTTGCTTGCCATGACCCTTTCCAGTCAGTCCTGACCCAGACTTTTCCTCTTCTAGGACAGGGACTGGCTTAGGCCATGTCCCAACCCCTCCTGCCTCCCTCACCCACTCCGGTGCATTTCCTAAACACCAAATTACTCCTCTGAGAGATTCTTTTCCCCTGCCAACCTTCCCTTTCTGCACAGTGGAGCTGAACTCAAGTGTGAGGAGATGCAGCAAACAAGAGCCTTTATTTTGCACAGCAGTTTCCCCTGTCCCCTGTACTGGTCCCACCTAAACAGAGGCACAACCACCTGAGATCCAGAGTGGTGGAAACTCTTCACAGTGTCACGTATCTCATTTCCACCCACGGGCTCTGGGGATGGCCCAGTCACTATGGAAACCCTTCCAACCTCCTTCCTTCACCTTCTATTAGAGATTGTTACTCTCTGCTTGTCACAGGTGGCAGAAATCCCGTGCAGATGTTCCAGGAGATGCCCTGGGAGTTCTTGGGCTGCTGAAGAGAGGAAATAGAGGACCCTTCCATGCCTTCCTGAGGCAGCTCCACCACCTTCCTGACACTCCTTACACACACCCACCCTCATCTCATGAGAAAAACTTCTCATGGATTAATGCAAATTCAGGGAGGGGAGTGAATATCCAGCTATCTCCAAAAAGAGAGAAACACGACGACATTTCAGGCTGAATATTAAGTAACAATTCTTATTAATTAAAATTAGACTTGAAGCATTTGAACAGAGATCAGAGTCAGCAGTAGTAGATGGAACTGAATGAATATTCAGCATCTCCAGTCTCACTGAGCTGGGTGATATTCTGGCTCCCTGCTGACCAGGACAGGGGTCTGAACTGGAAATATATTATGGGGCTCATATAGTCTCATTATTGCTAAAGCATATCTTGGCAGATAAAGTGCTTTGTTGCAGCAAAATAGACCCCAGAATGACCTGATGATTAGTTTGCAGAATGTTTTCCATCTTGTTTTGCTCATTGTCCTATTTTCCTGTTGAGGTGTCAGACGCTAATTTTGCAAACGACTGGGCTTTTCACAAAATTAATTGGGCATCATCTGGAGAGGTGGTGTGACAGCAGAAAGGCTCTCTCTTAAAAGTAGGGTTTACTCAGGAAAGTGCTGGGTTGTATTTAAGCATCTGCTTAAGCATCAGGGTGAGAAAGGACCCCAAAAGGAAGAAATCAAACCTTCATGAGCATCAAGTCAAAGGGACTTGAGCCACAGTGTTCAAAGCACTAGTTCTGAGCTCAGCACATGTGGGACTCACCAGCAATCGCAGCCCCATGGCCTCTGCTGGACATTGCTGTTGGTATTGCTGGTCCATTAACATTGATATTTTATTTATTTACATTTTTATACCTTCCCACATGAACTGTTCTTGTTATTCCCCAGACTTGTTGTTAAGTTCTGATTTGAAATCTGATGACATCATGTCTAGGAGAGGTCCTGGAAGAAGGACAGGTCACACCTCTCCTGCAGAAATTTCTTCATTGCCAATATTAATAAATGTTTAGAAAACAGGAATTGTGTGTCTCAGCAGATCATGCCCTACTTACACTGGTGTGTCTGCATACAGATGTTTCTTTGTCCTTTGGTCAACCCAGGAGTCTGAGGTCACTTTTCCATTTCAGTTGTTCAGCTCATAGAAAGTAATAAAACATTCAGAGTTTCCTTGCTTTAATATTTTTTGGATGCTCATATTTGCCCTGCAGCTGCCATGACCCAGAGCTTTAATTTCCCTGCAATGACCCGACAGGAGATGTGCTTGAACTGAGAGGATTTAATCAAAACACCGTCAGATGGTTCTGTGGGGACTTGTCTCATAAATTTGAGATGGTAAAACATGGCCAGTGCACTCCCAGCTCCCAAATGCAGCACAAGTGAGACACAGGTTGTGCATTAAAGCTCCTGTTGAACTGGACACCCCTGGAAGGCAGCAGATGTCAGATCTCAGCTTCCTTCCTACACAGCCTTAACCTTGACCTGCTGGGGCTGTGATCCCACCTTGGTACCAGCTGACAGCCACTGGGGACAGGAGGATATGACTTAGGATGAAGGAATTAAATGGTCAGATGAATCTCCTTGCGTATTTTTCTTTTTCTTACATGCCACCAAGTAGATCTCAAGCATGGAATTAATGCAGTGACCTGGTGCTGAATTTCCATTTCCATCCATCAGAGCACAGTTAATTCCAGTGCAGCCACGTGGCACCATCAGTACAGGGTCAATTCCTGTTGCACTGTAACTTCTGTGCAAGCCCCTGGTTCAGGTCTCTATAACTATATTTATACAACTGTATTTTCATTATAACTCCTGGGCAAAGTACCTGGCTCAGGATGTTTGACCTCGGCCCACTCCTGGCTTTGAAAATCTGTCTCCCCCCAGTGCCTTGACAAGCTCATTATACCAGTGTAATTAGCATTCTGGGGGTAATGCAGGTCCCTCTCTCCCAGTGAGAGGTTCTGACTTCCTCCTCGGTGAATTAATCCTTTTATTCTCAGGTTTGAACTCACTCATTCTGTGCAGTGACCCCAAATCTCTTCGGGGGGTTTCATTAAACACACACGGCTCCTCCTTGAAAAATTGCAATTCCTGTGGCGAGCAACACTCAGAAGTTGTAGCTGTTTAACCAGGTTGTGGTGCCTCCAGGAACACACATTTTCAGGGACAGAAAGCCCTGTGTTGGTGTTTTCCTTCAGAGGGACAGGTGAGGGAGCAGCAGGGAGGGACCTGCAATCACACCCTGACAAAAGCTGCATGTCCAGCCCCTGGACTTTGCAGCCTGTGAGTGGGAGTTGCAGCAGCCAAGGCAAAGCATCCTGAAAGCTTTTGTGAGC
This sequence comes from Neopelma chrysocephalum, assembly GCF_003984885.1. Classification (NCBI taxonomy): domain Eukaryota; kingdom Metazoa; phylum Chordata; class Aves; order Passeriformes; family Pipridae; genus Neopelma; species Neopelma chrysocephalum. The sequence continues at coordinate 893,965 of NW_020897746.1, read as the reverse complement.
TGGTTGAGATCAAAGAAATTTGGTTGCATAAATGGTAATATTTCTGGAATACTAAGCTGGAGTAAAACAAACCTGGCATTGCAAATGCAGGGAAATGTAAATTGGGAAGGTTGAACAATTTTCCCCGATGGACCCGTTTTGAGCTCCTCATCCTCAACCTCCAAAGAGGCTGGCAAAGACTGCTCTCCCTTCTGACACAGAGGGGGGTGCAGGGCTGAGGCTGGGTGGGATTCCTGCTTGCTGGGACAAATCTGGGAGTGTTCAGCCCAGAGGACCCTCGGGGGCATCTTATCAGTGTGCACCTGCCTGATGGGAGGGGGTAAAGACACAGCCAGAGCCTTCCCCAGAGGCTGGTTGGGCACTGCCCAGGCTCCCCAGGGCAGTGGGCACAGCCCCAAGGCTGCCAGAGCTCCAGGAGGGTTTGGCTGATCCTCTGGGGCACAGGGGGTGACTCTTGGGGATGGGCCTGTGCAGGGCTGAGGGTTGGACTCCATGATCCTTGTGGGTCCCTTCCAGCTCAGAATATTCTGGGATTCTGGAATTCTCTCTATTACCCAGTGACAGGACAAAGGAAATGGGCACAAACTGAAATACAAGGAATTCCATTTAAAAAACTACAAAAAAACTTCCTTTACTGTGAGTGTGTCCAACCACTGCAGTGGGTCAGACAGGTTGTGGAGTCTCCATCCTTGTGGATATTGAAAACCCAGCTGCCCGTGGTCCTGGACAACCTTCTCCAGCTGATCCTGCTCTGAGAAACGGGTTGGAACTGGAATGTCTCCAGAGGTGCCTCAGCAATTCTGTGATTGAATATTTATGTTGCTATTTTGTGGGACAAAGGAACATCAAAGGTTCTTGTCTTAGGTAAAGCTTAGTGCTTCCAGTAGGATAAAACTAAGCCCATGCTGGGTCAAGTGCCCTGGACCAATGGAAAACAGCTTCCCTTTAAATCCTCAGTGCTGAGCTCACAGGGGGCTTTGGAAAGGGTGTGAATTCACCAGCATGGTCTAGTTGTGTTCTGCAGCCACTTCTGACCACAGCAGATGACAACAGTGTCATTTCTGCAAGATTTGAAAACAAATAATTAAGTCCAGAGCTCTCTTAGATTGGTACTTGCAGCAGATAATAGAGAAGTCATGGAGCTGAGCAGGAGATGGCAAGCAAAAAAACCCTGGATAATTAATCCCAGAAGTAGCACCAATCATTCACCTGACATATCACTTCATACCAATATTTTAAACACTTCTTGGAAGCTGAAACTGCACCAGGCAAAGCCAAGTGATTTACTTGTATGTAATAATGAAAAAAATCCCCAAACAACAAATTTTGGAAAAATCAGTGTTGTGCTTAAGAAATGAGGCTACTTTATATTAAATCTGTCCATAAAATGATCAAAAGAATTACCCTGAGCATGCAGACACTGGTGTGCAGGTATGAGCTGAAACCACAGAGCGAGGATTTCTGTAATAAACTGCTCCCTCTGCAACCAGTTCGTCTAATCAGATGTATAAAGGAAGTTTAGCCCTTATTCCCTGCAGAACCAAGATTTCTCTGCTCATTTCCGTGAGAGCCAGTCAGACCAGACTCTGTCCTTCCCTGAACTGGCCCAGAAATGCTCCTGGGGCAGCTGTAAAACCAAGGGTTTGAGGATGGAGGACATGCTGGAGGGGTGGTTGGTGCCAGCTGGGGCTCCTCTTGTATCTGGGAGGGGTGCCCACAACCCAACAAGCAGCTAGAGAGCAAAAACATCTTTAAGTATCTTAAAGGCTTCCAACCAGGCAGCCTGAGCAGCAGCTTTCCTGCTGGGATGGAGCAGCTGTGCTTGGACCTGCAGGACCCACCTCCCTGTCTGCACAGGAGGGGAACTCCCTCACCTCAAGGCTCAGGGGACATTCCCTGCTCCAGCCTCAGTTCTGCTTCCCTCTGACTCCTGACTAGAGATTCCATGGAGGTCCCAAGCCATGTTTCCCAATTAAGAGTGTGTTGACACTGGTACATTCCTTAGTTTGAAGACATCTATATTTCTGGAGGAAAAGCTGTTCCTGGGAAGGTTCCCTTCCCTGCTGGGATCCTGCACCATCTGGGGGACATTTCCTCCTCCGTGCTGGGCCAGCCCCAGCCCTTCCCTTCACTTCCCTCTGCCTCCAGCACAGGGGCCCTGCACCCATCTGTGGCCAGAAGGAGCTTTGCACCTCTGCAAGGTGCCACAATGAAGGTGCTCCCTTGGCAGAGCCTGCAGAGACACAGGGCTCTGTGTCCTTGAGGGATCAAGGCTGCCAGTTAATTTGTCTTCCATGAGCTCACTGCTGATTTTCTGTGTACAAAGACTCATTGATAGGGCAAAACATGACTTGATGAAAAACTCATCAGACAGGCTGAGTTAGGGCTGTTCAGCCTGGAGAAGAGAAGGTTGTGTGGAGACCTCAGAGAGCACCTTCCAGGATCTGAAGAGGCTGCAGGGGGGCTTCTGACCACAGCAGATGACAGCAGATGACAGGGGGGCTGTTCATCAGGAACTAGAGTGACAGGAGAGGGGAGAATGGGTTCAAATTGATAGAGGGGAAGTTTAGGTGAGACATATAGAAAAAATTCTCCCCTGTGAGGGTGGGGAGGCCCTGGCACAGGTTGCCCAGAGAAGCTGTGGCTGCCCCATCCCTGGAAGTGTCCAAGGCCAGGTTGGACAGGGCTTGGAGCAACCTGGGCTGGTGGAAGGTGTCCCTGCCCATGGCAGGGGGTGGAACCTGCCCACCACCCAGTGGGCTTTAAGGTCCCTTGCAACCCAAACCAGTTTGGGATTCTGTGATTCCATGACTTGCCCACAGCAGGGGAATGAGAACAGAATTGTGTCTGTCCCTCACCTGCTGTGAGATCCTCTTACACAGCACTGCAATTCCTACTGAGGGCTTGTGTGGATCTGCAGAAATGCAAATACACTCCCTTTTCCTTTCCACTGTGTAGGACCCTTTCCTGTGCCTTGTTTTACTGGTGGCTGCAGGGGGTGGCACAAACCAGTTCTCAGTGCCATGGAGGGGGGGTTTCAATGCTGTGCTCACTGACCCATCTATAAAAGCTGTTTTTTCATTTCTGTCCCCTCATTTTAACCAATGAAGCAGTGTGTGCCTCCCTCCCAAACCCACACAGACACCACTGGATTGTTCTCTTTCTCAAGAAACTGGTTTTGATCAACATTAATCAAAATTGGACAGAATTTCCACCTACAGAATTTGCTCCAGTTATTAATGATAGGCTTGATCTTATTTCTCTCAACAATTAGGAAGGTCCCAAAGTTAAATTCAGTGGTCTGCAATTTCCTTAAGTTTTGTCTTTCTCTTTCATAACTGGTTCTCATCTGACCTGGTGTCAGTGACTCCAGCATTCAGCTTTCCCTTTCCATGTTTTGGGGGTCATTTCCCGCTTCTCATCAGCATTATGTTCCCCCTTCCTCAAATTCAGGTTGTTTAATGTGGATCATGGAGCTGCACAAAGCTTTTTCCTTCTCCCACAAATGTGACACACCAAAATACCTCTAAAAATACACATTAAGAATCCCTAGTTTTAGTCAATCTTTTATGATGCTGCTGCTGCTGCTGAAGATTTCAGAAAAATTAACTTTTTGCAGTGGAAAATTTTTCATATTTAAGTGTCCCACATGTTTAGCAGACCAGGTTGGGTGGGGCTTGGAGCAACCTGGGACAGTGGAAAGTGTCCCTGCCCATGGCAAGGGATGGGACTGGATGAGCTTTAAGGTCCTTCCCAACCCAACCCACTGTGGTTCTATAGGTCTGTGACTTGGGGTTATGAAGGCACTTGACTGATGGAGAGTGGAGAGTTTTACACAGAGGGAAAAAATGGAGGGTGAAGTTATTCAGACTGCAAAGAAAAAGAATAAGGACAAGAAGATAATTCAGATTCTCTCCTCCCCTCCCTAGTTTCACACACTTCTGTATTTTTGCTCTCTCATCTTCACATCTCTAACCCAGAGAACAACCTCACAGCTGTCATTTCCCAGAGACTGGCAGGTCCTTTATCTCCCCAGATATTTTCCATCAGCCAGGCTGCAGAACCCCAAGAATCTTTGGGTAGGATCAGCTCTACTGAGGATGTAGGAATGAAGGTAGTTTTCTCTGCTTATAACTCATTGATTTGAAGGGACAGGGGTGTGGCAGAGCAAAAGTAAGAGGAGCTCCATCCCTTGGGGGAAGAGTTGGAGACACAAAGTTTGTCTGCAAATGCTTTCACCAGAAGGATTGGAAATGTTCAGACACAAATCATGAGTCCTGGAGCCACAGCCACCTCCAGGAGGGCAAAATTTTGCCCTTGGTCTTGATGGTCCTGGAGATGTGAGGAGGATCCCAGAGGGGAAGAGGGGCCATTGCACAGCTCTGAGTGTGCTGAGGACGTTCATCCAACACAGGGGACCTGAGCCAGATGTTCAGTCACATGAACAGCTGTTTTCTTCAACCTTTCCAGGTCCAGGTCAAATGTGAATGCAAGTAAAATTAATGATGTGGGCCGGAAGGGCTGAAGTTTCTATGCTATGAACTGTTTTTGTCTGAGCTGTGTTAGTAGGATGAGATTTGATTCAAAGGCAAGTTATGAAACTCAGGATAAAAAATAGTATTTCTCGACTAGAAGTGCCAGTGCAGTGTTTGCTTGGCCAATATCAGCTCCAATAGAGGGGAGAAACAAGGCAATTTTGCCAGGATTGGTCCCACATCAGGCAGCAATTACCCAACTACCTCCCCACCAAGGATTTTAAGAACCCTCCCAGTCTTGCTCCATCAGGAGTGCAGAATAAGAATTTGGAAAGATTTTAGCTAAACCTTCTGAGACTGACAGTTACTTGGTGGTTTTCTTGTATTGTCCTTTTTTTGGTATGGCAGAGAATTACCAGGAGCACGAACAAGAACAAGTACAACTTGGGTAACTTGCCACTGGTTCACAAAGGAGAAGCAGTTTGAGGGTATCCCCTCAAGGTTACCTTGAGATAATCTTGTCTTATAAGATTTATCTTAAGTCTTTTGGTGTCCCCTCCACTGGAACAAGCTACCTGGCACATAAATGCCCCTTTTCATGTCTCTTCTTAATAAAATCCTCCAATTACTCACCCTGTCTGCTGTGTCCCAGTGGTCACCGAGGGAATTCAGAGCAACTTTGTCATGATCTGATAAAAAAACAGGACATGCTGCACTGAGTAAAGCTCATTTCTGTATGAATCTTGTTATATGTGAAAGCTTTGGGGATTATCTGAAGAGTTTGAGATTTCTTAACAAAACAGTGGTTCATCCTACCAAGAAGAAGAAATAATATGGATGCTGCTGGAATTATGTGGTAAATAAAGTGTAGATACTGCAATAGCTAAGAATAAGGAAAATACAACAGGTTTATTGTCTTACATAAGCTTAAAAGCTACCCAAGCCAACTTTAAATTCATGGAAAACTTTGTATGTTTGGAAATGTGACCACATGTCCCAAGAGAAATTCCAGTCCTTTTCAGACCAAGCAGATGAAAGCCATGCTGGCACTTGGCTCAGGGAGCAATGACAGCCAACAAGAAAGAGCCTGCAGGTATTTATTTCAACTGTTAAATTAAAATTCTTTGGCTGCACTCATTTTTCCTTAGTTTTCCAGGTGTTCTTGTCACCTGCCTTTTACTTTTAAGAATTTGGGTTTGAGTGTTGGCACAGGAAACTACACGAGTTTCAAACACATCCAGTGTTTGAACAGGCATAAAAATTCATTGCTGAACTCGAGGTACCACAGTTCAGTTCCAAAACCACTTGTTCCTGTGCAGTTCTGAAGCAGCAGCTGTGTGCAAACAGCCACAAATGAGACAGCACAGCTCTGCCTCTGCATTTAAACCACTCAGCTATGAAAGAAGAGCAAGCTGGGAATATGAGAGTTGAATAATTTCTGGATTTGAGAAAATTTGCTTTCATTCCACAAAGAAATCAGGGATTCAGACAGCATTGAATACACTGAACATAAAGGGAGCACACATATCAGGTGAGCTGAGATGAGATGACAGATCTAATAAATAGTTTCTTTAATAGCTGAGCCCAGGCAGACAGAGGAAAACAGCTCAGGGAAGCAACATAAAATCCCAGCATGGTTTGGGTTGGAAGGGACCTTAAAGCTCATCCAATTCCAACTTCCACTAGCCCAGGTTGCTCCAGCCTGGCCTTGGACACTTCCAGGGATGGGGCAGCCACAGCTTCTCTGGGCAACCTGTGCCAGGGCCTCCCCACCCTCACAGGGAAGAACTTCTTCCCAATATCCCACATAACCCTGTCCCCTTCAGCCTAAGGCCTTTCCCCCTTGTCCTGTCCATCTATGCCCTTGTGAAAAGCCCCTTCCAGCCCCTTTAGGTACTGAAAGGACCTAAATAAGGTCTAAATAAACCTTCCATGACCAATGAGATCCAGAGATCCTCTATCCCTGGAGGCTTTTCCAGACAAGAACTAAGACAAAACGCCCCTGAGGGAGCTACAGCTGTGCAGGGAAGGACAGGGACAGGATCTGGCTGCTCACCACTGAACTTTTGGAATCTGCCTGATGTGCCCAAGATCCCAGATGTTCCAAGGTGCCTTCTTCAGCCAGGAGATAAAAATGGGCCATTTATCTAAATCAGAATTGGCACTTGGAGGAGGCTGGAGGGAGAACATCAACTCCTGGTTTTTTGATAGCTAATATTTGGTGATGTTTGTCCCCTCTGAGCCTCATCCTTCCTGGCTGTGCAGGATTTATTGAAGGAATGTGCTGAGAGCAGAGTTTTGCCCAGGTTTTACTCCACCTTCTCCTACTGGGAGCTCAGCACACTCCTCTGCAATGTCCCAGCTGCCTGTGATAGGAGGCTAATCTTTTAATGAGATTTTGGAAGACTTTACTGCTAGTTTTATGTAAGGAGACCAGAATCCCAGTGTCAGGAGCTTAATAAATAAGGTTTCTTGGTCTGGGGAATTCCACAGATCTGGAGCAAAAATTACAAGAGGTTTTACTCCTACATGAGGCTGTCTAATAGTCAGGAGCTTATTCTTCTGTACAGTCATTGAAGAGAAAGAAGCTTCTCTTTAGCAATTCAGATCTCAAATGGAACCTATTTTCTGTTGCATCAGCAAATCTTAGAGTGTGTTAAGCCTTGAGCTCCATCTTTAGCACAGAGGCATTGGAAGCAAAACCAAATTTTGCATTAAACCATTATTATATGGAACAAATGAGTTCCATATAACAATAAGAGTCATGCTTATTAAATGCTATTAATCAGCTGTAAGCCCTGGAGTAACTTTATTCTACCAGTGGAAGGAAGTTTTAGGCTTATATTAGTGATCACCTGAAAGTACATGTTATGTGCTGAGTGTGACTGTGAAGGTCTCAAGAATGCAAATTCTTCATGAAGTATCCTCAGTTTTCTCTGCCTGGTTTTCCTTTGCCAAGTGAAATGGGAACTGCAGGAAAAGCAGCTTCAGAGATCTGAAAGTTCCCTGCAATACACAGTTTATTCACAGCACAGATTCCCTGGGTTTATTGTGAGGCCACTTCCAGAGCAGTAAGCGAAGGAAGGCTCACGGGAGAGGGACTGCAAGGAAAAATTGGAGGTTCATTTCCATTTTTCTCCATAAATTATGCATTGAAAGCAGGAATTGTGTTAAAACTCCTGGCTCTCTGCTGTCAGGTGGAGCTAAGTGCCAGCCAAGGATGGTTTCATTAGTCAGACAGGGCTAAATGGCACAGCACTTCTGCAGGATCTCAGCTGGCTCAGGAGAAAGCAGCTGCTGAATTGTTTGTTTAAACTCCAGCTTGTAGCTTTGCTCCTGCACTTCCTCTGCTTTCTAGGAACCACAGTTTGGAAAAGGGAACTTCCCTGGCAACAAAGCTGGGCTTTGAGGGCACCTAAATGTGAGGAGCTGGGAATGATGGGCTGGACAAGATGCCAGTGGTGCCGTGGTCTGCCCTCCACGTGCTCTGTCCCTCAGTTAGTGATTCCAGCTCTGTCCATGGTGCTCTGCCTCCACCTGTCTGCCCTGCCACGATCTCTCAGGACACTTGAATTTTCACCTGAACTGACACTTGACTCTAGGGGGTCCTGTGCAGGGCCAGCAGTTGGACTCGATGATCCCTGTGGGTCCCTTCCAGCTCAACACATTCTGGGATTCTGTATGATTATTCTCAAAGAATTGTTTGTTGTGATCCCAACCTTCCTTGCTCATTTTCTGCCCATGTTTCTGACCTCTCTTGATCCTTTTCTATTATTTCTCCTGTTTGGATTGCCCCTCCATGCAGCTCATCTGTGAATTTAACTCATGTGTGATTGCAGAGGAACAGGAAATAACAGACCTGGTGTGAGGGAGCATGTTCTCCCCTGCACACACACTTTTGTTCCTTACTGTCCCTCAATCCAATATTCAGAACTTGGAACATTGCTCCTGAATTTTCCAGAGGCAGTTCTGAGATGTCACCTGAAATGCCCTCCCTGTATCTCCAGGAGCTCCCCACTGGCTCTCCACTGGCTCCCACCCTGCTTCCAGGGCTCCACAGAATTCCAGAATCCCAGAATCTGCTGAGCTGGAAGGGACCCACAAGGATCATCCAGTCCAACCCTCAGCCCTGCACAGGCCCATCCCCAAGAGTCACCCCCTGTGCCCCAGAGGATCAGCCAAACCCTCCTGGAGCTCTGGCAGCCTTGGGGCTGTGCCCACTGCCCTGGGGAGCCTGGGCAGTGCCCAACCAGCCTCTGGGGGAAGAACCTTTGGCTGAGATCCAACCTGAGCCTGCCCTGACACAGCTCCAGGCTGTTGGTCCAGGGACCAGGACTCCCAAAACTCAGGTTCTACAACACTCAGCATTGCTGGGCCTGGGCTGAGTTCTGGATTTAGCTCCTAAAACCACCTCTTAAATCAGGGAACTTTACTCCAGGCAAATTTGGAAGGTTTCTCTTCTAATTCAAACCCAAAGATTTCATCAGTTGTGCAAAACATCTCCAGCATTTCTCAGCATCGAGGTGAGAAGACCAGAGTCACCTCCGAAATATTCTTTTTAAGAAGCACAGTGAACACCCTCAACAAATTCCCATTTCTTGGCTTCCCTGTGACTTCTTTCCTTTTCTTCCTCCCCCTTGCTCTTCTCCTTTTTGCTTTCCAGGAGATTATAGCAGAGGGTGACAAAGTGCTAATCTTGCTGAGGATTACGCCCAAGGGATCTCTATTGATTTCCTTTTTCTCTTTTACAGAAATAATAAAAGCTGCATTGCAGGGGTTTGGGAGCTGCTGGGGATGATAATGCACTTTTTCTAACATTAACTTTAGGTTTTTGCTTGCATAAAACATTGATTTATTAGAGAATCTAGGAGTAATATACTTAGTAGAGACCATGTTCCATTTGTGTAACTGCAAATCCTCATTAGTACATGTAATAACAGACAGAATAATGCAAAATATTGTTGTTATTTTTATTATTATTATTATATAGTGCTGTAGGTTTATGCCCTGCTATACCAACTGTGCCTGTAGTCAATCAGACACTACACCATCCTATTGGGTGAGGATTTGATTTCTAGCAATTGGATATTGCTACAGATAATTCTGTAGTAATTTCAATTTTTTTCTCATAGCATTTCGTGAGACTTGGACTAATTTGAAAAGAAAATCCATCCCAGCAGCAACCATTGCTGGACAGGAGAGGCTGTCGGGTTGTGTCTGGAAGAAAGAGATTCTCCCACAAGCATCAGGCAAAGGTGGCTCACACTGGGTGAGAGGCAGGAACTCTGAAAGAAGGATATGAAACAACCCTGTCTCAGCCAGTTAACTGCTCCTTGTCCCCACAATTTCATGTACTGATGCTGCACTGAAAGAGGGCCCAGGTGGATCCTCTGGGCTGTGTCTCAGAGCCCAGATCTGAAACCTTTGCTCCAAAGGCACGTGGGGGGAGCTCCTGGACAGTGCCAGTGTTCCTGGGGGAGGTGGGTGCGTGGGCTGGGCTGGGGCAGAGCTGATGCTCCCCCCCAGCGGGTCTGGGCTGTGTTTGGGGCTGTGCTGGAGCAGTGCTGGGCACACTGGGATGGCTCAGTCCCTGTGACACAGCCAAGGGCTGCTCTGCTCCTCACACGGCCCTGCCAGGACCAGCCCGGGGGGCACAGGGAGCTGGGGGGGCACAGGTGGGACAGGGGAGCCCAACTGCCCCCAGGGATGGCCCAGCCCATGGGGAATAACAGAATCCTTAATGCTGGAAAAGACCTTTAAGATCATCAAGTCCAATCATCTTCCAGCACTGCCATGAAACCATATCCTCAAGTGCCACATCCATGTGCTTTTTGAACATTTCCAGGTATGGTGAGTCCCTGTTCCAATGCTTGATATTTATTATGAGGGCCTGTTCAGCAATAAAACTGAGGAGGAGGTTGATTTGAGGGTCCTGCTCAAGGACTGGCTGGGCATCTGTTGGGTGCTGGTGAGCAATTGTCTTCTCTTGGGTTTTAATTCTCTCTCTTCATTACTTTCCTTTTCATTACAATTTAGTTTTTTTATTTTATTTCTTTTACTGAACTGTCTTTATCCACCAGTTTTCTTGCTTTTACCCTTCCAGTTCTCTTCCCCACCCCTTGGGTGCAGTGAGTGGGTGGCTGTGTGGGGCAGAGCTACCACTGAGATTAAACCGTGACAGGGGGGACTGAGAAATGAGGGGGCTTTGGTTACCCAGCACAGCCCTTCTGTGCTTTTGGAAGGGATCTCCTGGCAGTGAAGTTCAAAAGAACAAAAGCAACTGCATTCAGGATAAGTTGGAAGGGCACTGGGCAGGTGACAGGAGCTGTGGGTGAGATGTCACAACACAGGGTCCCAACAGGCTCTCTGGGGGAGGCAGCACCTTGCAGTCTCTGGAAGGAGCCTGAAGAGCCCTCTGAGCTTGGCTCTTTCAAAATTCAGGACAAGTGGGCAGGGAAGGATGTTCCAATGTCAGTGGGTGCAGTTGGGTGGATATTTCCAATAAACCCCAGCAGTGGGTGCTCAGGTTTGGAGGTATCTCATGGTGTTACCTGCAAACAACCCAAATGTTCAACTTCCAGCAGGGCAAGGTCAGGACAGAGGGCACCTTGATCCCTCAGATCCTATAGAAGAGACCACAGCCTGCTCAGGAAAATGGGATGGAATGTCCTTTCATTCCCTGACAGAAGGTTTTGCAACAGGAAATCCTCTTTTCCTCCCCTCCCCTGGAGGCACAGGCAGGACCTGGCTCCTGCTGTCAGACATTTGTCAAGAGGAAAGAGCAAAGATGGAAACTATTTCCACCAGCTCCGTTAATCCACCTCCTCACACAGCCTGGGGTCATTATGTGCTGCTTGTTATTAATTCATTCAGATTTATCCAGAATAATCTTGAGTTTTCCTTTGTGTACTCCGAAGACATGTGAAGGCCTTTAAAAGCAGCCAGATCACCATCCCCCTCCTGCTTCCTTCCCTTCTGACTTCTCCCAACAAAATTTGGGCAAGAAACAGTGAAACAGGCTTAGTTCTGACCCTCCTGTCCTTCCTTCTCCTGGTGAGCACAAGCACTGGGGCTTTGGGAAAAGCTCTGAGTGTGACATTTCGTGTCATTTCCCTCCTGTCACCCACGGGGGCAAAGCAAGGCCTTGTTCTGGCAAGTGGCCTCTGTAGGACTTTGGGTTTGAAGGGCTGGTGGGTTTTTAAGGTCTTCTGTAAAGGCAGAACTGGTTAATAAAGTCATGGAAGTATCTAATAAAGTGACCAGTCTGTCCATCTTGGGTGGGGGAAGTTAAAATGAACTCAGGAACAGCAGGACTGTCACTGCCACGAGGGTGCCTCACGTTCCTAAATCTTCTGAGCACACAGGACACTGAGGAGTTTAAGCTGTCCCTGGTGTCTCCTCCCTGGTGTCCCAGCTCTCAGATCTGTAGTTGCAAGGTTTATGACTCCATAACATTTTTATTCCTCCTCTTTTTAATTAGAAGATTCCCAGTCACCTCTGTGGGAGAAAACACCTTGTCCTTTGGAAGCTGAGAAACTCCTGAAGACCCAGAGCTCTTGGGATGCTCAACATCACTGGGCAGCCATTCCCACAGCAATTCTGGCAGATATTCCTTTAGATGTTTCTTCATAGCAGCCTCCAAATCTTATCATTCCAGTGAAATATTTGGATCCCCTGTATCATGTCTCTTGCTCCAATAATGGATTATTTTCTAGGATGACCATGGAGAACTGAGGGTGAAAGCTCACACCACTAATCCCACTTGAGCTGTTATCACTCCCTTTTAACTCCCCCTTAATTATGTTTTCTTCCTATCAGGAGCTCCAGAGGCTGAGTCCAACAAGCTGAAAGTCACATTTGCCACAGAGTTTGGAATTCAGTGTTAGCTTTCAAGGGGACTTTCCCAACCACTGCAGCAGGAGAATAGTGAGCAGATTATTGTGGGAAATTTGCTATTTGCTTCCAGAATTGTTCCCCACTTTCAGGTTAATAAGTAATTGTGATAGCTCTCAACACAGTTATGTGATGTTAACTCCAGGGGAAATTGTCCATCCAAAGAGCTTCTGAGGCTTTTAACTCTTGAGTTTGGGAAATATAGAAGAAAATTGTTTCTGTTGGGGCATTTTTAGAGGTACTTACATCTGTAGATAAATTTAGATCCCCCTTAAACTGAGCTCATTCCCAAAAATTTATAAGGTACTTAAATAAATGGATCCCATTTACCTGAAACTCTTGAAATCAAGCAAAATCAAAGTGTAATCAGTGCACAAAGTCTGTTCCTCCTGAAGATTCAGCAGAGAGACATAATTTGTCTCTTAATTTCCACACAGAGATTTGTTTTATGAGTCCCAGAAACACAATGATCCCCTGCATTTAGATCCTCAGCAGCTGTCACCACTCCTTTATGGCCCTTCCACCATATGGAATAAATGCCTGCACTGACTCCCTGTCACCTGCCCAGAGGTCACAGAATTTCATTAAGAAGTGAGCTAAGAAATGAGATTATTCTAATTTCTATTTCATCAGAAAGGAAATGCTGGCTTAAGCTCAAGGCTTAATCTGTCTTTGCAATAGGCAGGAGCCAAGACTGGAGCCACCTCCTGACTCCTGCTGTGACCAGGAGCTGGGCACCTCCACAAGGTGATAGATCACATCCTGAGGCTTTCCATGCTTTCTTTTGGAGACACTTCTTTTTCCTTGTATGGCGAGAGGAACACAGAAAACTGGCTTAAGACACCTCCTTTTTAGATGACTAGAGACAATGGAATGAACCCCACACGGTCCTCACTAAAGGGCTGGTTTAGAAGGACCCAAGAATAAGAACCACACTGGGAGGGGCAGTTCCTGATGTGGCAGATTTTGCCTCACCAAAGCCACAGAGTTATTCTGTGTTTTCTCAAACATAAAGGCATGGAAGTATAAAGGATAACATTTCCTTATTAGGGAAGGACCTGAAATTAAGTTATATCTTCAGATGATAGAATCTTCAGATCAGAATCGTATAATCTCTAGATGGTTCAGGTTGGAAGGGACCACAGTGGGTCATCTGGTCCAACCTTCCTGTCACCCCAGAGCACGTGGCACAGGATTGTGGCCAGAGGGCTCTGGAATATCCCCAGTGAGGAGACTCCACCCCATCCCTGTGCAGCCTGTTCAGGGCTGGGTCACTGCCCAGCAAAGAAGTTCTTCCTCCTGTCCAGGTGGAGCTTCCTGGGCATCAGTTCCTGCCCGTTCCTCCTGGGCCATTGCTGGGCCCCCCGAGCAGAGCCTGGTCCATCCTCTGCCCCCTCCCTGCAGCCCCTGACACCCCCTGGGGAGGGCCCCTCTCAGGCTCTGCTCTGGAGGCTGAACAGCCCCAGCTCCCTCAGCCTTTGCTGCTCCCAGAGCTGCTCCATCCCTTGGGCATCTCTGTAGGAGAGTCACCTTCCAGGAGCTCCCTGGCCCTGCTGTGCTGAGGAGCCCGAGCTGGGCCCAGCCCTCAGATGTGCCTCCCAGTCCACCTGGACTCACAGCCTGCCTTAGGAAAAGGTGTTTGTTGGAGCAAATGATTTCCTATTCAGGCATAGATACAATTAAACCATGAGGGCATCCCAGACATGTAGGATCCAGGACAGAATGATGTCCCTGCTCTCCCACACCGGTATTAAAGTTCCAGTTGTACAGTTCATTCTGAGATTCCCTGAGTGCCATTGGAATCAGCAAGACTGTTCCAGTTAGGACTTGCCAACATCAATACAAAACCTGCACATTCCAGCCATAAATAAGTGAGTCAGGCTCCTGGCTGGATTTGTTTACCTGTGTTCTGACATTGCACCGCATTTCTGGGACACTTTGAAGATAAAAGCAGTCTGAGGGCAAACCTAAAAAGGGCTGGTGGGGAGGGGAAAGAAGAAACACTTTATCATCCCTTTCAGGTCCTGTTTTGTCAGTTGTTCTGTAGATAAACCCAAAAGTGAACCAAGATGTCAGCACATGTCTTGGCTGTATTATCTTAAGATGGATTTATATCAAATGCACAAATAAATTCATTTTTTTAAAGTCAGCTACACAGATGATTGCATAATGTTATTGACATTTAAAGATACTTAGAATTTCTGTTCATTCAATACATGGGGGAAACCACTGTCCCCTTCAATATCCCTTTAAGAGAGCGATTTACTTTTCTAATGTATTCTAGTAACAAACATCAAAACATCAGCATTTTTTCTCCAAGTCAAAGCTTGGAAGGGTGAAATTTTCCAGATAATTGGTGAACAACTTAAAGGCCATTTTGAAGTGGAGTCAGTGTAAGTCCAAAAGTATTCTGGACCCTTTCTGAAGATGGAGCCAGAGGCACTACAGGACTCACTCCTGTGTGATGTTTCTTTCCCAAACCCTTGTCTCCTGTCACTTGGGTGAGACTCATCACACCCAAAACCTGAATTGTCTTGTGGAGACAAGTCTCATCTTTCACAGGGCACCAGGATTCCCACTCTGGCTGCCCATGGAAGTGTCTGATGTCATAATCATAGAACTGTGCAATGGTTTGGGTTGCAAGGGACGTTAAAGCTCATCACATTCCACCCCCCTCCCACAGGCAGGGACACCTTCCACTAGCCCAGGCTGCTCCAAGCCCCGTCCAATGTGGCCTTGGACACTTCCAGGGATGGGGCAGCTGCAGCTTCTCTGGGGAGCTGGAAGCTGATGTGGGAAGGCTCCAGGGCTTTATCTCCTTGCCCAACCATTTCATCAGTGTGAGCAACCAGAGTGAAGGAACAGGAGCCTGACACAGACACTTCACACGTCCCAGGGACATTCTGGTGTCTCAACAAGCAGCTCAGCTTCATGGACACACAGACCCCTCTCTGTTCACATCCCAGGGAACTCTTGGAGCAGTGCTGACTTTCACTGTCTGTGTGGCACCCAAACCTCTGAGCATGGGGTTACAGAATCCCAGAATATCCTGAGTTGGAAGGGACCCACACGGATCATCCAGTCCAACCCCTGGCCCTGCACAGACACTCCAACAATCCCACCCTGTCCCTCAGAGCATTGTCCAAACCCTCCATGAGCTCTGGCAGCCTCGGGGCTGTGCCCACTGCCCTGGGGAGCCTGGGCAGTGCCCAACCAGCCTCTGGGGGAAGAACCTTGGGCTGAGATCCAACCTGAGCCTGCCCTGACACAGCTCCAGCCATTCCCTGGGTGCTGTCCCTGGTAACCAGAGAGATGTTTTAGTCATGTTTCCAGCTTGTACTGAAGGAATACATTGAAGGAGTTGTTATTTTTGTTCTTTTTACCTAAAACACATCCTCCCTCCAGCAGCCACCAAAGAGCTATTGAAGAAAAGACAGGAAAAGAGGAGAAGATTCTTGGATCTAGCAAAAATGTGGGAAAAGCAGGGGAGAATGGCAAGATCCCAGGACAGCACTGGACACAGAGCTGCTACAGCTGCCCAGAGATGTGGTGCAGTGTGACCTGTGCCAAACTTACCAGCCCTGGTGGCAGAGCACTACCTGTCACCAAAAGAAATAACTAGTTCTGGTGGATCTAATCTCATTTCAACATTTGGTTGTATCTTAGAAAAGGGATAACCACTCTCAGATTGCTTCTCTGGAAAGAAGGAAGGTGGTAGCTGGGTCTTCCAGGCCAGTTGCAATGAATGGTTGGATGGTGTCAGTGAAGGGTCTCTCTGAAGGTTGATGTGGCCCTGAGCAACCTGGGCTGGTGGAAGTTGTCCCTGCCCATGGCAGGGGGTGAATGAGATGAGCTTTGAGGTCCTTTCCAACCCCAACCATTCCATACTCTGTGAATGATGGTGAAGGTGCTCCTCAGAGCCCTGTGTGTACCAGAGGAGTTTTGTGGCCTGGCTCGGTGTGGAGACCCAGGCTGACCTCCAGGAGGACCAGGCCAGGCCTCTGGTGCTCCAGGACCCAATGATCTGTGCAGCTTCCTGGCCTCTGCCAGCTGAGCTGAAAACTTAATACCAGCCAGTGAGAACTTTATTAAAGCCTCCCCCACGTCCTTTGGGAAACCATCCCATTTATCATTGCATGTTATCATTTTACTTAATATCTTGTGACTAATTTCATCTCTTGCCTGAAGAATATTCAAATATTCATTTTCCATAACCCCACATGGATTTAGGTGGCCAGGGTGATGCATGTGGTAACTCAGATTTATTCCCAAGGAAGGCTGGGAATTATTGTTGTGGTAAGACAGAAATAAGAGTTTTGTCTTTCCAACTGAGGCTGCATTTTCTCCCATAGCTGGGTTGTGCTGACACAGTGGAGTTTGTTCAGGGTAAGAAACACCCCAAAGGAGGGAGAAAGCTCAGACCTTTCTTTACATATTTATCTGGACTGTTTTGAAAGGGGAAAGTTGAGAAATAAGGGAGCTTATTATGGGATTGACTTGAAAAACTCCAAGGTGGTGGCAGATGCAATCTGAGCTACACTTGGCAGGACAGTGGGGAACCCCTGGCCTTGCCCTGGTCTTTTCTTCTATTTTGGATTCCTGAAGAATCTGTTTCCCAGTGGTGGAAATGATGATTAATTACCCTGCAGGACAAGGAGTATTTTTTTGCCATCAAGAAATTCTTCCTATTTGAAAGTATCCACTTGATTCCCAAACTGAAAATTGAATGTAAGACAGTTCCTTACAGAAATGACCAGGGGATGAATGATATGTGTTCATCATCTCTGCATCAGAGCCTGTGCTGTGACTCACCCCAGGCCAGTTTCATTGTTGCTCTAATTATAGGATCTCCTCCAAAGGTCACATTTAACTACTAAAAATAAACCCATACCCCAAAAAACATCCCCTCTTCAGCAAACACTTGGAGCAAATATAGGCTACTCCTGTATTAAAAGTACAGATCCAGGTCACTGAGCTCACCTACTTAGGGGATATTTTAGGGCTTCCCAAAAGATTTTATGTCCTCCAAATGTCAATCTCCTTTCAGTTCCATGCATCAGCATTAGTTTTCTTACATCAGAGTGGCTGTTATTTAGATGTAGATTTTATCAAGGTTTAACCAGCTTAACATTTCGTACGTGAAACCCACAGAAAGTTGAGGTGAACTTGACTCCAGTGTTGAGCAGCAGGAGGAGGACTTGAGTACAACCTTATTTTGGTCCCAAATGATAGGACTGATTCACATCTTCATCCCTTTGACTGCATGATGTGTAATTCTACTAAAACCAGAGCAACAGAGGCAGGTCCCTGCTTAAATGCTGATTTTGGAGAGCAGTCTCTGTCTGAACTCATATAGAACCCTAGAGGGAACCTGATTTTCAACCCAGTGTTTCAGCTCACAGAATATTTTATCTGTAACATGAGAGTTCTCAGCCTTTGCCTACAAAGGAGAAGGAAGGACTAAATGTCCTCTTTCTTACTGACCACCCTGGGGAAGCCCCTGCCCTGTGCACTGATTTCTGTTTGCAGAGAATCAAACAATATCTTGAGTTGGGAGGGACCCACAAGGATCATCCAGTCCAACTCCTGGCCCTGCACAGGCCCATCCTCAAGAATCACCCCCTGTGCCCCAGAGGATCATCCAAACTCTTCTTGAACTCTGAAACCCCAGAGCAGATGAGCTGGAGAACACACCAGGGCTCTGTCCACCCCTGCTCTACCTGCAGGGTGATCAGTGGCTGCACAGGCTCTGCCTCTGCTGCTCGTACCCAGAGGCCACCACCTGCCTCCTGTTTGCCTCACAAAGAGCTCAGGGTTTCTAGAGAACATTTTCCCTGTTGACAACACCTTTTTCAGTGTTTTCTTCCCCTTGAGAAACAAAGAGCATCCCACTGAGGACTCAGATTTCTGACCATGCGCTTTTAAGTGACAACTGTCACACTGTGAAGTCTGAAACAAATCTTTTGGAAGAAACCAAGATTTCTGGGACACTGTGCATGAATGAGTAGAGTCAGGTGGCAGTTGGAAGGGTGAGGAACATCACTAATGTTCAGACTGTTTATCAGAGCCCACTGTGCAGGTATTTCCTGGTGGGACTGAAGGGACCATGATATCCCATGGGATTCTAATTAACCACTGGCATTACTATAGCAAGGCCATTAAACCCAGCCTCGTGCACTTCAGTCTAATCACATCTTCAGATACAATAATACTTTAATAAGACTTAAGCTGCAATTGATTTTTTTTTCATACACCGTGAATTGAAATCAAGGCAAAAATGGTTGGAAATTATTTAGGAGTTACCAAGAATTAGGGAAAAATCCTTCATTGTTAATCGAAGAGGATTACTTTCTGTTTTTCAGCATTGAGAGCTCTAATATTTTTTACCCAGTTTGGTAACTAAGCTCAGCTGAGGAGGGGTTTGTTGGGATGGCTGTCACTGGACGTGAGTGTTGCTGTTCATCTGCTCATGTCCAAACAGCCTCTGATGGATAAGTTGCCTTCCAGTGCTTTCAATTTGTGTAACAGCAGGTGCTTGGAGATGCCATTAGCACTGCACAAAGGAAATCTATTAATAGAGAGGTCTGGATGGTCAATGACTCTGCAGTGTGTGCATGGCAAATATTAACATGCCCATGTTGTCTGTGGTTTGCTGTGTTTTGGCTCTCTAGAGATCGTTCTCTGTGCATCAAATATCTCTATGTTGCATGATACAACAGAGGAGCTGCCTTGGGCCACCCATCAGTCCCAAACTCAGCAGTTCAGTGTTGATGATTCCATCCAGAGAAGAGAAGGCTCTGGGCAGACATTACGGCACCTTCCAGAACCTAAAGAGGCTCCAATGGAGTTGGAGAGGGACTTTTTCAAAGGGCATGGACAAAGGGGAGTGGCTTTAAGCTGAAGGAGGGCAGATTTAGGTTAGATATTAGGAGACTCATGAGGCCTTGGCACAGGTTGCCCAGAGAAGCTGTGGCTGCCCCATCCCTGGAAGTGTCCAAGGCCAGGTTGGATGGGGCTTGGAGCAATGGGATCTAGTGGAAGGTGTCTCTGCCCATGGCAGGGGGTGGAACTGGGTAATCTTTAGTCTCCCTTCTAAGCCAAACCTTTCCATAATTCCATGATTCTATTCCTCTATGACAACCCCTCTGCAGCCTCCTCCCCACTCTCCCCAGGCTCGGTGATCTGTTAGTTCAGAGGACAAATCTGCCTGCTGGAATCAACCCAGGTCATGAAGGTGATGTTGTGACCATTCCATCCAGAATTCCTTGTTCCTCTTCAATTCTAGCTGAACACTTTTCTTGAGCCACCTTGTGCTCTCACATTTTGCTGCAGTTGGCCCAAGCTCTTGGACCATCCTGCACACACAAATCCTCACAGCCCCAAGGCTGACAGAGCTCCAGGAGGGTTTGGCTGATCCTCTGGGGCACAGGGGGTGACTCTTGGGGATGGGCCTGTGCAGGGCCAGGAGTTGGACTGGATGATCCTTGTGGGTCCCTTCCAACTCAGCAGATTCTGGGATTCTGTGGTTCCTGGACAGCAACCATGAGGTTGCTCTTCCCTGGACTCCTGCCAGACTATTGATGTTGATCTTGGCGTGGAGACTCCAGTGATGAAGAAACACAAAGCCCTTTTTAACCATGTTGTCCAGCTCCACAAGGAGAGATCTCTGAGTCACTTCACTCCTTGAATCCCCTAAACTTTGCTGTAAGCTCCACCTTCACTCAGGCCTGTTTTGCCCACGAGGTGCACTCACTGTCCCAGAGGCACTGGCCACTCTCAGGCAGGTTAATTCAGATCTGCACAAGGCAGCTAGAGTGCTAGAAGCTCTCATGGTCTTTCTGAAGCTCCTCACACTTTGCTAAGAAAAGGGTCATATGGAATTTCCATGTGCAGCACATCCCTCAGCCCCGTGGCTCTGCTGGCACTGCCCCTTCTCAGCTCCTCCACCTGTCCCTGGTGACCCACTGGGCAGTGGCTGATTTACAGCTGCTGCTGGTGCAGTTTCCTGGAGGAACAGAGGCAAACAGTGTTTTTTACTCAGGGACACACAGACTGTAAACTCCTCCCCTGGTATTTCCTGCCCGGCTCGGGGCAAAGCAGTTGCTGCTGGTGAGACTGTGACTGCACCCACTTGGACATGACAAAGCTCCATCCCTGCTCTCACACTCTTTGATAATGAGCCTCATTAGAATTAGTGCTGGAACAATTGCAGACCTGTGAAATCAGCTTTGACTGGTAGATTTGCTACAGGGACCAAAAGTCTCTGTCTCAGGTGTAGGATGGAGAGGTTGGTCTGCAAGGACCAGACCTCATCCTGGAGCCGGGTCTTTCCACCAAATATATTTTGGCAGGGATTTTCTTCTTGTTTACCTGGGTGACCGAAAGAAGCTGGATGACTTTTTCTAGTTGGACCTTGGATTCCATATGGACTCCTTGGGAAGTTTTGGACTTTGGCTTTGCTGCAGGATAAAACAAAACAAAGGTTTAACAGAACGGGAAGTCACAACTTGGCTTTTCTCTTCTTTTACGTTCTTTTACGAGCTTCAGCAGCAGGTTTGGAGGTGGCACCTGGTCTGTATTGTTTGTTATCTGATGGTTTGGGTGGATTCAGAGCACCAAGTGGGAAGAGGGGACCAGTCCTTTGACCTGTAATTTCTGTTTCCTGGAATTGTTTAAAGGTCTCGGGCTTAGGGTTGGTCCAGCTCTCGTTCTGAGTGATTTTGGGCACAAATTTGGTCACAGGATGTTCCTCTTGGGCACAGGAGGGGACCAGCTTTCCAAGGAACCTGAAAACTATAAACCCTGTGCTGTGAGAGTTCTGTGCAAACGTGAATGGTGACTTTCAGGAGGGCAAATTTGAACACAGACATGTTGTTCTACTCCCAGTGCCGAAATCTTTGGAAAATAAAGATTTTTAAGAACTGGCAAAAAAAAAAGTCTAAAAGTCTAAAAATCCTAAGTCTAAAATTCCTAAATATCTAGAATTTCAGGCCAGTGTGTTCACTGCCATGCCATGCTCTAATTCATTTCTGTGAATGACTACACAACTTTGGCTATATTTAGATTTAAGCCTAATTACGAACAATGTTTTATTATTTTCTTAATAGGAATATTTTTATATAAAATTACTGAGAGCAAAGGTGACCTTTGTGTTAGCCACAGCTTATTGCCTCTTTGTTGAATATATAAATAAATTATATTTAAGTATAATTTTTATAAAATTATTATACAATATCCAAATTATAGATAATTATATATATAATGTTTTTATATTTATGGATTTATACGTACTATATATATCCTTTATATATATATATATATAAATTTTATCTCTCTCTATATATAAAATCAACCACTGTGCATGCTGATTTACTATTCACATTCCTAAAAGATGTATCTGAGATGAGAGGTTTTAGTGCCTCTTCCCCTCAATTTCTCCAGCTCTCCTTACCAAGTCTATCAAATTGATTTCTGTTTCCTTAACCATTTCTACTATAACTTCCTGTCAAAATAAATACAGGATTTTGGTGGTTCTTATGAGAAGAAGCCATGCAAAGAGTAATAATGACAATAACAGATGAGGGCTCTCTATGTGTTGCTGAAAATTATATTGGCCTCTTTTGATTCTCTCCAACATTTCAAACTTTACTGAAAACTTAATCAAATATTTTGAAAAATCCCTGAGCATTGTAAATAGAGATTGACAGAAAACTATCTTGGAATAAATAGAGTTGCTGGAAAAAATACAGGATTTTAAACTGTGGGAGAATGACAATGTCACAGGAGGCAATTTCAACAAAACAGGATAAAATGAGGGAATAAATATAGGTGTAATTAGTTGTGTGGGCTGGGAAAGGAAAGAATTGCTGGGTGCATAAATATGGCAATGTATAGGGTGAATTTAGATGGCTCAAGTGGAGCAGGATCAAATTCAGGAGGAAGTAGCTGCTTCTCTTTCCATTTCCAGTGGGAAATGTCTTGGAAATACAGGGAAACATGTCCAGAAAAATCATCTGTGTTACCAGTGCTCTCTGTGCCATCCAGACCCAGCACTGCTGGGTCACCTGCTCCCATCAGCAGTGACCTGTCCTAAGAACTCCCAAGATCTCCACATTTCCTGAGGGGAGAAGAACTGTGGAGATCTTGCACAAAAATCAGGTGTTTTTTCAGTGTAGCCTGCAAATTTATGAAATAAATTCATACCTTACAAACATTATTTAGAATACTGTCATCAGTTTTCCAGGTAGATCCCAATAGTGGAAATAAGTGGGTGAGATACCAGGCCCCTGCTTTTGAGCACAACCATTGGACAAAGGGCACAAAACCACAGGATCTATAATATTGATCATCCCAACATGTTTCCCCTCTATCAAACATCTTCTCATTCACCTCCTTTCACTGTGATACACAACAGGAATGGTGGTGGCACAAAGGATGTGTCCTGACAGCCAGTCAGGATAAGGATATTAAGGAGGATTTAGCACTGAGCACTAATGAACAGCTGAGTTATCTCCCTGAAATCAGGTGATTGCCCCAGACAGAGTCCCAGGACACCAATTCCTTCAGCCACTCCCTCAATAAGGATTACCAGACAACCTGACCTAAGCAATAACAATTTCAAATGACATTTCTGCAGGGAAAAGAGCTCTGGAGGCCCAGTTATTCCCTTCAGTCAGATACAACAGATTCCAAATACTGAGGGAAAGGAAAACAAATGGGAGGAAAAGGCTACTGGCTGTGGTTCCCTGTGCTCCTGCCCTTGGTCACTAATGAAGGGCTCCCAATTTCACAGCAGCAGCAGCTGATCATCACTTGTTGCTGGGAGTGGGGTACCCTCCATCTCTGTGCCATCCCTGCCCATTCCTCTGACCTCCCCTGCCTGGTACAGCTAAAGGTTTAGTTCTGCTGAGGGTTCCATCTCACCCACTTTTGAAATCACAGAGTCATAGAATTATTGAGATGGGAAAAGACCTCCAAGATCATTGGGTCCAACTTGTGACCAGATGAGGAGCAAGCAGGAGAAGGTATTGCAGAAGCTGCTTCACTCTTGTGTGTGCAACTTAAGTTGCCTCCTGCTCCTCAGGGACACCCTCGTGTCTGGTACTAAATTCACACCATCAGCCCTAATAAGGGGAGCAAGTCAGAGAATACCAAAATCCCAGAATATGTTGAGTTGGAAGGGACACACAAGGATCATCCAGTCCAACTCCTGGCCCTGCACAGGCTCAACTCCAAGAGTGATCCCTGTGCCCCAGAGGATCAGCCAAACCCTCCTGGAGCTCTGGCAGCCTTGGGGCTGTGCCCACTGCCCTGGGGAGCCTGGGCAGTGCCCAACCAGCCTCTGGGGAAAGAACCTTTGGCTGAGATCCAACCTGAGCCTGCCCTGACACAGCTCCAGCCATTCCCTGGCTGCTGTCCCTGGTCCCCCCAGAGCAGAGCTCAGTCCCTGCCCCTCCTCTGCCCCTGCCCAGGAAGCTGCAACTGCAGGGAGGTCTCCCCTCAATCTCTTCTCCAGCTGAACACACCAAGTGCCCTCAGTGTCCTCCCACACCTTCAAATCAAGGCCCTTCCCCATCCTCCTTCCCTCCTTTGGACACTCTCTAATGGCTCAATCTCTTCCTTCCATTGTGTGCCCCCAAACTGCCCCAATGTTGAGGTGAGGCCGCCCCAGGGCAGAGCAGAGCAGGACAATCCCCTCCCTGATGCCCCAGGACAGGGATGTCCCTCCTGGCTGCCAGGGCAGTGCTGACTCAGGGACAACTGGCACCACCAGCACCCCCAGGGCCCTTTCCCGGCACTGCTTTCCAGCCTCTCATTCCCAGTCTGTCCATCCATCCAGGGTTGCCCCATCCCAGGGGCAGGATCCAGCACTTCCCCTTGTTGAACTTCCCATGGTTGGTGATTCCCAGCCCTGGGATCTGTCCAGGTGCCCCTGCAGGGCCTTCCTGCCCTCGAGGGAGTCAACAGCTCCTCCCAGTTTTGGGTCCTCTGCAAACATCCTCCGTGTCCCTTCCAGTCCTGTGTCCAAGTAATTTCTTCGTGTCCTGGGGTTGTCACTGTGGACTTTGTGCTGCATCACGTGGAGTCAGGGATTGTGTCACCCTGGGACTCTCTGCACCATCCATTGTGGTCATGGGAAGCTCTGGACTGTAGGTGGGAAACACCAGGAACAGGAATCTCTGACTGCCCTGCTCTGACCTGGCCAACAACATTCTTGTTCTGCTGCAAAAGAGACTATTCCTTTGGATTAGTCTTAAGAAGAATTTGAAAGAAAAATGAGAAAATATCCATAAACCTGTGAGAAATTGAGAGCCTTGAGGCCCAGTTCCAGAGCCATCAATCTGGGCTTCAGTTATACCAAATGTTAGGGATAATGGGAAGGAACAGATTCCCACTGGAGCACTGTATTATACATAATTCCTTTTGGTTGAAAGTTGGACTTGATGATCTTCAAGATATATTCCAACCCTAATGATTCTGTGATTCAATGATTCATCTTGACCAAAAGTCAGAAGGATATAATTGGGTTGAGCTGGGTCTAACACCTCCTATTTGGTGCCAGTTTGAGTGCACAGAGATCAAAGCTCAAAGAGAAGGGAGTAAAGGAGAGACTGGAGACAGATGTAACAGCAGGAATAGTAAAATAGTGGTGAGCTCCTGGTTCTTATCTCTGATCTCTACTTTTAAGCACAAAAAAATGGAATAAAAAGGTAATGATAAAAAATATTCCTGTGAGTCATCAAAGGATATCAGGGAAAATAAGGAGCAGCCCAGCTGGCTAATCTGAATTGGACCTGGGTATCTCAATCCCTGTTGTAAATGTCCTAGTAAAATGAAGCCTTGTGGAAGAAATCAAATAATTAACTGATCCACCTATATTTCATCTGATATTTTGGAGCTGAACAAACTCTTCCAGAAAGCCAGTGGTTCCAGGAATTCTGCCTGTCCAGTACAGGGTTAGTCTGCAGCTCCTGGGTTTAAAAGAAAAGGAAAAAAGGAGAGTATTTTGTAGCGAGAACTCAGAGAATCCTTCTCCTCTCAGGGTCACCCCAGATGCTCTGAGTGGACCCCCAAGGAAAGCAGTGCAGTGCTGGAAGGTTTCATTTATTTCAGGGTATGTGGTGTCCCAAGCCCCGGAGCAGGGAGTCTGTAGGACCATCTCCAGTCCCTGTCTCCAGGATAATCAGCTACACTGGAGATGCTGAGAAGAGAATCCAAGGGGGAATTAGACATTCCTGTCTGCTCTTGTATCAATCACACTGAGCTCCACCAGGCACAGCCACTGCTCTATTAACACCACAGGTCGTTGCTGCCAAAGTGAAACGGTCTCTGAATTTCTGGTTTGCAAGACAGTGGTTCAGTAAGAAACCAAATGTAAAAAACAACCCTTCCTTTAATGTTCAAATCGTGGCTTTGTGGCTGCTCTTCCTGAGGTTTTGTAGACCAGATTTCTGCACATTTTTGTTGTGATTAAGAATTTCTGGCCATTGGCTTCGTGTTTTGCTTTCAGTCTCGTCTGTGCATCTGTTGGTCTCTGACAAAATAAAGCGTTATCTTTTTACTCAAAAATGAGAGCTGAGGCTTCTCTGTCTCATCTCTGAAGGAAACAACAATTTGTTTGACTTTTTCAGTGTAGGAGTAGACACAAGAGCCTTTCTGAAATCTGGATCTTGCTCACAAGGGCTTTGTCTGAAGGGAACGAGGTGTTCCAGAATGCCCAGTACAAGTGCCCGGGGAAGGAGGGAGCTCACTCACATGAGACTGATGCCCATCTCCAGAGGGAAGAGGGCTTGCTACCCTCCTGCCTTTCAGCCAGGGGCACTGTCTGACCTGGGCTGACCTGGATCTCCAAGTTCACAGAAAACAGGATGGAGTTTGTGCCTGGTGTGAAAGCAGGTGTTCCTAAGATGCATTCTGCCCCCAGTCATATGAGGAGCTCCCAGCCACAAGAAGTGAAATGGGCAGTGACACTCTGGTACCACCAGAGTATCAGGGGTGTGCAGAATCTGCACAGGGTTCATCAGAGTTATTGCCCTTGGTCTGAAATAGTTTCAGGGAGTAGGAGATTTGGATTGTTAGAGAATTAACTCAGTCCTTCACCTTCATTTTGTATCAGGGCAGTAAAAATAGGAAGAGAGGAAAGAAAACCTGCAGGAGGAAACACCCCAAGGGTGGTGCTCTGGGACACCCAGCAGAAGGGGGGAACCTTCCAGCGTGTCCCTGGAGAAGTCCCGGGGGAGGCAGCAGGATTGTCCCCTCACTGCACAGAGCCTCCACCCTGAGCTGACCAAACTGTTCTGCTCACAGCAACGTGGCACTTACATGGCAGGGCAACACCATGTGAAACACCCTCCTGATCTGTCCCACATCTGACTTTGCTTCAGGCAGGAGAGTAAAACCTCCCCAGTGGTGACACTGCATGCTTACATTTGGCATCTCCAGCTGCACGGGGGTGGTTCATCCCCAGGGCTTTTCCTCTGGGATCATCTTTTCCTGCTGCCTGAGGCTGGGCTGTGCTGAGCAGGACATCATCACTGGTTTGCTCTTAGTCCTTAGTACAGGCCCAGAGAGATGTCAGTCTTTCCCCACTGAGTGGGAAATGGCAGCACATGGTGGTGTTGAAGTGGGAGCAGTGTTTGGACAGAATTGTCTTCTGAATCCTCCCTAAGAGATCACGTAATGTGGTGTAGAAGAAAACGTGTGGTAGGTTAAATCAGCCCTGGTAAAAGAGTTCATCTTAAAATGTGGAAGCTCAGTTATTGCTCTGGAAACAAAGGAAATGGGGTAAAAATAAATCCTGGCTCAGCAGTGCTCTCTGCCTGACACTCAGGGACCAGACTTCTCAGCTGAAATCACTGAGGTCAGGATGTGAGGGAGGTCTGAGCATCCTCCACAGATATTTACAGAGATGACACAGCCCCTGTCAGTCCTCCCTCTGTGCTCCTCCACACCTGTCCTTCTGTGAGGATGCAGTGACACTGAGGGCCACAGGGACAGCACCCAGGGAATGGCTGGAGCTGTGTCAGGGCAGGCTCAGGTTGGATCTCAGCCAAAGGTTCTTCTCCCAGAGGCTGGTTGGGCACTGCCCAGGCTCCCCAGGGCAGTGGGCACAGCCCCAAGGCTGCCAGAGCTCCAGGAGGGTTTGGCTGATCCTCTGGGGTACAGGGGGTGACTCTTGGGGATGGGCCTGTGCAGGGCCAGGAATTGGACACAATGATCTTTTTGGGTCCTTTCCAACTCAGCACATTCTGTGACTCTGGGATTCTGTGAATTGTCCCTCCAACATTGACTTGTCAGCAGTTGCCTCCCAGAAGCCACCCCATGCCCTGCAGCTGGTGATAAGCAGTTCTGCCAGATGTTCCTTGCAGCTTGGCAAGAAACACGACAATGTACTGAAATTTCCTAATTCATTCTGGAGTCCAGCTGCCCAGGAATTCACCTGCAGAGGGAGGTTAATGGCTTCAAGGCAAACATCGTCCCTCCAGCTGCACTTGCTCAAAATAGCAAGTGCAATCTTGCATGAGTTTATCTGTACTAGGAGAAGATTAAGTTTCTGGTTACAAAACTGGAAGTACAGTTGTAAGAGGAGAAAAAATTGCAATCCTAGAGCCTCCTCCTTTCTCTGTGGTTTCTGCAGTCAGATCAGAGTTGTAGGAGCCAAAGCCAGCTCCCAAAGTTGGGATCTTTCCTGTCCAGGAAAATTCATGGATTCCTTGTTGCTGCTGCATGCAAACAAAGTTTCAAAGAGGATGGGAAGAGCTGCCTTCCCCTCCCTGTCTGTCTCCTCCAGGAGGGCATCTGGCTGGGCTTCAGTGTGTTGTGAATTCTTGGTGTCTCATACTGAGGATGAAACATCCTTAAACTTCCCTGCAATCACTGTCCTTTGGTGTTTATGAGCTTCTGAGGAATGTTGATTCCTCATTTCTGTTCACCTTTTTTCCCTCAGGAAGACAATTGACTTGTAGCCATATCTGCTTCCCTTGTGATACCCTCCGGGTTCAAAACCTTGGGCCAGTTCTAGATGATGAATGTGCCAATGGGCTTCCTTGTTCCCTGAGATGAGACACTGCAATTCCCAAAGCAGAGGCCAAGGATGCTGGAAATGAGGGGCTGGAGCGTGTGCAGGGAAGGGAACGGAGCTGGGAAGGGGCTGGAGCAGCAGGAGCAGCTGAGGGAGCTGGGGGGGCTCAGCCTGGAGAAAAGGAGGCTCAGGGGGGACCTTCTGGCTCTGCAACCCCCTGACAGGAGGGGGGAGACAGGGGAATTCAAGCTCTGCTCCCAGGGAACAAGGGACAGGAGGAGAGGGAACGGCCTCCAGCTGTGCCAGGGGAGGGACAGGTTGGATGTCAGGAGGAATTTCTTCCTGGAAAGGGTGGTCAGGCCTTGGCAGGGGCTGCCCGGGGAGGTGGTGGAGTCCCCACCCCTGGAGGTGCCCAAGGAATGATTGGATGTGCAACTCAGTGCTCTGGGCTGGGGGACAAGGTGGGGATCGAGCACAGGGGGGACTCCATGGGCTGGGAGGGCTTTTCCAACCTCAGTGATCCTGGGATTGTGGGATTCCATGCCTGCCCTGTGCCTGTGCTGTGTCAGCACAAAAGGCCCTTGGCCTGCAGGAGCCACCCTTGGTCGGGTGATGTGGAACTCTGGGGTGTCTCTGAGTATCCAGCACCATTTTTCCATATGTTCATTTTGCAGGACTCTCATGGGTGCAGCTCCCTGCCTGCTCTGTGGGGCTGTTTCCTGGGGCACTGGGAGTGGGATGGGAGTCTCTGCACTAAACCCTGACACCCCCCATTGGCATTCCCAAAGAGACCTTCTTACATATGATACAGGATTCAAAAGTTATTCTAAATCTAGAGGATTTCCAAAGCTCTGCAGAACAATTGCATAATGATAAAAGAGCTTATAAACCCCTCAAAGGGGTTTTTTTTCTGTTTCTCTGGCCAAAATATGAAATGTTTTATTCACATCCATATTCCCATGGGTTCAGTTTCTCTAATAAGAGAAACTACAACACCAGCACTGGATTAGAACATTTTGTAATTAAACTGCTTAGAATTGTTTTCAGTCCTTTGCTCTAACTTGGATAAATTGGTTCATCATAAGTTCCACAGCGAGGTTTCCATTTTCCTTTCTCTGTGTTTGATACTGAAGTGCTTCAAAACAGCTTTCCTAGTGAGATACTGAGTCAGGAAGGAGACCAGCTGTTCCCCAAACACAGGTGCCTCTCTTTTCTTAAGCAAAGATATTTCCAGAGAAAAATATTGTTGTGTTTGTTATCAGGTGTGTTTTGGATTTTATTCTAACAGGAGTGAGACTTTTTTGGTGTGTTCTTTATGAACTAGGGCAATTCTGAGCACTCCCTGGCACGTTTGCCTTGCTGAGCTACAGACACTGTGACACCAGGCTTCTACCACTGCAGGAGCTGCCCTGGGGGGGCT
The DNA here is from genome assembly GCF_003984885.1 of Neopelma chrysocephalum. Taxonomy (NCBI): domain Eukaryota; kingdom Metazoa; phylum Chordata; class Aves; order Passeriformes; family Pipridae; genus Neopelma; species Neopelma chrysocephalum. The sequence continues at coordinate 864,156 of NW_020897746.1, read as the reverse complement.
CTGATGGTGGGAGGATTGGTCAAACCTTCTGCTTTCTTGTAAGTTACCCCAAAACCTCATCAGGGGCTGTGACAGTTTGAATATTCCCTCCGCCCTGCTCTGTCCCACCTGGGTCTGTATCCCGTGGTCAGTCAGAGGACAGCACTGGGCATGGCCTGGGTGACCCTTCCAAAGGGCTGTGCTGGAGGCTCTCAGTCAAACCTGCTCCTGGCTGGGTGTTCTCCTGCAGGGCTGGTGCTCAGCCCCTCCCCACTGATCCTTCCCTGCCCCCAGGATACACTTTCCTCCACTGTTCCACCTCTTGGGTCTCTATCCAACACATCACACAGGGAGGCACGGGCTCCTCAAGACCAGTTTGAAGGTTTTACTTGAATGTCCCCCCTTGGGAGCACATTGTGTGGAAGGTGCACTTCAGCCAGGGAACAGAAACTGGCACTTTCAGGAGAACAATGAATTCTTTCTGCAAATGGCCATCAACCTTGGTCCTGGTAAAAACTGAGAGTACAAAGGGCCCCTCAGAGTTTGGTCTGTCAGGGTCACCACTAAAGGACAACTCAACCAGAAATCTCTTTTCATACAACTGAGTGTCCAAGAACTCCCTACCCCTGGGGAGAGATCCAGGTGCCAGTCCAGGACTCAGGGCTGGACTATCTCTCTTGGCACACACAGAATCCCAGAATGACAGAATGACAGAGTGGTTTGGGTTGGAAGGGACCTTAAAACCCATCCAGTCCAACCCTCTGCCGTGGGCAGGGACACCTTCCACTACCCCAGGTGGCTTCAAGCCACGTCCAACCTGGCCTTGAGTTCTCTGGGCAGCCTGTGCCAGGGTCTACCCCCAGCACCTGTCCCTGTGCTCAGTCAGCACGTGGAGGTGGCAGTGGCACTGTGGGGGATAAGGTTTATGACATCAGAGAATCTGCAGGCTCATTCCACCCCTGAGGACAGAAGGGGGAGATGATGTCCATGCTCATCCCACTGCTCAGGACACAAGGTGGGCTGTGCATCCCAGAGCAGCAGAGCTGGGGGAAGTCAACTGGAATGTGGAGGTGTGTGGGAAAAGAGTGTTTGCTCAACACCAGTTTCACCAAACCACGGACACAGGTGAAGCAGATGGGGGGAAAAGGAAGATATTTTAATTTACAAGGCTGCAGGGAGGGGTATCTGGGTTGGTTTTCTGATTATTGACATCACACTTCCCAAGGTAATTTTGCAAAATGCTGTGTGGAGTAACCCTGCTGCTTCCTTGAGGAGCTGAGACTGCCCCAGAGCCTAATGGGGTTCTTTGGCTTGAGTATGAACCGTGGTCTTTGTGATGACGCTGTAAAGGGGATCTGTGTGTGCCCAGCACTGAGTTTGGGAGCACCAGGAGAGCTGGAGCAGCTGGGCTGTGCAGTGCTGGCTGCTCCTGACTCCTGGAAGCAGCACAGTCTGGGATGAAGGTGACCTTCACACTCAGCCTCTTACAAGAGTTGGTCTTAGGGGGGATCATCCCCCTGTGGGGAAGAACTGGTGTTTTTATGACAACCAGTGCTCTCAGATGTATCCAGCCTCTGGAATTAACTCTTTCTTTTCTTGGGTTTATGCACTTACCAGTGCAATTCCTTTCCCCCCAGTGGGAAATGCCTTTTTCCCGTCGTTACCTTCTGTGTAACTTTCTAAAGGAGAACACCCCTGCTTTGGTCCTGGGAAAGCAGTTGTTCCAGCATTTATGTGTGAAGACCTGTGGGAACCCAGGTTTGAATGTTGCTGGTCTGACAGCACCCCTAGCCCAGGAGATGTGTCCCATTAGCACTGTGGAGATGATCCTACAAACTCAGCAGGCAGCTGGGCTGAAGCAGAGGGGGAGGGATCACAAAGAGTACAAATTTCCCATCCATATCTGGTTAGAAATGAGCACCAAGCCAGGATTGTTCTTTGATCCAGGAACATAAGCCATGGGAACTTGCCCTGATGGAGATGCTGAGAGTTCCCACAGGTTTGGTGGCATTGGCACAAGGTGGTGGCTCCCTTGGTGTGCCATGGGACAGCAGAGGTGGAAATCAGGCAACGCTCAGGATCACCAGAGTGTGAGCAGTGAGGAAGGAATATTAAAGAAACAGGTGAATTTAGGCCTTTGTGTCCATCAGGAACCAGACTGTGGGGCTGTTTTATGGTTAAACACACAACAGGCTGTGAGGGATTTGAGGTTGCTCTGACGGACAAAAAGGACTGCACGGGTTGGGGAGACAGAGCTCAGATCAGAAACCAAATGCTTTGTTGATTGTAGACATAAATAATAAAAGTCCCTTGGAGATTTAGAATAAAACTGAGCAGAAAGCATTACCTGGTGGTACAATTTTCAATCAGTAGCCAAAGCTGTGAGCTGTAGCCTGGATTGAAGTTATGCTTTTAGCATATATTTATTAATGTTAATTAGCAAAAGTTGTTCAAATGTGTCTGCAGAAGGCAACATCAGCACATCCTACACTGCTGCAGTTGCCAGGGAGGGCTCAGTGCAATACCTGAGAATAGTCATGCTGGGGCTGTAATGAGACCTTTATTATTCTAATAATTATCATGGATGGGAAAAATATTTTACACTTGGAAAAAAAGCTTATTCTTAAAGGATCCCCAAGGGCATTCCAATCCTCCCCAGTCTGGAGTACGTCCTGGAAAGGCCAAAGACACAGGCTGCATTCCACAGCACTGCTCACACGTAATGAACCTCAGGACATTTTGCCTCTCAAAAGGTCTCCCTAGAAAAAGAACTTTTATTGCTGTTCTAGCGGGTTTTTGGAGAACACGGATCACTGTGAGTCATCCCAAGATTGTATTTATAGACGTATTTCTCAAAGAATTCTCCATCCTCGGGGTGTTCAAGCTGTGGCCAGACAAATGCACAACACACCTGGTCACCACCAGGGCTGGTTCTCAGCTGCAGTGTTGGAGATAAGGAGAAAATTCAGTCCAGTTTAAGCCACATTTTGAAGATCTTCCCTCCCCTGTACAGGGACTGTCACAAGGAGCCCACAAGGGAGGGGATTGTCCTGCTCTGCTCTGCCCTGGGGCGGCCTCACCTCAACATTGGGGCAGTTTGGGGGGACACAATGGAAGGAAGGGATTGAGCCATTAGAGAGTGTCCAAAGGAGGGAAGGAGGATGGGGAAGGGCCTTGATTTGAAGGTGTGTGAGGACATTGAGGGCACTTGGTGTGTTCAGCTGGAGAAGAGATTGAGGGGAGACCTCAGTGCAGTTCCACCTTCCTGGGGAAGGCAGAGGAGGGGCAGGCACACTCATAAAAAGGGCATTGCCCCTGCAGCCACACTGTCCACTGGAGAGCACAGGGAAGGACTGAGCTCTGCTTGGAAGTGCCAGGAGAACTGCCAGGAGTCTCCATGTCCATGCCATGGAAAGAGAAATAGAAGAGGATTATGTGTGTGTAGTCAGGATGGTGGAAATGCAAGTTGTGTAGTGCACAGAGAATGGGAAGGGCACGTTAATGTGGGAGCCAAGAGGAATAAACACTTCAGAGAGGGTTTCAACATTGTGTTTCCAGGTGGAGGAGCCTCATGCTCCAACCTTCTCAGGCCACACTGCAACCTTCTGCTTTTCCTCCAAAGGACTGAGTCCTGAACAGGACCCTGAGTCCCATTCCCTGCCTGTGATGCCTGTTGGAATCAGTCCTGGGGTTCCCACAAAGCCCAGCCCACTCAGCCAGGCCCCAGATCCACCCCACGATCACAGCACTGAAACAGCTCCCCAGGAAACACAAACATCTCATGGACTGTAATTACCATCTGCTGCTTTCCAAGGCAGCACATCCCAATTACCAATTGGGAAATAATTACAGCCCACAAGTCTCCATCACAGGGGCCTCAGCTTCCCTCCTGAAGCTGCACAACTTCTCAGTTCTTCCCAAACTGCAGACCTGCTGTAGGTGCTGACACATCATACTTTCTAGAGTTGCCGAAATGCACCAAATATCAGGAAAGGATTTGTAGAAAATTATAGTGATATTCATAAATAGTGATCTGATAAATAGTGACATCCATTCTCTGAGGGTTCATCCTCCATCAGCCAGAGGCATTTCAGGAGCATTTGATGTCCCTTACCCCATAAGCAAGATTTCAAGCTGTAGGAGAAGACAGGAAGGCACAACCCAACTTCTGTTTCCTGATTTGGCGAATTTTGATACCTATTTAAAAAAGTGAAGCGAAGAAAGAAAACCAGTTACTTGTAACAGGATCCTCCAGGGCTCGAGTTCCACAACACTGATCACAGCAGCAAATCCTCTGCACAAAGGAGCAATGTAGGCACATTTGGCCCCGTGAAACCTCAGCTTGGGATCTCGATGGATCCGAGGGCTGGGAATCACCAACCATGGGAAGTTCAACAAGGGGAAGTGCCGGATCCTGCCCCTGGGATGGGGCAACCCTGGATGGAGGGACAGACTGGGAATGAGAGGCTGGAAAGCAGTGCTGGGAAAGGGCCCTGGGGGTGCTGGTGGTGCCAGTTGTCCCTGAGTCAGCAGTGCCCTGGCAGCCAGGAGGGACATCCCTGTCCTGGGGCATCAGGGAGGGGATTGTCCTGCTCTGCTCTGCCCTGGGGCGGCCTCACCTCAACATTGGGGCAGTTTGGGGG